>NC_090652.1:298809403-299148153 GCF_040937935.1 Hyperolius riggenbachi
GCGCCTCTTTACAATTGTCTAGTGCATCTTGTTCCCACTGTTCTTCTTAACATTTCCCTACACATTTGGTGTTTCTGGCATTTAACCCTCCTGGCAGTATAAAAAATTCCGCCAGGAGGCAGCGCAGCAGTTTTTTTTTTTTTGTTTAAATCATGATAGCTGCTGCTCAGCGGCATCCCCCCGCCCACTTCGATCGCCTTCTCCGATCAGGAAATCCCGTTCAAAGAATGGGATTTCCTGGAGGGCTTCCCCCGTCGCCATGGCGACGGGGCAGGATGACGTCACCGACGTCATTGGGAGTCCCGATCTTCCCCTCGGCGCTGCCTGGCACTGATTGGTCAGGCAGCGCACGGGGTCTGGGGGGGGGGGGGGGCATGCGCCGCGACGGATAGCAGCGATCAAGTGCGGGGCGGCGGCGGCGATCGGTGTCCAGCAAAAAAAAAAATAAGTAAATCGGCCCAGCAGGGCCTGAGAAAACCTCCTGCGCGGCTTACCCCGAACTACGTTCGGGGTTACCGCCAGGAAGGTTAAAGGGGCTTTGCTATTAACCGCTAAAGTCGGCGGGCGTTTAATTTTCCCACGGTCAGAAGGAGAATATTCAAAATCGATTTTCTCAAACTATAAGGTCTTTTTGAAAAAAAAAAAAAAAAAAAATTCTCTTTTAGCGTTTAAGGGGGCTTTGGTATTAAACAACATTGAAGTCGGCGGGCAGTTCTTTTTCAAACGGCAGCAAAGCAGGGGTTAAAACGATAAATATCGTTCAGGTAGGACAAATTTTTTTTTTTTTTTTAAATCATGTAGCAAGCCCAGGGCTCGCTACATGATAGCCGCTGCCTGGCACTGATTGGCCAGGCAGGGCACGGCGTCTGGGGGGGGGGGGGGGCGTCGCGGCGAGTGGCGGCGGCTAATCGGCGCGGAGCGCACACGCAGCTAACACAGTGCTAGCTGCGTGTTGCATGTTGCAAAAAAAAGTGTGCAAATCGGCCCACCAGGGCCTGAGGAATCCTCCTGCGCGGCATAGCCCGCGCTCAGCACGGGCTTCCCGACAGGGAGGTTAAAACGATAAATATTGTTTCATAATGTAAGTCAATGGTGCGCCGTTTTTATCTATCGGCGCTGGGCGCCATTTTTAACTGACCCGTGTCAGGGGTCAGATCTTTACTTTTTAATTTAAAAAACGCAGCATAAAACGCAATGCATATGTATTACCATAGACTTTCATTGTATGCGTTTTGGCAGCCAGCCTGCATATTATGCAAAACTGCAAGTGTCTGCAGAGCGCTTACTGTAAGGGCTCGTTTCCACTGTAGCGGTGCGGAATCGCCTGGATTCCACCGCTGAAGAAATCGCATGCGACTGCGTTTCAACATGCAGATTTACCCGCGATTTCGCATGCGATTTCGCATGGCAAGGAGCCATGCGAATTTAACCATGTCACTGCCTGTGTTAAATTCCATTGGCTTTCATGCGAAATCGCATGCGAAATCGCGGGGAAATCCGCATGACAAAGCCGCATGCGATTTCCCTATAGAATACATTAGCGGCGATTCGCCCGCATTCCTGCCGCACGCGAATCTGCACGACCCTGTTGTGCAGATTTTTCCCGCAACGAAAAACGCCGCCGCCGCCGCCGCCGCACACGTGGAAACAGCCCCATCCACTAACATTAAGTATGCAAATCCGCATGCAGTGCCCGCATGCGGATTCGCTATAGTGGAAACGAGCCCTCAATCGCAGGGGGAACGCTGGTCCTTCTGCTTCTCATAGACTAACATTGCTACATAAAACGCAGCGTTTTATGCTCCACAAGCCATGTGTGCACCCGGCCACAGATAGCATTATTATCTTTTTAACCATTTTGAATTGCTACATTATAATATTGTGAAACTATGGGAATCTGTTCTTATTACCGGTAACTTTCTTATTTTCCTGAATAGTTTAATTAGGTTTGATCCTTTTTTCTCTGCTCTGTTTCTTCCCTTCTGAATGGCTTTAGCCCGGGCCTGAAGATAAAAACCAAACATCTCCCTTGGGTTACCGCAATCTTTGTGAACTGCCATTTGTGAGATGATTACCTCAAACGTTGGTAAATGTACCATAGTTTTGGACTATAAGACGCTCCTGACCATAAGAAGCACCCAGATTTAGAGGCCAAAAACCGGGGGGTGGGGGGGGGGAATATACTAAAACTGGTGCATCCATGGTGAAGGGGCATCTTGTGGATTATGCCCCCTTGTAACTCGTGTCCTCTGTTTGTCCCCCTGTGTCTTCCTCTGCATGGGCACAGTACAGGGTTTCCCTGACATTGCGGCGGGTTGGAGGTTCGTATTGACAGGCGTTCACAAGTTAGGAACTCTCTGCATTTGGACTATAAGATGCAGTGACTTTTTTTCCCCGCTTTTGGGGGGAGAAAAAGTGAGTCTTTTTGTCCAAAAAATACAGTAGCTCACTAGTCAGTATTTTTTTAGTTTTCTATGGACATGCAGCTAATCTTGTCAGGTCTGATCTGCTGCATGCTTGTTCAGGGTCTATGGCTTAAAGTATTAGAGGCAATGGATAAGCAGGACAGCCAGGCAATGTGTATTGTTTAAATGCAAATACATTTTATCCTCCATATCCCTCTCACCTTATTACTAATATTCAATGCATATATAGATCTGTTTATTACAGGCATAGCACCAATGCAAAGCTAATAAGATGGATGGAGGAGGGCCCCTCTGGTCCAGGGCCCCGGAGTGGTCGCATCCTCTATTGCTAAGCCACTGCTTGTCAAATTGCTTATCGAGTTGAAGCCATTGGGCCTGATTCACAAAGCGGTGATAACTCAGTTATCACGCCTAAAAGACTTTAGGCATGATAACCTTTGCACCACTTTGTGAATCAGGCCCAATGTTTGCTAGAAGAATTGGGCAGGAATGAATGGAAAATGTCTGCAGTAATGTCAGAGGTGTGGTTACAAAAATCACACTATTGCATTTTGCAGAGTATTGTCCCATAATAAGCCATGTGTGAGTTGTGTGCGAGAGTCAACATGTTACAAATGTATGTTTTTAAAGTAAACAGATAGTTTCCCAGATTTCTGCCTCTGCTTCCCTCTCTCTCATACTGCATAAACAAATGGAACTTGCTCCACACTCAAAGCTAAAACCGCAAAAGTGACTAAACTCTCCTATGTGGGGTCACTGTCCTTACAGCTACCTAACTGCAGGGAAGCGCTGTGTACAGAGTGCAACTCACCTCCCTGGTTCCAATCGCCGCCTGTCTCCTCTTCTTCTCATAGCCGCTCATACACATGCTGCTTCCTGTTTACCCGGAAGCAGCGTGTCAGCGGCTATGAGGAGAAGACAGAAGAGGAGACAGGCGGCGATTGGAACCAGGGAGGTGAGTTGCACTCTGTACACAGCGCTTCCCTGCAGTTACATTCGGAGGGGGGAGCACGGAGGGCGGCCCGCGGAGAGGAAGGGAGGGAGAGGTCGGGCTGCCCTCCCCGCGGCTGCGGCTCCCCCCTCCATTATGGGGGGGCAGCTACCTATCTAACCTATACTGGGGGTTATAAGAGGCGCCCTGGTGTGATAAAAGCATCTAAAAGCAGTTTAAAAACGGGAAATAAATTTGAGGTAGCTTACCTCAGTGATGAAAAAATCTTTGTATTTTACAAAGGTTTTTATTAGTAGCACAGGCAACGCGTTTCGCGGGTCAGAGCCCACTTCCTCAGGCCAATAACAGTGCCTACATCAGTAAAAAAAGGCTCCTTAGCATACCAGAATCTTACAATATACAACATAACGTTATCACATGAATTGGATATTTACATACTTTCATATCCACTTGTGCACACCTTCAATGGATATATATATATATATATATATATATATATATATATATATATTTATATTATACCGGAAGTTTAGGCGGCGCCATTTTGGAAGAGGTCGCCTCATAGGCTCCCAATGTATTTGCCAGTCCTTCTATGTTTTCAATGGATATAATATATATATGGACCACCATTGTAGGTGTGCACAAGTGGATATGAAAGTATGTAAATATGCAATTCATGTGATAATAACGTTCTGTTGTGTGTATATATGTATATTGTAAGATTCTGGTATGCTAAGGAGCCTTTTTTTACTGATGAAGGCACTGTTATTGGCCTGAGGAAGCGGGCTCTGACCCGCGAAACGCGTTGCCTGTGCTACTAATAAAAACCTTTGTAAAATACAAAGATTTTTTCGTCACTGAGGTAAGCTACCTCAAATTTATTTCCCGTTTTTAAACTGATGCTTGTATCACACCAGGGCGCCTCTTATACCCTAATTGTGCAATCATACCCCCTTACCTCACCCGTCTGAGGGGTGGGTACAGACCACACGTGGCTTCGACCACGGCGGATATCTGTCCCCTTTCTTTTACCAAGGAGAGCGACCGCATCCAGGTCCCTAGGGACCACCCCGAGTGGAGTCGGGTTTGTTGTCTCCACCTGCTTCCTGTGGTCGGTTGCCCCTCTGCAACCCACCTTGGTGAGTAGTGTCTTACTTTTATTACGTTCCATTGTTTTTGACATACTACACCATTGGGCTCCCACTTTTATCTCCTGTATCTTTTCACTATTTGACACCCACATCCCACTATACTGGGGGGGGGGGGGGCGCGCACCTACCTAATCTAACCTATACTGGGGGGCACCTACCTAATCTAACCTACACTGGGGGGCACCTACCTAATCTAACCACACTGGGGGGCACCTACCTAATCTAACCACACTGGGGGGCACCTACCTAATCTAACTATACTGGGGGGCACCTACCTAATCTAACCTATACTGGGGGCACCTACCTAATCTAACCTATACTGGAGGGCCCCTACCTATCTAACCTGTATTGGGGGCACCTACCTACCTAGCTTATACTGGTGGCAACTATACTAGCTACCTATATTGGAGGCACCTACCTAACTAACCTATACTGGGGGCACCTACCTATCTAACCTAGGCTGGGGGCAACTATTCTGACTCCCTATATTAGAGGCACCCACCTAGCTAACCTGTACTGGGGGCACCTACCTATCTAACCTATACCAGGGGCCGATGAGAGCCGTCCGCACCTACCTCCTAATATTAAAAACAGGCTTTTACCTTAACGTCCATTGCATTCTGCTACATGCGCATTCATTTTCTCATGGAAAGCATTTTTTGCAGTTGTATCCTTTGGAGGCAGGTGGTAGATGGCTTGCTCCGGTGGTGTGAGGCCTGGAGTGAGTTGTCTGCGCCTGTCCCCCCCCCCCCCCCCCTCTAAAGCTCGGGGTGACCCATGCTTCACTGCTTTCTCATGTGGTGCCCCCAAGTGAGGCCTGGTGCACACCAAAATCCGCTAGCAGATCCGCAAAATGCTAGCAGATTTTGAAAAGCTTTTTATTTTTCTGTAGCGTTTCACCTAGCATTTTGCGTTTTTTGTGAAGCGTTTTTGGTGTAGTAGATTACATATATTGTTACAGTAAAGCTGTTACTGAACAGCTTCTGTAACAAAAACGCCTGCAAAACCGCTCTGAACTGCCGTTTTTCAGAGCGGTTTGCGGTTTTCCTATACTTAACATTGGAGGCAGAAACGCCTCCGCAATCCAAAATCTGCAGCAGCCCGGGAGTATGCGTTTCTGCAAAACGCCTCCCGCTCTGGTGTGCACCAGCCCATTGAAATACATTACCCAAGCGTTTCCACATCCTCAAGCGGATCGAAAAACGCCGCCGAACCGCTCTGATGTGCACTAGGCCTTAATGTGCATATAGCAGAACGCAATGGACGTTAAGGTAAGTGCCTGTTTTTAATATTAGGAGGTGGGTGCGGATGGCTCTCCCCGGCGCTGGCCACATTTGGGGGGTCGGCTGCGCCACCTAGCCTCCCCCTCCGGGGTGCCGCTGTGGTTCCCAGGCAGTGAGAGAACCTGGGACCCTGCGGTCCCTCCAGTTGTATGGGGGCATTGGGAAGCCTCCCCGTGGCGCTTCTGGATAGTGATAATGTAGCATGAACTTATTTCCGCAGGACGACCGCTTTGCGGTATTGGTTTTTGGACCTTGCATAGTTTGGCATGCGAAAGCAAATGCATATTTGCATGAGCATTGCCTCATGAATAGCCAATTAGGCCAGATTTGGAAAGCCAGACTTGCTAGGGTTAAACTTGGTGTTTGAGCACGCATACATTTTTCTCATGGAAAGCCTACTTCTTCACGTACTCTATTAGATAGATAGAAGATGCGGCGTATGCTACGACGCGGGTCAGCTAGTTTCATATATTAGTTTCACCTTTCAAGTTGAATTACTGAAATGAATGCACTTTCACATGATATTGTAAGGCCTCTTTTCCACGAACTGTTGATAAGCAGTGAAATGCTCACTGCTGCTTGGTAACTGCTTGCTGCTGCCTGGTAACTGCTGGCTGCTGCCTGGTAACTGCTGGCTGCTGCCTGGTAACTGCTCACTGCTGCCTGGTAACTGCTTGTTGCTGCCTCTGCCTGGTAACTGCTCACTGCTGCCTGGTAACTGCTTGTTGCTGCCTCTGCCTGGTAACTGCTCGCTGCTGCCTGGTAGCTGCTTGTTGCTGCCTCTGCCTGGTAACTGCTCGCTGCTGCCTGGTAACTGCTCGCTGCTGCCTGGTAACTGCTCGCTGCTGCCTGGTAACTGCTCGCTGCTGCCTGGTAACTGCTCGCTGCTGCCTGGTAACTGCTCGCTGCTGCCTGGTAACTGCTCGCTGCTGCCTGGTAACTGCTCGCTGCTGCCTGGTAACTGCTCACTGCTGCCTGGTAACTGCTCACTGCTGCCTGGTAACTGCTCACTGCTGCCTGGTAACTGCTCACTGCTGCCTGGTAACTGCTCACTGCTGCCTCTGCCTGGTAACTGCTCACTGCTGCCTGGTAACTGCTCGCTGCTGCCTGATAACTGCTTGCTGCTGCCTGATAACTGCTTGCTGCTGCCTGATAACTGCTTGCTGCTGCCTGATAACTGCTGGCTGCTGCCTGATAACTGCTGGCTGCTGCCTGATAACTGCTGGCTGCTGCCTGATAACTGCTGGCTGCTGCCTGATAACTGCTGGCTGCTGCCTGATAACTGCTGGCTGCTGCCTGATAACTGCTGGCTGCTGCCTGATAACTGCTGGCTGCTGCCTGATAACTGCTGGCTGCTGCCTGGTAACTGCTGGCTGCTGCCTGGTAACTGCTGGCTGCTGCCTGGTAACTGCTGGCTGCTGCCTGGTAACTGCTGGCTGCTGCCTGGTAACTGCTGGCTGCTGCCTGGTAACTGCTCACTGCTGCCTGGTAGCTGCTTGTTGCTGCCTCTGCCTGGTAACTGCTCACTGCTGCCTGGTAGCTGCTTGCCGAACACACAGCTCAACAGTTCGTGGGAAAAGGGGCCTCAGGGTTGCATACAAAATCATGCATTGCACATCCAGCATGAGGCACTTTATGAGCAATGCATGAATGCTGCAACCAAATGAAAGTGTCAGGGCCCTTTTACACTTAATCAGTTGCTCTCAGTTATAACTGAAAGAAAACTGATTTTCAAAGTAATGCCCATGTTTTCCTATGGCGTCTTTCACACTTAACGCGTTTAAATTGAAATGTTTTTCACAATGCACTGCTATGGAAAAAACGCGTACTAACGCACACTAATGCACACCAACTGATTAAGTGTAAAAGGGCCCTCACTGTTCGGGCTCGATTCCACTATTGCGGTGCGGAATCGCCTGGATTCCACCGCTGATGAAATCGCATGCGGATGCGATTCCGCATGCGTTTTTTGCCGTGAATTCGCATGCGAATTCGCATAGGTGAGGGTATATGCGATTTTAACCATGTCACTGCCTGTGTGAATTTACATTGGTACCTATGCGAATTCGCGGCAAAAAACGCATGGGGAAAACGCATGCGATTTCCCTAGTAAATACATTGTGTGCGATTCGCATGCATTCCACACGCAGGCGAATTCTGCAGGGTGTTCCGTGCAGATTTTCTCTGCACAATAAGACGCTCCCGCAGACGCATAAGTGGAAACAGGCCCATTCACTTATATTGTCTATGCGAATCCGCATACGCAAGACGCATGCGGATTCGCGATAGTTGAAACGGGGCCTTCAGGAAATGACTGAAATACTAAGACAAGGCGTAAATGAATAATGAGAGTTTATTAACCAAGAACAAAAAGGAACGTGACCAGCAATGTACATTAATCTCATGCACAGCAATGGCAATAATATGCAATGATAATCTCACACAAGAATAACTCTGCAGGCAAATGTATTGACACTGACATACACATGCAATCCGGAGTATATACAAATAGATTTCCCTGCATAAGGGGTAATGTAGTGTGCGTGCGTGTGTGTGACCCCGGAACCACCGCCCTACACCTTTTAGGTTTTAATATTTTTGTGATCAAAATCGTGGCGGCAGCGATTTCGATCGCGCAAATATCGAAAACTAAAAGGCATAGGGTGGCGGTTTATATATCGTTGGAAAGAGGAGAGAGCTTCAAAATGCTATGCATCTTTCCATAGTTTCTGCACTGCTCGGAGTCCCTTTAAGTCCCCTCCAATATCTTGCTATAGCTATTTTAGTAGCCAGAAATATATTGGCAATCAAAGATCTCAAAGGTAATATTAACCCTCCTGGCGGTTTGTCAAAATCCGCCAGGGGGCAGCAAATACGTTTTTTTTTTAAAAAAAAATTCTTTTTTTCATGTAGCGAGACGAGGTCTCGCTACATGATAGCCGCTGCTGAGCGGCATCCCCCCAGCCCCTCCGATCGCCGCCGGCGATCGGAGATCAGGAGATCCCGTTCAAAGAACGGGATCTCCTGGAGGGCTTCCCCCGTCGCCATGGCGACGGGGCGGGATGACGTCACCGTCATGGACGTCGTGACGTCAAAGGGGACTCCGATCCACCCCACGGCGCTGCCTGGCACTGATTGGCCAGGCAGCGCACGGGGTCTAGGGGGGGGCGGCTGCGGCGACGCGTATAGCGGCGGATCGGCGGGTAGCGGCGGCGATCGGGCACTGCACGCAGCTAGCAAAGTGCTAGCTGCGTGCAGCAAAAAAAGATTATGCAAATCGGCCCAGCGGGGCCTGAGCGGTGCCTCCCGGCGGCATAGCCCGTGCTCAGCACGGGCTTACCGCCAGGGAGGTTAATATCAAGATTGAACAGTACTAGGCCAGGAGATGATCTGGGTCTGAGCCCCGTCAAGGACTGGAGTAGATAAAGTCAAAACATTTTTGCCAAGTTCTTTTGATATATGGGCAACTCCACCATATGTGAACAATTCCTCCAATATCTATCTGTATGGTTATTAGAAAATAAAGCCAATGTATTGCCTCAATATTATCAATTGTTTCTTTTCTTCTTTGAAGATGATTCCCATTGGTATCGTTACAATTATTGTTCTGTGTAGTTCTACTTTCAGTTGTTTGCAATTTTGTACTGACCTTTTTTTAAGCATTAAGACCCCTTATTGACTAAACACTGAGTACTTAAATAATTTTCAAAATGTGGTTATATATTCAACGCTATTAAACCTGGTTACTTTAACATCTGCTAATAAAAATGTTTTGAAAACAAAACTTCATTAAGTTTATGTCCTGCTAGAGCCCTCAGATTTATCATTACTGACCGGCTCTTGCTATGATTTCTGTCTCGTAGGATATATACAAGAAGCAGTATGGGCCGATGTGGAAATCGGACAATGGAATGTATACGAATGTTGTCAACATAGCGGATGTGGACCTGGTGGAGTCTCTATTGAGGCAAGAGGGGAAATATCCAATGAGGGCTAACATGAAACTCTGGAAGGATCACCGGGACTTGCGAGACTTTGCCTACGGCCCTTTCATTGAGTAAGTTCATACCTTGTGGGTGATATATTGTTACAGCAGTTCTGTGTCAGTAGCAGGAGTTCATACTAAGGAATGAACAGGTGATACATTGTTAGAGCAGTTCTGTGTCAGTAGCAGGAGCTCATACTAAGGAATGAACAGGTGATACATTGTTACAGCAGTTCTGTGTCAGTAGCAGGAGCTCATACTAAGGAATGAACAGGTGATACATTGATACAGCAGTTCTGTGTCAGTAGCAGGAGCTCATACTAAGTAATGAACAGGTGATACATTGTTACAGCAGTTCTGTGTCAGTAGCAGGAGCTCATACAAAGTAATGAACGGGTGATACATTGTTACAGCAGTTCTGTGTCAGTAGCAGGAGCTCATACTAAGGAATGAACAGGTGATACATTGTTACAGCAGTTCTGTGTCAGTAGCAGGAGCTCATACTAAGGAATGAACAGGTGATACATTGTTACAGCAGTTCTGTGTCAGTAGCAGGAGCTCATACTAAGGAATGAACAGGTGATACATTGTTACAGCAGTTCTGTGTCAGTAGCAGGAGCTCATACCAAGTAATGAACAGGTGATGCATTGTTACAGCAGTTCTGTGTCAGTAGCAGGAGCTCATACCAAGTAATGAACAGGTGATGCATTGTTACAGCAGTTCTGTGTCAGTAGCAGGAGCTCATACCATGTAATGAACATATGATACATTGTTACAGCAGTTCTGTGTCAGTAGCAGGAGCTCATACTAAGTAATGAACAGGTGATACATTGTTACAGCAGATCTGTGTCAGTAGCAGGAGCTCATACTAAGGAATGAACAGGTGATGCATTGTTACAGCAGTTCTGTGTCAGTAGCAGGAGCTCATACTAAGGAATGAACAGGTGATAAATTGTTACAGCAGTTCTGTATCAGTATCAGGAGCTCATACTAAGGAATGAACAGGTGATACATTGTTACAGCAGTTCTGTGTCAGTAGCAGGAGCTCATACTAATTATGAACAGGTGACACATTGTTACAGCAGTTCTGTGTCAGTAGCAGGAGCTCATACTAAGTAATGAACAGATGATACATTGTTACAGCAGTTCTGTGTCAGTAGCAGGAGCTCATATTAAGTAATGAACAGGTAATACATTGTTACAGCAGTTCAGTGTCAGTAGCAGGAGCTCATACTAAGGAATGAACAGGTGATACATTGTTACAGCAGTTCTGTGTCAGTAGCAGGAGCTCATACTAAGGAATGAACAGGTGATGCATTGTTACAGCAGTTCTGTATCAGTAGTAGGAGCTCATACTAAGTAATGAACAGGTGATACATTGTTACAGCAGTTCTGTGTCAGTAGTAGGAGCTCATACTAAGGAATGAACAGGTGATACATTGTTACAGCAGTTCTGTGTCAGTAGCAGGAGCTCATACTAAGGAATGAACAGGTGATACATTGTTACAGCAGTTCTGTGTCAGTAGTAGGAGCTCATACTAATTATGAACAGGTGATACATTGTTACAGCAGTTCTGTATCAGTAGTAGGAGCTCATACTAAGTAATGAACAGGTGATACATTGTTACAGCAGTTCTGTGTCAGTAGCAGGAGCTCATACTAAGGAATGAACAGGTGATACATTGTTACAGCAGTTCTGTGTCAGTAGCAGGAGCTCATACTAAGGAATGAACAGGTGATACATTGTTACAGCAGTTCTGTGTCAGTAGTAGGAGCTCATACTAAGGAATGAACAGGTGATACATTGTTACAGCAGTTCTGTGTCAGTAGCAGGAGCTCATACTAAGGAATGAACAGGTGATACATTGTTACAGCAGTTCTGTGTCAGTAGCAGGAGCTCATACTAAGTAATGAACAGGTGATACATTGTTACAGCAGTTCTGTGTCAGTAGCAGGAGCTCATACTAAGTAATGAACAGGTGATACATTGTTACAGCAGTTCTGTGTCAGTAGCAGGAGCTCATACTAAGGAATGAACAGGTGATGCATTGTTACAGCAGTTCTGTGTCAGTAGCAGGAGCTCATACTAAGTAATGAACATTCCAAAGAACCAATCACGTCTTTGCTTTTATTTTGTACACCTGCACTGCAAAAATGCAGTTGGTTGTGGTTGATGCAAACAGGGCCGGTTCTTGACTTTCTGCTGCCTGAAGCAAACTATCATGGTCAGCTACTGATCGAGGGCAGTGATCCAGCGCTGCGTTCCGCCGCTTGCGTCACTTCCTGCAATGCCGCCCACTGTACTTCGGCGTTGCAAGGAGTGACGCGAGCAATGGAACGCTGCGCTGGATAGCGGAAGTAGGTGAGTTATTGCTTCCCCCGCTGCCTGACAAATGCTGCGCAAATAGCTGGATAGGGAAGCCCCAGGTGAGGGGGGTGATCCCCCCCCCCCCCCCCCGTTCCCACCGCTGTGCCTGCTGCTCCCCCTCCAGGCTACCTATACTGGAGGCAATTATTGCTACATATGGGGAGGCGGCATCCTCACCAGTTTGCCTCAAGTGGCAAAAAGTCTAGAACCAGCCCTGTAGATGGGCCCAGTTGTCCAGGGGCTGAATGGGGGGTCACATTCTTTGCCAGGAGTTGTGACAGGTTCATAGTTCTGTTTGTGCGTAAGAATGGATATCATCCTGTTTCCATAGGGATGGTCACCAGTGGCACAAGTTGCGCACTGTGCTGAACCAGAGGATGCTGAAGCCAGCAGAGGCGGTCCACTATACCGGGACCGTCAATGAGGTGGTGACAGATTTCCTGACCATGCTGGACGACCTCAGGAAAGAGACACCATCTGGAGTCATGGTGAACGACATTGCCAATGTCCTGTATCGATTTGCATTTGAAGGTGAGTCTGTGTTCCACTTAAATAGGAACTGCAATGAGGGATATGTAGGCTGCTTTCCTTTTAACCACTTAAAGACTGCAGCCTTAAAACCCCTTAAAGGGAAGGTTCAGGCCCGACCTTAAAAAAATAAAAATACAAACCCTCTTACCTGGGGCTTCCTCCAGCCCGTGGCAGCCAGGACGTGCCCTCGCCGTGGCCCCGCAGGCTCCCGGTCTTGTTCAGTGGCCGACCCGACCTGGCCAGGCCGGCTGCCAGGTCGGGCTTCCTCTGCGCTCCAAAATGCGCCTCACGGGGGCGCGCTGACGTCATCAGACGTCCCCGGGCTGTACTGCGCAGGTGCAGAACTACTACGCATGCGCAGTACAGCCCAGAAGACGTCCGATGACGTCAGCGCGCCCCCGTGAGGCGCCTCACCAGGTCGGCCACCGAGGAAGACCGGGAGCCTGCAGGGCCACGGCGAGGGCACGTCCTGGCTGCCACGGGCTGGAGGAAGCCCCAGGTAAGAGGATTTGTATTTTTATTTTTGTAGGTGGTGCCTGAACCTTCCCTTTAAGGACCAGACATTTTTTTTTTTTTTCCATTCAGACCATTGCAGTTTTAACGGTTTATTGCTTGCAACCTACTATCTAAATGAATTTTACCTCCTTTTCTTGTCACTAATACAGCTTTTTTTTGGTGCTATTTGATTGCTTCTGTGATTTTTAGTTTTTATTATATTTATTAAAAAAGACATGAATTTTGTCAAAAAAAATATATATTTTTTTAACTTTCTGTGCTGACATTTTTCAAATAAAGAAAGCACCTCTGACTTTTCTGAGCACCTGTCATGTTTCATGAGGTGCTAGAATTCCAGGATAGTATAAACACCCCCCAAATGACCCCATTTTGGAAAGAAGACATCCCAAAGAATTCACTGAGAGGCATAGTGAGTTCATAGAAGATTTTATTTTTCATCACAAGTTAGCGGAAAATGACACTTTGTGACAAAAAATAAAAATAAAAAAGTTTCCGTTTCTGCTAAGTTGTGACAAAAAAAAAAAGTGAAATCTGCCACGGACTCACCATGCCCCTCTGAATACTTTGAGGTGTCTACTTTCCAAAATGGGGTCATTTGTGGGGTGTGTTTACTGTCCTGGCATTTTTGGGGGTGCTAAATTGTAAGCACCCCTGTAAAGCGTAAAGGTGCTCATAGGATGTTGGGCCCCTTAGCGCACCTAGGCTGCAAAAAAGTGTCACACATGTGGTATCGCCGTACTCAGGAGAAATAGTATAATGTGTCTTGGGTTGTATTTTTACACATACCAATGCTGGGTGGGAGAAATATCTCTGTAAATGAGAATTTGTTGATTTTTTTTTGGGGGGGGGGGTTATTTTATTTTTTTTTACACACACAATTGTCCATTTACAGAGAATTCTCCCACCCAGCATGGGTATGTGTAAAAATACACCCCAAAACTCATTATACTACTTCTCCTGAGTACGGCGATACCACATGTGTGACACTTTTTTTGCAGCCTAGGTGCGCTAAGGGGCCCAATGAGTACCTTTAGGATTTCACAGGTCATTTTGAGGCATTTGGTTTCTAGACTACTCCTCACGGTTTAGGGCCCCTAAAATGCCAGGGAAGTATAGGAACCCCACAAGTGACCCCATTTTAGAAAGACTGCACCGCAAGGTATTCCGTTAGGAGTATGGGGAGTTCATAGAAGTTTTTTCTTTTTTGTCACAAGTTAGCGGAAATTGATTTTTATTTTTTTATTTTTTTTTTCCACAAAGTGTCATTTTCCACTAACTTGTGACAAAAAATAAAATCTTCTATAAACTCATCATACACCTAACGGAATACCTTGGGGTGTCTTCTTTCTAAAATGGGGTCACTTGGTGGGGTTCCTATACTGCCCTGGCATTTTAGGGGCCCAAAACCGTGAGGAGTAGTCTGGAAAACAAATTCCGCAAAATGACTGTTCAGGGGTATAAGCATCTGCAAATTCTTTTTTTTTTTTTTTTTACACTCAGATGCACACCACATGCGGAAAGCTTGTCAGCTAAGGGCCTATCAGCCTTAAGTGGCTGTATGCCATCGCTGGGTAGTGCTATCATCATCGTTCGTCTGATATAGTGATTATATTTCTTATATTGCTCATAGGTAGCTTGATTATATACTCGCCCGATCATCCCCACCCTGTAAACAGCCGCGCTACAACAACTACCCCTTCTCACAAACCCTAAGACGATGGACAGTAAATTCCAGCTACCGCATGTGAGCACACACAACCCTCATCCAACCAGCTCTTATACCACCAACTACCCATTCAGACTTCACAAATACCACGCCCCTATCACCAGTCTCTGCTACGAATTGCCCAACCGCCTCGAACCCCACCCGCCTTTATCCCCGACATGAATCTATATCTATGAGTTGTTTAAATACCCTTCTGTGATTACTCGCCAGATTTTACTACACGGTCTTGCCCATTCACCTCCATCATAGGTCATATCATCTTCCTTCATATCTTGGACTACAGGATTCCTGCCACCGCACAGCTGGTCCATTCTACAGACCCATTCATCCAGACTTGGGGGGGTTGGTTCTTTCCACTTATCCAGTATCATTCTTTTAGCAACCTTGGAACCTACTTCTTTGATTAAAATGCTACCTTTACAACCACCTGCATCAGCAAATCCAAAGATAGCTTCTTCTGCGGATAGGTTGAAGGTATCTGTTAGTAATTCTCTGCAAAAGAGGGTTATTTCTTCCCAAAAAACTTTTACTATGGGGCATGACCACCACATATGCATCTCTGTCCCGTCCTCCTGCCCACACCTCCAACAAACCACTTTATGGCTAGTAAATTTCTGGATGCGTGATGGAGTGAGATACCATTTAGCAGTGGTCTTGTACTGGATGAGTTGTAGACTTGTATCCCGTATGGACCAATTACTCTGCCAAATCTTTGGCCATTTGTGGCTAAGAGTGGGACTAACGGCCGTTTCCCATTTTTCACAATAGGTTGGGGTAGAGTTATCTATCTCGCCTAGGCTATTAAGTTTATTAAGTTTAGATGAAGCTTTTTCCATTTTTTTGTTAAGCAAGATGTGTTTTTCTAGGATATTCAAGTCTATCCTACTTTTCAAGTGCACTTTATGCAGGAAACTTCGCGCTTGGGTTAGTCCCCACGTATTTTTCTGCCCATCGTTATATAGCATCTGCAAATTCTGATGACAGGTGGTCTATGAGGTGCTGAATTTTGTGGAACCGGTCATAAGCAAAGTGGCCTCTTAGATGACAAGTTGTATTGGAACTGAAGTGCAGGAAGTGCAGGATGTTCTCAAATCATGACCTGGACATGGCAGCAGAGAACATGGGCATGTGGTGTATTGGGTGCGTAGACCAATAAGACCGCAATACATTCTTTTTGACTAGACTCATGTTAAGAAAAAAACACACATATCCAGGCACATCGCCTCTAGTTAGGACATTAAATAAGTTATTAAGGAAAGGGAGGTGCTAAAGGGGGTGTGGCCAGAAAACAGCAAAAATCTATTAACCCTTCGCACTCTCGCATGCAAATGTTCAAACCAATGCATTTACAGATTCACTCATCCAGGCACCACTGTTATCCCTACAGCTAAGATAAAAGCCGGGGTCTTAGTTCACAGAATAATGCATTCTTATGCTTAGTCACCTATACTGCGCAGAAGTACCCAGGTAAACATAGGTGTCCTAACTCTGGCCCTGTAACATGCATAGTGCAGACATGCAAACATTCATTGCATCAAACCTATCTAGGGATTAGGAGCACACATCCTGACATCCTTTCCTGGGACAGATAGCGCATCTGTAATGATCTGCTCAGCTGTCTGCACGGGCAGACAGCTGTTTGTCGATTTTTTTAGGTCTGGGGGCTGCAGGTCTCTGGAAAAGAGACCTGTCTTCGCTTTGCAAGTTTCAGAGTTGCTCTGCAGGTGAGGAATTTGCATACACTTGTCATGCAAATTGCTTAGTTGCTTCCTCTGATGGCTTGCAGTATAAAAACCATTTCTTCCCAGAATTCCTTGCTGGTCATGATGGTTTGTTCCTGCTAACTCTCCTGGAGTATCAGCTTGCTATTGTTTGCTAAAGATTATCTTAGAGTAATTCCTTGGGACTGCACTAGGCATCCCTTCTAGTGCAGTCAGGTTGTATTTGTATTGCCTTGTTCTGTCTCTCTGTTGCGATTGTCTTGTCGCCAGCGGCTGTCGACAGGAAATCGTTCTGTCTGTCTGGGAGTGTAGGCCAGAGCTGCGGTTGCTACTGGCTGCTCCATCTGTCTGTCTGTTTGGATCTCATTCGCCCTAATGGTAGTGGCGGTGGTTCCTTCTGTATTCTGCCTTAGGGGTGCTAACCAGAGCAGCGGTTGCTACTGGTAGCCCCATCTGTCTGTCTGGATCACATCCGCTCTAGCGGTAGAAGCGGTGGTTCCTTCTGTACTCTGTCTGGGAGTGTAGGCCAGAGCTGCGGTTCGTTGCTGGCTGCTCATTCTCTCTGTCTTGTCTGGTACGAACGCTTGCTGTAGGCTCGGTGAGGTAACAGTTTAGCAAGCGTTCGCGTTCTCTATTTCGTGTTTGTGTTACTTTGTTAGTTAGGGTGGCACGCTTATCACTGGGCGCCTAACACGCGGTGATCGTGTCTTAAACGCGTTCGCTGTTGCGAATGAGTGCGGTGTTTGCGTTTAGCTAGCGTTTGTTATTTTCCTTGATGATCTGATCGTTATTTGCTATGTCTTTCTTGCTTCACTTGTGCTCTGTCTAGTTCGGTCTTGTGTCACTTTTGGCAATCGCCACTCTTGCGATTGCGTTCCCACTTCGGTTCCGTTGTTGTGTGTTCACCGTCGCTGGGTAGCGACTAGATTGGTGGACATACATACATCCTGTCTCTGTGCTCTCTCTCTTTAAGGGATATCTTGCCCTGCATTGCTTCAACTCGTACAATTTCCATTTGGCATCTGTGGCCGTGCAGAGGCACTCCACAGCTCCATCTGCCGCTGGGAATTGCCCTCTACAGGTGCATAGCAACCAAGCTGGGTTCTGTCAAATTACACGCTTGTGGAGGATTTCCGCGGTGTCAGCGCGCGTCCTGTGTGCTGACCACGGAAAAAATTCCGCAACCGTTACAGCATCTTACCAATCGCGCAAGGGAGCTAACGTAATGTATCCATGCGCACCATGCACATCAGCATAAGCTGTGTGCATGCTGAAAAAAAAACCATACAGGGGAAGGAGGGAGTGCACTGAATTAAAACCCTAGCCACAGGGGTCAGTAACAAGACCCATGTTAAGGAGAAGGCCCAAAAAAATGTTAAGTTTGGAAACTTGGAGTGGTTTCAACCGAAAAGGCTGGGCTTGGTAGCTTCTTGTATTGGCGGTTGCGTATTGTGTGGCATAACGGTTGGTCTCCGCCACAATTAAGTCGTAGAGATCCACGGTGCAGACCAGATGAAAAAAGTCTAGGGCCGATCCTAGATTATCTGTCTCCACCTGGAATCCAGATTGGGCGGTGAAAGGGGGCAGTACGGGTGCGGCAGAACCAGGGGATTGCCAATTGGGATTTGCCAGCACCTCTGGGAGACTATGGATAGTACGGGCCCGTTTTGCTGGTGGCTGCGACTCTGGTCTTAATGCACGTGCCACCGAACCAGTTTCTACTACCATGCTGGTGCTCGCCACTTCACCACGGTCTATGGTAGTACTGGTGCTAGGTCCAGGAGATGCTACGCTACTGGTGCATGCCTCACCAAGAAAACTCGGATCAGCGCTAGCACCACTCTGTTGCCCTTGAGTCTGATCCT
Organism: Hyperolius riggenbachi; assembly: GCF_040937935.1. NCBI lineage: Eukaryota > Metazoa > Chordata > Amphibia > Anura > Hyperoliidae > Hyperolius > Hyperolius riggenbachi. The sequence goes on from NC_090652.1 coordinate 298,827,929, forward strand.
GCGGTCCAGTGACATGGGGTGTGGTACGCCTGGCTCTAGCCGGGACCTCAACCTCGTCATTACTATTGGTCAGAGAGCCACTGCTATTCACTGGTTCATATTCTGACCCGGATGATTCGTCGGATGAGTCTTCCCAATCGCACTCACCCCACTGGGCTAGAATCTCTGCGGCCTTTTCAGCGGAATATCCCTTTCTTGCCATGGTGGACTGCTAAATTTAGGGGGTATGCCTCTGAGACTGCCCAGGAAAAAGAGCACCTACCTAGTAAAAGGGAGTACTTGTGAAGTAGAAAGCTGTAGTCACCGAGTTTTGATTAAAAAAATCAAAACTGATCTTTACCGCGCCACAGCCATTGTACAGCGTTTTTTGCAGTAATCATAAAAAAAAAAATTCTGTCACTGCGGTGGGGCGGGCTGAACGCATGTGCAGGCGAACGATCAGGCCTGATCGGTGAAACGCTGTGTTTTTAGAGTATCCTAGTGACCCTAATACAGATCTAACTGCGATCAGTAATGATCACTAAGGCTGCATTTCCACTTGTGCGGTGTGAATCGCCGTGGTAAAAATCCGCATGTGGATGCGAATTTCGCATGCGGTTCCATGCAAATTTTCATGCAAATTCGCATGGATGACGATGTATGCAAATTTAACCATGGCAGTGCTGGTGTGTTTTTTCATTGTGTCTATGCGAATTTCCTATTAAATACATTGTATGCGATTCGCATAGCGGTATGCGATATGCAAATTCTGATGGCTCTGCCATGCGAATTTTTTCTGCACAGAAAAACGCAAAGGAATCCTGAGGAAACAGTCCCATTCACTTGTATTGCTATGCGAATTTGCATGCAAAAAACGCATGCGAATTCGCGATAGTTGAAATGGGCCCTTACAGATACTATATAGTAGCAATGCTGATTAGCGACATTGATGATGCTAATCGGCAACTAATTACTGACTGCGGTGTGGTGGGCTGGGTGCTAACTGACGCTAACTACCCAACGAAGGGCCCTAGCTAAATAACTGGCCTAACTGTTAACACTAGTGATACTAAAAAAGTGACACTTTTCACTGATCACTGTTTTTAGATCACTAGGATAGTGACAGGGGGGTGATCGGGGGGGTGTTTTGAGGGGGATCTGAGGGTGTGAGCGGGTGATCAGAAGCCCGAAGGGGGCAGATTAGGGCCTGATCTGATGGGTAAGAGTGTTAGGGGGTGACGGGTGGTGACAGGAGGTGATTGATGGGTGTCTCAGCGGGCGATTAGAGGGGAGGATAGATGCAATCAATGCACTGGGAAGGTGATCGGGGGGGTGGGGGGGGGGTCTGATGGGTCTCTGAGGGTGTGGGCGGGTGTTTGGGTGCCCGCATGGGGCAGATTAGGGTCTGATCTGATGGGTAGCAGTGACAGGGGGTCACTGGGTGATTGATAGATGATCAGTAAGTGATTACAGGGGAGAATATATGCAAGCAATGCACTGTCGAGTTGATCACAGGGGGTCTGAGGATGTGAGCGGGTGATTGGGTGCAGGGACGGATCTAGACCAATTTGCGCCTGGGGCAAGGTCAGGTTTTGGCGCCTAAACTGCCATTCCCGATCCAAATTTTGCCGCCTATTTAACAATTCAACAAACTGCGCCTGGGGCAAGAGACCCGTCTGCCCCCCCCCCCCCCCCCCTAGATCCGTCCCTGATTGGGTGCCCGCAAGGGGCAGATTAGGGTCTGATCTGATGGGCAGAAGTGACAGGTGGTGTCAGGGTGATTGATGGGTGATCAGTGGGTGATTAGAGGGGAGAACAGATATAAATAATGCACTGGCGAGTTGATCAGAGGGGGTCTGAGGGCGATCTGAGGGTGTGGGCGGGTGATTGGGTGCCCGCAAGGGGCAGATTAGGGTCTGATCTGATGGGTAGCAGTGACAGGGGGAGAATGATGGTTGATTTAGAGGGGAGAGCAGATGTAAACAATGCACTTGGGAGGTGATCTGAGGGCGGGTCTGCGGGCGATCTGAGGGTGTGGGCGGGTGATCAGGTGCCTTCAAGGGGCAGGTTAAGGTCTGATCTGATGGGTGGCAGTGACAGGTGGTGACGGGGTGATTGACAAGTGATCAGTGGGTGATTACAGGGGAGAGTAGATGTATACAGTACACAAGGGGGGGGGGGGGGGAGGTCTGGGGAGGATCTGAGGGTGTGGTGGGTGATCAGGAGCCCCCAGGGGGCAGTTTAGGACCTAATCTAAAATATAGCGTTGACAGATAGTGACAGGGGATGATTGATGGGTGATTAGGGGGGTGTTTGGGTGCAAACAGTGGTCTGAGTGGGTGATCAGAGGGGGGGTCTGAGGGGTGCTGTGGGCGATCAGTCGGCAGGGGTGGCAGGATCAGTGTGCTTATGTGACTATTACAAGGGCTGCCTCCTCCCCTGGTGGTCGCTCGATCACTGGGACCACCAGGGGAGGAGGCAGCCTGTATAATACACTTTGTATACATAACAAAATGTATTATACACTTTCTATGCGGCAGATCGGGGGTTAACAAACCGGTGGGTTGCTGTTTGCGGGTGGGCGGAGCCTAATGCTGGCGGATGCGCACGCATCAATGCGCACGATCCCCGGCTAATTAGTCCCCCAGGTGCCGCCGGCGATCGGCGTTACGCATTCCTTGGGGTGCCACCTTGCCGATGCCCATAGGTAGTGGGCGGTCGGCAAGTGGTTAAGCAGTACTGGTTGCCTGGCTGTCCTGCTGATCCTCTGCCTCTGACACTGAACAAGCATGCAGCAGATCAGGTGCTTCTGACATTATTGTCAGATCTGACAAGATTAGCTGCATGCAGCAGAGTTTGAATCGCACCAGAAACAAAGCAATCCATAAGATCAGCAGGGCTGTCGGGCAACTGGTATTGTTTAAAAGAAAAAAAGTCTTCATGTCCCTCTTGACACAGCTGTCCTAAAGGGCCCGTTTCCACTAGCGTAAAGGATGCGAGGCGATCGCCGCATCACCTCGCATCCCCCACAAGTACTTCCGGTTGCTATCCATACAACCGGATGCGGCGTCATGCGGCTTCCCGTCGGCGACTATGGTGACTCGGATGCATACATTTTAAGGCAGTTCTCAAGGCGAAAGGTGGTCAAACACCGTATTAATATGGTGTTCCTAATTATCCTTTAGGTGAGTGTATATATACTGTATTTATATACAAAGAGGGACAAAGTCTTGAAAGAAGGACAAATGAGGAGGAAAGAGGGACATGCATGTTGCATCACTGATTTTCATTGATTCAATATGTAGCGAGACAGACTGGATCGCTAATGAATGTAATGGGGCCTCTTAGTGGATACCGCCTCCAGTGGCACCCTGCCTCCCAGAATCATGCAGACACCAGTATCAATGCAATATATTTATTCCCCACAGACCAACGTGATCTAATGGGGTGACGTAAGCAATAGAAAATATAGCACTAATCAAACACTTGTTAACTCAGCAAGATCATAACAATACAAGTAATATACCTTACACATTCAAAGTGCATCAAAAGTGATGTCCAAAGTAGCCACCTCCTGCGCCCCTCCAGTGTCACTCTAAACAAGTGTACACTAGACTGGCACAGAACGCACCGCAGCAAAGGGACAAGCTTAATAAACTGCAATCAACACACGGTAGTCTTGCGCCCCTCCAGTGTCACTTTAAAGAAGTGCACACTACACTGGCGAAAGACGCACAACCACAGCAAAGAAACAAACTTAAGAAAATGCAATCAGTAGCACAACCTTATTTAACTCCCGACTGGCCAGTGGGCTATAATGCAGTTCTGCACTCGGGGTACCCCTTTAAGGAACGTTATGTGCACAGTTGGGCGCCTTGTGAAAAAGGTGCAGCAGCAAGTAGACTCCCGATGCACTCAGCAATAACAGCATAGATGCCAGTGATGTGAGAGGGGACAGGTTAACCAGGCTATAGTTCAGAATGGCAAGCTATGGCAAACAGTTCTGACGTACACTGTCCACAGTTTGTTGTAAGAGGAGTGGTATGACTCCCAAACCTCTCAGCCAGGTTAATGCCCCTCTATCACTGCAAAGATAGTTCCTACCATGAGGTGCAGGGACAGTCCCTGATAATGGTCACTCAGCAGGTGCAGAACTCACAGGCAGAAGTTTTGAGGAGACTGAGATTCACAAACTTTGTAATCCAGCTAAAATGGTTCCTTCTGAAGTCCACACGGCTTGTACAATCCAGACTCCACCAACCTCACAGGTTCACACAGTTCTGGTCCGGTGTGGTGAAATTTTTTGCAACTTTATCAGATTTTGCAACCGGTTGCACTTATTTATACGTATAGCTATCAGAAAGTGCAACCTAGCCATTGACTTTAACCTATCTGTATCAGAAAATGCAACCCAACCAAACCCTATTCTCACACAGAACCCTCCCCTCTTGCTCAACTAATAACCCCCCCTGGAGGGAACAATCCCCCCCTCTTGCTCAACTAATAACCCCCCCCAGGGATCAATCCCCCCTCTTGCTCAACTAATAACCCCCTCTGGAGGGAACAATCCCCCCTGTTGCTCAACTAATAACCCCCCCTGGAGGGAACAATCCCCCCTCTTCCTCAACTAATAACCCCCCACCCCCCGAGGAAACAATCCCCCCTGTTGCTCAACTAATAACCCCCCCTGGAGGAAACAATCCCCCTTCCAGCTCAATGGGATCTGTGGTTGCAAAAAATTACAGGCGTGTTAACAGAGAGGAGCCACGCCTACGCAGTTATACACTGTCCTCTATGGCAGTGTTTCTCAACTTTTTCGAGCCAAGTACCCCCTATCGCAATTCAGTTTGAGCCAAGTACCCCCTACCAAGTGCCGCGCGCACACACACACACACGTGTGTGTGTGTGTGCGCGCGTGTGCGCGTGCGTATACACCCCCCAGGTATTGGTGCCCCCAGTATAGATAGCGAGGTATAGGTGCCTGCTCCAGTATAGGTGCCCTCAGTATAGCTAGGTATAGGTGGCCCCAATATAGCTAGGCATGGGTGCCCCCAGTATAGCCAGGCATGGGTGCCCCAGTACATCTAGGTATGTGTGCCCCCAGTATAGCCAGCCATGGGTGCCCCCAGTATTGCTAGGTATGGGTGCCTCCAGTATAGCTAGGTATAGGTGCCCCCAGTATAGCTAGGTATGGGTGCCCCCCAGTATAGGTGCCCTCAGTATAGCTAGGTATAGGTGGCCCCAGTATAGCTAGGTATAAGTGCCCCCCAGGATAGGTGGCCCCAGTATAGCTAGGAATAGGTGCCCTCAGTATAGCAAGGTATAGGTGCCCTCAGTATAGCAAGGTATAGGTGGCCCCAGTATAGCTAGGTATAGGTTTCCCCAGGTATAGGTGCCGTCAGTATAGCTAAGTATAGGTGGCCCAAGTATAGCTAGGTATAGGTGCCCCCAGTATAGCTAGGTATGGGTGCCCCCCAGTATAGGTGCCCTCAGTATAGCTAGGTATAGGTGGCCCCAGTATAGCTAGGTATAAGTGCCCCCCAGTATAGGTGCCATCAGTATAGCTAGGTATAGGTGGCCCCAGTATAGCTAGGTATAAGTGCCCCCCAGGATAGGTGGCCCCAGTATAGCTAGGAATAGGTGCCCTCAGTATAGCAAGGTATAGGTGGCCCCAGTATAGCTAGGTATAGGTTCCCCCAGGTATAGGTGCCCTCAGTATAGCTAGGTATAGGTGGCCCCAGTATAGCTAGGTATAAGTGCCCCCAAGGATAGGTGGCCCCAGTATAGCTAGGAATAGGTGCCCTCAGTATAGCAAGGTATAGGTGGCCCCAGTATAGCTAGGTATAGGTTCCCCCAGGTATAGGTGCCTTCAGTATAGCTAGGTATAGGTGCCCCCAGTATAGCTAGGTATGGGTGCCCCCCAGTATAGGTGCCCTCAGTATAGCTAGGTATAGGTGGCCCCAGTATAGCTAGGTATGGGTGCCCCCCAGTATAGGTGCCCTCAGTATAGCTAGGTATAGGTGGCCCCAGTATAGCTAGGTATAAGTGCCCCCCAGGATAGGTGGCCCCAGTATAGCTAGGAATAGGTGCCCTCAGTATAGCAAGGTATAGGTGGCCCCAGTATAGCTAGGTATAGGTGCCCCCAGTATAGCTAGGTATGGGTGCCCCCCAGTATAGGTGCCCTCAGTATAGCTAGGTATAGGTGGCCCCAGTATAGCTAGGTATAAGTGCCCCCCAGTATAGGTGCCCTCAGTATAGCTAGGTATAGGTGGCCCCAGTATAGCTAGGTATAAGTGCCCCCCAGGATAGGTGGCCCCAGTATAGCTAGGAATAGGTGCCCTCAGTATAGCTAGGTATAGGTTCCCCCAGGTATAGGTGCCCTCAGTATAGCTAGGTATAGGTGGCCCCAGTATAGCTAGGTATAAGTGCCCCCAAGGATAGGTGGCCCCAGTATAGCTAGGAATAGGTGCCCTCAGTATAGCAAGGTATAGGTGGCCCCAGTATAGCTAGGTATAGGTTCCCCCAGGTATAGGTGCCTTCAGTATAGCTAGGTATAGGTGCCCCCAGTATAGCTAGGTATGGGTGCCCCCCAGTATAGGTGCCCTCAGTATAGCTAGGTATAGGTGGCCCCAGTATAGCTAGGTATGGGTGCCCCCCAGTATAGGTGCCCTCAGTATAGCTAGGTATAGGTGGCCCCAGTATAGCTAGGTATAAGTGCCCCCCAGGATAGGTGGCCCCAGTATAGCTAGGAATAGGTGCCCTCAGTATAGCAAGGTATAGGTGGCCCCAGTATAGCTAGGTATAGGTTCCCCCAGGTATAGGTGCCTTCAGTATAGCTAAGTATAGGTGGCCCAAGTATAGCTAGGTATAGGTGCCCCCAGTTCAGCTAGGTATGGGTGCCCCTAGTATAGCCAGGCATGGGTGCCTCCAGTATAGATATGTATAGGTGCCCCCAAGTACAGCTAGGTGTGGGTGCCCCCCAGTATAGCCAGGCATGGGTGCCCCAAGTATAGCCAGGAGGGGGACGCTGCGCATGAGGGGAGCGATGCCCACACATAGCGGCGGGGAGGGGGTCCACTCCCTCCCACCCTCACCTGGGCTCCCTCATCAGCGCTTTCCCCCCTCCGACACATTACAGCGGCATGGTGAAAGGAACGCAAACTTCTGCGTTCCACGCTGGAGGTCCGATCTTCTTTGAGCCTGACGCAACTTCCTGATAAACAGGAAGCAGCGTCATCGCTAACAGAGAAGAATCTCCGGCGTGGAACGCGGAAGTAAGTCCACGTTCCTTTTACCATGCCGCCGGTGTTAATGTGTCGGAGGGGGAAAGCGCTGACGGGGGAGCCCTGGTGAGGGAGGGGGGAGTGGACCCCCTCCCCGCCACTATGTGTGAGCATGCTCCCCCGTTTTGCACTGAGTCCCCCTCCTGGCTGCGTACCCCCGGCTGGGGTCTCGCGTACCCCCTGGGGTCCGCGAACCACGTGTTGAGAAACACTGCTCTATGGCAAGTTGCAAAATATGATAGGTAGCAAAAATTTTCACTACACCGGCAGCTGTATCCTTTCTCCAAGATTTAGCTCAGGGTGCAGCAATCTGTGTCACAGGATCCCTTCTTCACACTCAGAAAACAAATGGAAGCCAGTCTGATGGATTTAGGCCTGAAGATCCAGTCCCAGTAACTCCAGACCTCACTCCCAGGCTCTAAGCACACCAGCCACACCTCAGCTCCCAGCAGCCTCTGCTCACTCCAGCCTCTATTCCAGAATTCTCTGCAGTATTAAAGGAACTATGCCCTCCAAAGGCAGCAGTATATAACATAACAATAACACACATTACCGTATATGGTGTTACAAATAGAATTATTAAATCGGATGGATCGCTAGATGTATGGCCATTTTAACATCATTATTCAAGGAACTACCTGTTGGGAAGGATCAATGGTATATGGGCCTAAAACATTTAGGATTTATTTTTATTTTTATTTAAACCGTTCCCAAAGCCTCTCTCCCTCTTCTTGGGTAAGTATCCTAATATCTATATCGTCTTGTGTAAACATTTAAGCACATTATTATTATTATTATTATTATTATTATTATTATTATTATTACTATTTTTGATTTATATAGTGCCAACATCTCCACCTCTCTTCATTCTCAGGAATTTCCTACATCCTGTTTGAGAGCCGTATTGGCTGCCTGGAGAAGACCATCCCCCCAGAGTCCCAGAAGTTCATAGACTCTATAGGAGCCATGCTGAAATATAGTGTATTTGTGACTATTCTGCCAGTCTGGACCCAAAATCTGTTACCCTTTTACCGGAAGTTCTTGAAGAACTGTGACAGCATCTTTGCATTCGGTGAGTATCGGTGGCGTCCCTGGGGGGAAGGGAGGGCTTGCGATCTGCACCCCAATTGACACTTTGAGAGGGGTGGCAGACTTGCCAGTGCTAACCTGTCTACAATGCCTCCTTGCAGTGATGGCTCAATGCCACAATTTACAAGAGCGCATCGCATCGTACAGGCAGGTATTCTCTGGCCACAGCAGAAGTAACATTTTCCCCTTCTCTTGCTGCCCTCCAATCAATAAAGCCCTGATGGGGAGTATGCAAAAAAATTAAAATAAAAAAAAGATCTCACTGCTTAGTGTACCCAAGGTGAGGAATAATTAAGTGATGCTTGAAGCACCAATAGCTGGCTAATCTATGCTGGGGCACCTATATGTGGCTAACTATACTGGGTGCACTTATAGCTAGCTACGGTACCTATATTGGAGCACCTATATGTGGCTACCTATACTGATGGCGCCTATTCCTGGCTACTTATATTGGGGGCACCCACACTTGGCTACCTATACTGGGGGCGCCTGTACCTGCCTACCTATACTGGGGTCTCATATGCTTGGCTACCTATACTGGGGGCGCCTATGCCCAGCTACCTATACTGGGGGCGCCTATGCCCGGCTACCTATACTGGGGGCGCCTATGCCCGGCTACCTATACTGGGGGCGCCTATGCCCGGCTACCTATACTGGGGGCGCCTATGCCCGGCTACCTATACTGGGGGCGCCTATGCCCGGCTACCTATACTGGGGGCGCCTATGCCCGGCTACCTATACTGGGGGCGCCTATGCCCGGCTACCTATACTGGGGGCGCCTATGCCCGGCTACCTATACTGGGGGCGCCTATGCCCGGCTACCTATACTGGGGGCGCCTATGCCCGGCTACCTATACTGGGGGCGCCTATGCCCGGCTACCTATACTGGGGGTGCCTATGCCTGGCTACCTATACTGGGGGCGCCTATGCCCGGCTACCTATACTGGGGGCGCCTGTACCTGGCTACTTATACTGGGGGCGCCTATGCCTGGCTACCTATACTGGGGGCGCCTATGCCTGGCTACCTATACTGGGGGCGCCTATGCCCGGCTACCTATACTGGGGGTGCCTATGCCTGGCTACCTATACTGGGGGCGCCTATGCCTGGCTACCTATACTGGGGGCGCCTATGCCTGGCTACCTATACTGGGGGCGCCTATGCCCGGCTACCTATACTGGCGGCGCCTATGCCCGGCTACCTATACTGGGGGCGCCTATGCCCGGCTACCTATACTGGGGGCGCCTATGCCTGGCTACCTATACTGGGGGCGCCTATGCCTGGCTACCTATACTGGGGGCGCCTATGCCCGGCTACCTATACTGGGGGCGCCTATGCCTGGCTACCTATACTGGGGGCGCCTATGCCCGGCTACCTATACTGGCGGCGCCTATGCCCGGCTACCTATACTGGCGGCGCCTATGCCCGGCTACCTATACTGGGGGCGCCTATGCCCGGCTACCTATACTGAGGGCGCCTATGCCCGGCTACCTATACTGGGGGCTCCTATGCCCGGCTACCTATACTGGGGGCGCCTATGCCCGGCTACCTATACTGGGGGCGCCTATGCCCGGCTACCTATACTGGGGGCGCCTATGCCCGGCTACCTATACTGGGGGCGCCTATGCCCGGCTACCTATACTGGGGGCGCCTATGCCCGGCTACCTATACTGGGGGCGCCTATGCCCGGCTACCTATACTGGGGGCGCCTATGCCCGGCTACCTATACTGGGGGCGCCTATGCCCGGCTACCTATACTGGGGGCGCCTATGCCCGGCTACCTATACTGGGGGCGCCTATGCCCGGCTACCTATACTGGGGGCGCCTATGCCCGGCTACCTATACTGGGGGTGCCTATGCCCGGCTACCTATACTGGGGGCGCCTGTACCTGGCTACTTATACTGGGGGCGCCTATGCCTGGCTACCTATACTGGGGGCGCCTATGCCCGGCTACCTATACTGGGGGTGCCTATGCCTGGCTACCTATACTGGGGGCGCCTATGCCCGGCTACCTATACTGGGGGCGCCTGTACCTGGCTACTTATACTGGGGGCGCCTATGCCTGGCTACCTATACTGGGGGCGCCTATGCCTGGCTACCTATACTGGGGGCGCCTATGCCCGGCTACCTATACTGGGGGTGCCTATGCCTGGCTACCTATACTGGGGGCGCCTATGCCTGGCTACCTATACTGGCGGCGCCTATGCCCGGCTACCTATACTGGGGGCGCCTATGCCTGGCTACCTATACTGGGGGCGCCTATGCCTGGCTACCTATACTGGGGGCTCCTATGCCTGGCTACCTATACTGGGGGCGCCTATGCCCGGCTACCTATACTGGGGGCGCCTATGCCTGGCTACCTATACTGGGGGCGCCTATGCCCGGCTACCTATACTGGCGGCGCCTATGCCCGGCTACCTATACTGGCGGCGCCTATGCCCGGCTACCTATACTGGGGGCGCCTATGCCCGGCTACCTATACTGAGGGCGCCTATGCCCGGCTACCTATACTGGGGGCTCCTATGCCCGGCTACCTATACTGGGGGCGCCTATGCCCGGCTACCTATACTGGGGGCGCCTATGCCCGGCTACCTATACTGGGGGCGCCTATGCCCGGCTACCTATACTGGGGGCGCCTATGCCCGGCTACCTATACTGGGGGCGCCTATGCCCGGCTACCTATACTGGGGGCGCCTATGCCCGGCTACCTATACTGGGGGCGCCTATGCCCGGCTACCTATACTGGGGGCGCCTATGCCCGGCTACCTATACTGGGGGCGCCTATGCCCGGCTACCTATACTGGGGGCGCCTATGCCCGGCTACCTATACTGGGGGTGCCTATGCCCGGCTACCTATACTGGGGGCGCCTGTACCTGGCTACTTATACTGGGGGCGCCTATGCCTGGCTACCTATACTGGGGGCGCCTATGCCTGGCTACCTATACTGGGGGTGCCTATGCCCGGCTACCTATACTGGGGGTGCCTATGCCTGGCTACCTATACTGGGGGCGCCTATGCCTGGCTACCTATACTGGGGGCGCCTATGCCCGGCTACCTATACTGGCGGCGCCTATACCCGGCTACCTATACTGGGGGCGCCTATGCCTGGCTACCTATACTGGGGGCGCCTATGCCTGGCTACCTATACTGGGGGCGCCTATGCCTGGCTACCTATACTGGGGGCGCCTATGCCCGGCTACCTATATGTGTAAGTATGTTGATGTCTTTGAATTGATACTTTAGGAAACAAGTTGATTGATCAGAAGCTGGAGAAGATACAAGCTTGCTTGGAGCGCGGGGAGGAGGTTCAGGGGGAGTACCTAACCTACCTGCTGTCCAGCGGGAAACTGACCAATAAGGAGGTGTCTGGGAGCATACCTGAGTTGCTATTGGCCGGAGTGGACACGGTAATAAAAACTAAGAATAAATTCTGCCCCAGTATTCAAAAAATAATTTTACAAGGAAGTGTCTTTCTGAGTAATGACCAGAAGTTTAGTTGAAGCAAATCCTGCTGTGAGGAAATTGGACAGTGTATGGGCAGATTGACCAAGAGACAGATCTCTCTCTATGATTGAACCTGAACGGAGAGGGATCTGTTGCCTGCCACCGGCCAATTGTGACGCCGCAGCCGCTGCCCCCACTAGTTTACAACTACCCCCCCCCCCCCCCCCCCACACACACACACACACACACACACACACACACACACACACACACACACACACACACACACACACACACACACACACACACACACACACACACACACACACACACACACACACACACACACACACACACACACACACACACACACACACACACACACACACACACACACACACACACACACACACACACACACACACACACACACACACACACACACAATGTGCCCTTGCATAAACTCTTTACCTCTCGCCGGGAACCACGGAAGAGGAGTCCGGACACAGTGGGGCACAGGGGGTAAATGTACACTATGGGGGACAGCGGCTGGGGGTTTCCGTTGCATTCATCGTGCACCCAATCGAGCAAGTCGGCCCAACATCTTGCAGCATGTCCAATCAATACATTCAACCAATTTCTGGACCGAAATTGGTTGCATAGTCGATCAAGCACGCTCTTGGCGGCACCGATGTGCATCCAATTCGATAATTGCCAAATTGGATGGTTGATCGGCTGTCAGATTACCTGATGTATGGCCACCTTTAGTGGGTAATCTTATTATGTGCTGCCCTCTGGTGGTTAGCAGGAAAAATAACTACCATGCAAATGAAGTTCACTTTACAATGCATTTCATGTCCTATAGCACCATCCAGTGGTGTAAAAAATATTTTTGTTCTAGAAAATATAAGTGCTGGTGGCTTGAAATGCAGTTTATTGATAAGGTGGCAAATTATCACCTAGGAAAAAACTGAGGAAAAAAAAATGAGAACCATAGAGTGAAAAAAGAGTGATACTTAAAGCAAACCTGAAGTGAAAATAAACTTGAGATAATGAATTGTGTGTGCAGTGCAGCTAAGAAATGCAACATTAGTAGCAAAGAAAAAGGTCTCATGTTGTATTCCAGTACAGGAAGAGTTAAAAAAAAAAGAATCAGTTGTCTATGCAAAAGAGCTCTGAACTGTGGAGCCACTAAATCCAATACAGTCCTGTTTTCTGAAGCACTTAAAGAGACACTGAAGCGAGAAAAAAAATATGATATAATGAATTGGTTGTGTACTATGAATAATTACTAGAAGATTAGCAGCAAAGAAAATATTCTCATACTTTTATTTTCAGGTATATAGTGTTTTTTCTAACATTGCATTATTCTCTAATATGTGCAGATTACACAACACTCAGCATTCAAAATGAGTCTTTCAGAGCAGTCTGTGAAGTAATGACCTCTCCTCTGGCAGAGGAAAAGTAAATAGTCCAGGAACAGTTGAGATAATAAAAGTCAGATAACAGCCCTCTCCAAGACTAACTTAGCTTAGCTTTAGTCGGAGAGCTTAATGACTTGTTTGCATAGAGATAACAACTGCAGTTTCTCAACTCTTCCTGTACTGGAAACAATTAGACTGATGTATCTGATCTTAATGTTTTATTTCTTAGCTGTACTACACATAGAAATCATGATATCATAATTTTTTTTTCGCTTCAGTGTCTCTTTAAAGGGACCCTGAACACAATGTAAAAATGGAATCTGTACTTACCTGGGGCTTCCTCAAGCCCCCATCACCCGGGCCCCCTCCGTTCTCCCGCTCTTGTAGTTTGCGACTTTGCTGGGAGTCGTGCGCAACTGCGTATGCGTGGCCCATGTTGCCGTAAGAAATATGTGCAAGCGTGGTTCATTCTTTCGCATCCCATGCACAGGATGTTTATGGCAATGGGCGTGTGTTCGAGCCGTGCGTGTGCGGAAAGGCCACCATGCGTAGTTGCTCATGACTCCCAGGGAAGTCGCACACTACCAGAGCCGCCAGCAGGAGAATGGAGGGTACCTAGAGGACACCTGGGGCCCTCGCAGGCTACGGGGGAGGGGGGGGGGCTGACGGAAGTCCCAGGTAAGTTCAGATTCCATTTTTACATTGGGATTAACGTCCCTTTAAACAGCCAAGAAACGGTGAGAGAGAGACAGCCCGATAAAAGGTTTTACTGCAGGACAGTTCAACGGTTCGTCACTTCTACTTTGTTTTATAGCTTAAAATACAGAGTGTGGTTTCTAAACTGAAAATATTAGAGAATGATGCAATGTTATTAAAGAAGAAGAAGGAAAGGAAAAAAAAAAAAAGCTATATAACTGTAAATAAAAATAAGAGACTTTTCTTTGCTACTAATGTTTGTCGATATCTCGGAGGTAAACATGTGGGAGAGGGATTCCCTGTTCAAAACGCCCGCCAGGGGCGTTCCTGCAGGGTTTCTCTCCCTGGCCACTCCCCCTGCCACTCCCCTGCATGCTGGATGAGAGACTCAATCTCTCATTCCAGCGTCATGACCCAGAGGTCACGTAAGTGAAAGTGGGCTAGTGCGGCCCACAGGAGCGGCGGTTTTTGCCTCTACCGGATCAGCTAATCTTTAGTTTTAGCTCTCTAAGAGTTTCAGAAAATGCCTGTTATATAATGCATAACACTACTACAAATAGTTTCATATCATACAGCATTTCTTGTGTGTGGCAGATGTATGTCAGGCCTAGTGCACACCGAGCGGTTTTTGGAGCGATCCGCCGGACGCATCCGCCTGTAAAAACGCTTGGCTAATGTATTGCAATGGGATGGTGCACACCGGCGGTGTGAGGTTTTTGCCCAGCCGCAAACGTGCCTCCTGCTGCGCGTTTGCGGTTTTCTGAAGCGTTTCGTCCTCAATGTAAAGTATAGGAAAAACGCAAACCGCTCTGAAAAACGCTAGTTCAGAGCGGTTTGCCAGGCGTTTTTGTTACAGAAGCAGTTCAGTAACAGCTTTTACTGTAACAATATATGTAATCTGCTACACAAAAACGCACCCAAAACCGCTAGGTATGTTTAGAAAACCTCTCTAAACATGCCTAGAATCGCTCTGAAATCAGCTCCCAAAACCGATAGCATATTGCGGATCTGCTAGCGGTTTTGGTGTGCACTGGGGCCTCAGACTGTGTTTTGGGCAGTTTTGCAGCTTTAGATTAGATTATGAGCGCTGGCGTCTGCGTAATATCATGTGATCTCGCCTCTCTGCCCTCAGACATCCAACACTCTATCTTGGGCGCTGTACCACCTGGCCAGAGACCCCGACACCCAGCAGTCCCTATACCAGGAAGTGACCAGTATTGTCCCCGGGGACGGAGTACCCACCGCTGAGGACCTCGCCAAGATGCCACTGCTGAAAGCTGTGATCAAGGAAACACTGCGGTAAGAATCATTACCGTCCACCATCAGGGCCGGATTTCTGGCGAGGCCACAGAGGCCTGGGCCTTGGGCGGCTAAAGCTTACGGGGGCACCTGGACGTGAGAGGGGCCGCTGCATAAGAATGAGGAGGCTGAAAATAAAGAGAAAATCATGGGGCCTCCCAGCAAAACTTTGAAGGGGGTCCCCTTAATGTTCAGAACCCTTCCCTTAGTGACCCTCACAGCCCGGGAGCCCATCTCACAAGGGCCATAAAACAAATGTGGCCATCAGGATCGTCACACCCATAACAAGATAAGGTAAAATACAGTGGGAGCCTAACACTATGGGAGGGGGAGAGGGGGGTGGGGACAGTGTAAAGAGTAAGGAGGTTGGTGAAACTTCAAGTAGCCCATTTAATGTAACCAAAATTGGAAAATGTGGTGGTAAAAACATACAGTGCATGGTAACCAATGCTCGGAGCCTTGCAAATAAAATGGATGGACTAGAGTTCATTCTGAGTGACAAAGGCTATGACATTGTGGGAATAACCGAGACATGGATGGATGAAAGCCATGACTGGATAGCTAATTTAAAAGGATACAATGTGTTTAGGAGGGATAGAACGGAAAAAAGGTGGAGGGGGTTGTCTCTTTGTTAAGAATTCTTTTACAGCTGTCCTCAACGATGAGATGGAGGAAGATTGCGAAGATGTGGAGTCCGGTTGGGTAAATATTCATGGTGGAAATAAAAGTTGCCAATTGCTTATTGGGGTATGCTACAGGCCACCTCTTATTAATGAAGCTGCAGAACTGCGATTACTACAGCAGATTGAAAAAGCTGCAGGTAAAAATGAGGTCATAATTATGGGCGACTTCAACTTTCTAGACATTGACTGGAGTATTGAGGCTACCCATTCTGGTAAAAGCAGCAGATTTCTGGCAGCACTACAGGACAATTACTTGACTCAAATGGTAACGGAACCAACTAGTGGGAATGCGTTACTGGATCTGATCATTTCTAATAGACCAGATAATGTATCAAATGTGCAGGTTCAAGAACATTTGGGAAATAGTGATCACAACATGATAACGTTTGATCTGGTGACTGATGGGCAGCGGGACCACTGAAACTGTGAATTTTAGAAAAGCAAAGTTCAATCAACTCAGGCAGGCACTAAGTTTGGTGAACTGGGATAATGTACTACAAGGGGAGGACACTGAAGGGAAATGGCAAGCTTTTAAACTTGTTCTCAATCAATATTATAGTAGGTATATCCCATATGGAAACAAAACGTCTAGGAATAAAAAAAGGCCTCTGGATGAATAGAAAGGTTAGAGATAAAATGAAGGGGGAAAAGAATGCCTATAAGGTTCTAAAACAGGAGGGGACCGAGCATCAACTCTAAAAAAAGAAAGGTTGACTGTATTGGACTCCTAAAGGATGAGGGTGGGAACTCAATGGTGGATGACCAAGGTAAGGCAGAGTTATTATATGCTTTCTTTGCTTCTGTCTTCACAAGGGAAACATCACTGTTGCACATTACAGAGGCATAAGAATATCGATTTTCCAATTGTAATACTAAATACTTAACGCAGGAAGAAGTGAAGGCAAGACTAAATAAATTAAAAATAGACAAGGCACCTGGCCCGGATGGCATGCATCCTCAGGTCCTAAGGGAATTAAGTTCAGTTATAGATAAACCCCTTTATATTATCTTTTGTAACTCTCTTTCAACTGGCAGAGTCCCAATGGATTGGCGTACAGCCCACGTTTTCCCATTATTTAAGAACAGCAAAAAATCAGATCCAGGAATTTATAGACCTGTAAGTTTAACATCAGTTGTATGCAAACTATTTGAGGGGTTACTAAGAGATACTATACATGATTTCATAGTAGAAAATAATCTTATTTCTCAGCATCAGCATGGGTTTACAAAAGACAGGTCCTGTTTGACTAACATGCTCAGCTTTTATGAGGTAGTGAACGCTAATGTGGATATTGGGAATGCTGTAGATGTGATATACTTGGACTTTGCAAAGCCCTTCGACACTGTTCCACACAAGTCTGGTGCAAAAGTTGAGGATGCAAGGACTGGGGAAGAGTCTGTGTGCATGGATAGGGAACTGGCTATGGACAGAAAACAAACAGTTGTGGTCAATGGATCATACTCAAAATGGGTAACTGTTAGCAGTGGGGTCTAGAGATGTCGCGAACCGAAAATCGAAGGTTCGGTTCGCGGAAAAGTTTGCGAACCGCAATAGACTTCAATGGGGATGCGAACTTTGAAAAATAGAAAAAATTATGCTGGCCACAAAAGTGATGGAAAAGATGTATCAAGGGGTCTAGCACCTGGAGGGGGGCATGGCGGAGTGGGATACACGCCAAAAGTCCCGGGGAAAAATCTGGATTTGATGCAAAGCAGCGTTTTTAAGGGCAGAAATCACATTGAATGCTAAATTGCAGGCCTAACGTGCTTTCAAACATCTTGCATGGGTATACATCAATCAGGGAGTGTAATTAGAGTTCTGCTTCACACTGACAGACCAAACTCACTGTGTAACGCACCACAAACAGCTGTTTGCGTAGTGACGACCGTGCTGGACTGGTGCGCACCGTGGCCAGAGTGTAGGCCATGGCGTTTTTTCAAGCCCATATGGTCGCCGGGCTGTGGTAGCTCAATGATAGAACAACAGTGACTTTCCAGTTTGACCACAATGAAGCAACAACCTTATTATCTTTTGTGTCCCACCCCCACCCGAGACACTCAAATAGCCGGCGGTCATTGCTTCATTGTGATACGCAAGCCCCTTCACCGTGGCAAGGTAATGATCATGAAGGGGGATGGGCACATGTACATGCCTTTTTGTTTTTTTGTTGCAGCCGCCCGCAGTGCAGCCAGAAAAATTAGGCAGGCATGTACACGCACCAGAAAAATTAGTGTAGCGGCCTTAAAAATTCAGGAATCCGCATAGAGTCCTGGACCCTGTTGGTGGTGGCGGGGAAGGCAAGCGGCCTGCAGGCAGAGATGCTGTGTGTGGGGACTGACTTAGTCTTCGGTCGTGCAGTAGCCCTCCGTGATCCATTCCTCATTCATTTTGATAAAGGTCAGGTACTGAACACTGTCGTGACTTAGGCGACTTCTCTTCTCAGTAACTATGCCTCCAGCTGCACTGAAGGTCCTTTCTGACAGGACGCTTGCGGCAGGGCAAGAGAGAAGTTGTATGGCAAATTGGGACAGCTCTGGCCACAGGTCAAGCCTGCGCAACCAGTAGTCCAAGGGTTCATCGTCGCTTTTTGCAGTGTCTACATCCACACTCAAGGCCAGGTAGTCGGCTACCTGCCAGTCCAGGCGTTGGTTGAGGGTGGATCCGTAAGGACTATGGCAAGGAGTTGGACTAAAGAACGTCCGCATGTCCGACATCACCCTGAGATCGCTGGAGCGTCCTGTCCTTGCCTGCGTGGACTTGGGAGGAAGGAGGGTTACTGCCAGTGGTACCTTGATTGCGTTGTGCAGCCACATCACCCTTAAACGCATTGTAAAGCATCATCGACAGCTTGTTCTGCAAGTGCTGCATCCTTTCCGCCTTGTGTTGAGTTGTTAACAGGTCCGCCACTTTGTGCCTGTACCGAGGTCCTTCGCCTTGAGTTTTTTGATACGGGGGTCCCTCAACAGGCTGGACAACATGAAAGAGGACATCTGCACAAAGCTGGATGCAGACGTACTCTCCATCTCCTCTTGCTCTTCCTCAGTGACGGGATGCCACTCCTCTTCCTCCCCCCAGCCACGAACAATACCACGGGGACGTGGAGCAGCAGAAGCTCCCTGTGACGGCTGCCGCGGTTGTTCTTCTTCCGCCGCCTCTTCCTCCTCTACAGAAACACCTTCCTCATCATCACCATCATCAGAGTCTGACTCCTCTCCTTCCCCACACGACTCCTCTTCTTCCTCCTCCTCCCCCCCCCCCCCCTCTGTGCTGCCACAGGGGTTGTGGGAACATCGGGCTCGGGTGTAAATGGCTCCCACGACTCCTGCTGCCGTAACTCCTCGTTCACGCTCCTCCACAGCTGTATCCACCACTCTACGCACGGCATGCTCCAGGAAGTAGGCGTAGGGGATCAAGTCGCTGATGGTGCCCTCATCGCGACTTACCAGTTTGGTCACCTCCTCAAAGGGCTCCATGACCCTGCATGCATTTCGCATCAGTGTCCAGTTGTTGGGCCACAACATCCCCATCCTCCCAGATTGTGTCCTTGTACTGTAATGATACAGGTACTGGGTGACGGCTTTCTCCTGGTCTAGCAGGCGAGAGAACATCAGCAGGGTGGAATTCCAGCAAGTCGGGCTATCGCAAATCAGGCGTCTCACCGGCAAGTTGTTGCTACGCTGAATGTCCGCAAAGCGTGCCATGGCCTTGTAAGAGCGCCTGAAATGCCCACACAACTTCCTGGCCTGCTTCAGGACGTCCTCTAAGCCTGGGTACTTGGACACAAATCTTTGCACGACCAGATTCAGCACATGTGCCATGCAGGGTATGTGTGTCATCTTTCCCAAATTCAACGCAGCAATGAGATTGCTGCCGTTGTCACACACCACGTTGCCGATCTCAAGCTTGTGCGGGGTCAGCCATTACTCCACCTGTTTGTTAAGAGCAGCCAGGAGAGCTGCTCCAGTGTGACTCTCCGCTTTCAGGCAAGACATGTCTAACACTGCGTGACACCGTCGTACCTGGCATGCAGCATAGGCCCTGGGGTGCTGGGGCTGTGTAGCTGGAGAGGAGATCGCGGCACCAGCCGAGGAGGAGGAGGATGACGACAGCGAAGCGGTGGTAGCAGGTGGAGAGGAGGTGGCTGGAGGCCTGCCTGCAAGCCGTGGAGGTGTGACAAGTCGGTCCGCTGCGCAGCCACTTACTTCCTGCTTGCTGCCATCGGTCACCAGGTTGACCCAATGGGCTGTGTATGTAATGTAGTGGCCCTGCCCGTGCTTGGCAGACCAGGCATCCGTGGTCAGGTGGACCCTTGACCCAACGCTGTGTGCCAGAGATGACACCATTTGCCTCTCAACTGCACGGTACAGTTTGGGTACTGCACGGTACCTTTTGTGAAAAATAATTGCGGCCTGGTATCTTCCACTGCTGTGTACCAATGGCCACAAACTTACGGAAAGCCTCCAACTCCACCAGCTTGTATGGTAATAGCTGGCGAGCTAATAGTTCCGCCACGCCAGCTGTCAGACGCCGGGCAAGAGGGTGACTGGCAGACATTTGCTTCTTCCGCTCAAATACTTCCTTCACGGACAGCTGGGTACTGCTGTGGGCAGAGGAGAAGGAACCGCTCAAGGGAAGAGGCGGTGTGGAGGAGGGTGGCTGTGAAGATGCAAGGGAGAAAGTGGATGAAGACGATACACCTGAGGGAGGAAGAGGAGAAGGAGGGTGGCTTGTCTTTTACGGGGGGCTGCTTTTCTTCAGGTGTTCTTGCCATAAGCAGTTTGTGCCTTCTCTCCAGGTGCCTTCATAAGGCACTTGTCCCTACGTGAGAGTTGGCCTTTCCACGGCTCATTTTTTGCTGGCAGAGACAACAGATGGCTTTGCTCCGATCTGAGACACACACGTTAAAAAATTTCCAAACCGCTGAGCCCCCTTGGGGTGATGGCGCTAAGGTGGCATCAGCAGCTGACGTTGAAGGGCATGTTGGCTGGCTGGCCATAGCTGGCGATACATGGCGCCGGACACTGCCCCCAGCTGTTTCTGAGGACGAGCTCCCTCTGCTTCTATCATGGAGTCGTCTCCTCCTACTCCTCTATGACTCGTACTCTGAACTGTCCCGCTGGTCATCTCCTCTACCGGGAACATATGTGGTATCCGTATAATCGTCATCATAATCCTCCTGGCCAGCTGCGCTTTCCTCCGACACCTCCTCAACTGCACCAACTTCAGGTGGTTCATCATCCCCCTCCTCCATACTATCGCCACCTAACTCAGACGTATGAGGTGGTGTACCTGCAGCGGATGTGGTGCTTGTTGTAGCGCTGGTGGCTGCGGGAGATGAGGTGTTCTGTGTTAAGTACTCAAGCACCTCCTCACGATTTTGGGAAGTGATGGCACGTGCCTTCTTCTGAGCACTGTATTTTGGGCCAGGTCCGCACGAAATCACAGCAACACCACCTCGCACAGCCACAGACCTGCCGGTGCCTGGTGGCCTTCCTCTGGGTCTGCCTCTACCTCTTCCTCTACCTGGTTTGACCATTTTGTCCATCTCGGGGGGATGCTAGGTATATGCAGTGAGGTGGGTTCACTCAACACAAAGCTAGGTATATGCAGTGATGAGGTGGGTTAAGTAAACACAACAGGTACTGGGTAGTAAGATGCAGTGAACTGGGTTCACTGAACAGTAAAGGTACTTAAGATGCAGTGAGGTGGGTTCTCACTCAACACAACAGGTAGTTAGATGCAGTGAGCTGGGTTCACTGAACAGTAAAGCTACTTAAGATGCAGTGAGGTGGGTTCTCACTCAACACAACAGGTAGTTAGATGCAGTGAGCTGGGTTCACTCAACACTAAAGGTACTTAAGATGCAGTGAGGTGGGTTCTCACTCAACACAACAGGTAGTTAGATGCAGTGAGCTGGGTGCACTGAACAGTAAAGCTTCTTAAGATGCAGTGAGGTGGGTTCTCACTCAACACAACAGGTAGTTAGATGCAGTAAGGTGGCCAGGTGGGTTCACACTCAACACAACAGGTAGTTAGATGCAGTGAGCTGGGTTCACTAAACACAAAGCTAGGTATATGCAGTGATGAGGTGGGTTAAGTAAACACAACAGATACTCGGGTATATGCAGTACTGGGTAGTACAATGTGCAGCTCCCTGTCGTACACACAGGTGGTCACTGAATGTGCTGGGCTGCTGGCAGTGGCACACACACTATCAATTAGCAAGGCTGTGCATGCAACAAAAGTGTCAGTTTGACACACAGAAAAAAAAAATATGTATAGGATGAACTCTGAAAAGAGCTGTTGCTGTTGATGGGTGCTTTAAAAGCAATAATAATCAGTCAGGAGCAAGAAAAGCAGCCTAGAACCTAACTAATCTGTCCCTAGGAGAACAAGTCTGCAGCAGCTGTCCCTTTCCTCTCTCTAGCAGGCACACGAGTGAGTGTAATGGCCGCTGGACCCTGCCTTATATAAGGGGGGGTGGGGCTCCAGGGCTTAGTGTAGCCTGAATGGCTACAATGTGCCTGCTGACTGTGATGCAGAGGGTCAAAGTTGACCCTCATAGTGCATTATGGGGCGAATCGAACTTCCAAAAAAGTTTGCCTGGTGCAGGCGAAAGCGAACCCCCAACGTTCGCCTGGAACCGTTCGCCGGCGAACCGTTCGCTACATCTCTAGTGGGGTCCCACAGGGGTCTGTACTGGGTGCAGTGCTCCTCAATTTATTTATTAATGACCTAGGAGATGCAGTAGAAAAGTATGTTGCTATTTTTGCAGATTATACAAAGTTGTGCAGAACCGTCAACTCTCAGGAAGATAGTGACATATTGCAACAGGATCTGGAGAGGATGGCTATGTGGGCACATAAATGGCAGATGAAATTCAATGTTGAAAAATGTAAAGTCATGCATTTTGGCCATACCAATGGTCTAGCACCATACAAAATAAATGGGGTGCAGTTAGGGACATCAAACTTGGAGAAGGACTTAGGAGTACTCATCGACAACAATCGTATTCAATGCCAAGCCGCTGCAGCTAAAGCTAATAACATTTTGGAATACATTAAAAGGGAAATAAAAACTTGAGATGCTAGCATAATATTGCCCCTGTTTAACTCTCTAGTAAGGCCACATCTGGAATATGGAATTCAGTTCTGGGCACCACATTACAGGAAGGATATTGCAGTTTTAGAGCAGGTGCAGAGACGAGCAACAAAATTGATACGTGGGATGGAAGGTCTCACTTATCGAGAAAGGTTAGATAAACTGGGTTTATTTAGTGTAGAGAAAAGATGCCTTTAGAGGGGATCTAATTAACATGTATAAATAAATCAGAGGGCAATATAAAAGCTTGGCGGATGAGTTTTTTGTCCCTAGGCCTTCTCGAAGGACTAGAGCAGTGGTTCCCAACCTTTTCCGGCCCCAGGAACACTGTCTGACAAAATTTTTCTCCGGGGAACGGCGTGGTGGGGGGGGGGGGGGTCGGCGATGCGGCCCCCGGTTGCTTGCGTGACCCCCGGTTGCTTGCGCGACCTTGTGGACAGTGCCGTGCGCAGCAGGCTATGGGGGGGGGGGGGGCTGGGGTGCGGCTGCATAGCTAGCATAGTTGCCCCAGTGTAGGGAGTTTAGTTGCCTCAGTATAGCTAGTATAGTGCCCCAGTATAGTGCCCCAGTATAGCCAGAATAGTGCCCCAGTATAGCCAGAATAGTGCCCCAGTATAGCTAGTATAGTGCCCCAGTATAGCCAGCATAGTGCCCCAGTATAGCGCCCCAGTATAGCTAGTATAGTGCCCCAGTATAGTGCCACAGTATAGCCCCCCAGTATAGCTAGTATAGTGCCCCAGTATAGCCAGTATAGTGCCCCAGTATAGTGCCCCAGTATAGCCAGCATAGTGCCCCAGTATAGCCAGCATAGTGCCCCAGTATAGTGCCCCAGTATAGCCCCCCAGTATAGCTAATATAGTGCCCCAGTATAGCCCCCCAGTATAGCTAATATAGTGCCCCAGTATAGCCAGTATAGTGCCCCAGTATAGCCAGAATAGTGCCCCATTATAGCCAGAATAGTGCCCCAGTATAGCTAGTATAGTGCCCCAGTATAGCCCCCCAGTATAGCTAGTATAGTGCCCCAGTATAGTGCCACAGTATAGCCCCCCAGTATAGCCAGTATAGTGCCCCAGTATAGCCAGAATAGTGCCCCAGTATAGCTAGTATAGTGCCCCAGTATAGCTAGTATCGTGCCCCAGTATAGCCAGTATAGTGCCCCAGTATAGCCAGCATAGTTCCCCAGTATAGTGCCCCAGTATAGCCAGTATAGTGCCCCAGTATAGCGCCCCAGTATAGCCAGTATAGTGCCCCAGTATAGTGCCCCAGTATAGCCAGTATAGTGCCCCAGTATAGCCAGTATAGTGCCCCAGTATAGTGCCCCAGTATAGCTAGTATAGTGCCCCAGTATAGCCAGAATAGTGCCCCAGTATAGCTAGTATAGTGCCCCAGAATAGTGCCCCAGTATAGCCAGTATAGTACCCTCACGCCCGTCCCCGCGGCCGCCGCTGTTATTACCTTAACAGCTGCCGCTCTCCCCTCTCCGGCGCATGTGTTTATTCTAGCAGCGTATCTCCGGCTGCTCTGTGTGATGCGGAAGGAAGCAGGGCAGCGGCTTCCTGTAACGGCGATATGTATCGCCGTTACTATGGTAACCGAGCCCTGCCTCCTTCCGCATCACACAGAGCAGCCGGAGATACGCTGCTAGAATAAACACATGCGCTGGAGAGGGGAGAGCGGCCGCTGCTAAGGCAATAACAGCGGCGGCCGCGGGGACGGGCGGGAGGGGGAGAAGAGGACGGCACACCAGGCAACGTGTGCCGCGGAACACTGGTTGAAAAACACTGGACTAGAGGACATGATCTGCCCATGTAGGAAAAATGTTTTAGCCATTTATTTAGGGAAGGGTTCTTTACAGTAAGAGTGATTAAGATGTGGAATGCATTGCCACAGGAAGTCGTTATGGCAAACTCTATACCTGCAGTTAAAGGGGGGCTTAGATGTTTTCCTTGCGTTGAAAGACATCCATTGCTACAATTACTAGGTAATGCCTAATGATGTTAATCCAGGGATTTTATGATTGCCATCTGGAGTCGGGAAGGATTTTTTTCCCTTTTGGGGCTAATTGGACCATGCCTTGTAAGTGTTTTTTCACCTTCCTCTGGATCAACAGGGGTATGTGAGGTAGCAGGCTGGTGTTGTACTTTGTTTTCTGGTTGAACGCGATGGACGTATGTCTTTTTTTTTCAAAACCCAAATAACTATGTAACGTGTGGCCACAAAAACACCTGATCTGGAGTATAGGAGGGTGGGAAGGTTTAGCAGTCGGGGGGGGCCCCTCTCTTACCTCTGGGCCCCATTGCACCCGTGGTTGCTGCTCCCCAGTGGTGTGCCGAAATTTCGCTTATCGAAATGTGCAATTATGCATCGCAATCGTAATACAAAATTTAAGGGGAAATCGTAATGAATTTCATATGTAATAGTAATATTTCATAGTTTTGCATAATTTTTCACGTAATCTTTGCTTAACCACTTCAGTCGTTTTCACTTTATGCATCCGAGCAATTTTCACCTCCCATTCATTAGCCTATAACTTTATCACTACTTATCACAATGAACTGATCTATATCTTTTTTTCCGCCACCAATTAGGCTTTCTTTGGGGGGTACATTTTGCTAAGAGCCACTTTACTGTAAATGCATTTTAACAGGAAGAATAAGAAAAAAACTGAAAAAATTCATTATTTCTCAGTTTTAGTTTCAGCCATTATAGTTTTAAAATAATACATGCCTCCATAATTAAAACTCATGTATTGTATTTGCCCATATGTCCCAGTTATTACACCATTAAAATTATGTCCCTATCACAATGTATGGCGACAATGTTTTATTTGGAAATAAAGGTGCATTTTTTCCGTTTTGCATCTATCACTATTTACAACATTTTTTTTTTGAAATATTTCATCTTTACATTGATATTTAAAAAGTTTAGACCCTTAGGTAAATATTTACATGTTTTTTTTTATTGTAATGGTTTTTTTTTGGTTTTTTTTGTATTAAACATTTTATTTGGGTATTTTTGGGAGGGTGGAATGTAAGCCATAGTTTATAATGTAAATGTGTCTTGAGTTTTATTTTTTTCACTTTTAGTTGTAGTTTTACTTTTTGGCCACAAGATGGGGGCCATGAGTTTGTTTACATGACGTCGCTCTAAGCGTAACATACGCTTAGAGCGACGTATGGGGGACGTTACAGCCAGAAAAAGCGAAGCTTCCGAGGGAAGCTGTCGCTTTTTCAGCGGGGGAGAGGAATCAGTGATCGGGCACAGGGGCGTAGCTAGAAATGACTGGGCCCCATAGCAAAAAAAAATATAGTGGGCTAACATTAATTACCTGGAGGGAGGGTGGTTGGGCAGGCTGGTACACTATTTGCGGTGCAGGCGGCACTGCACTGGGTAGGCAGTTAGGTAGCTGGGTGGGAGGGTAGGCAGATAGGTAGCCGGGTGGGCAGTTAGGTAGCCGGGTGGGAAGTTAGGTAGAAGAGTGGGCAGTTAGGTAGCCGGGTGGGGAGTTAGGTAGCCGGGTGGCAGGGTGGGCAGTTAGGTAGCTTGGTGGCAGGGTGGGCAGGTAGGTAGCTGGGTGGGCAGTTAGGTAGCCAGGTGGGAGGGTGGGCAGTTAGGTAGTGGGCAGCTAGGTTGCCGGGTGGGAGAGTGGGCAGTTAGGTAGCCGGGTGGGAGGGTGGGCATGGGTGGGCAATTAGGTAGCCGGGTGGGAGGGTGGCCAGTTAGGTAGTGGGCAGTTAGGTAGCCGGGTGGGAGAGTGGGCAGTTAGGTAGCCGGGTGGGAGGGTGGACAGGTAGCCGGGTGACCAGTTAGGTAGTGGACAGTTAGGTAGCCGGGTGGGAGGGTGGGCAGTTAGGTAGCGGGCAGTTAGGTAGCCGGGTGGCCAGTTAGATAGTGGGCAGTTAGGTAGCCGGGTGGGAGGGTGGCCAATTGGGTAGCTGGGTGGGAGGGTGGCCAGTTAGGTAGTGGGCAGTTAGGTAGCCGGGTGGGGGGGTGGCCAGTTAGGTAGTGGGCAGTTAGGTAGCCGGGTGGGAGGGTGGCCAGTTAGGTAGTGGGCAGTTAGGTAGCCGGGTGGGAGGGTTGCCAGTTAGGTAGCTGGGTGGGCAGTTAGGTAGTGGGCAGTTAGGTAGCCTGGTGTGAGAGTGGGCAGTTAGGTAGCCGGGTGGGAGGGTGGGCAGTTAGGTAGCCGGGTGGGAGGGTGGACAGGTAGCCGGGTGACCAGTTAGGTAGTGGGCAGTTAGGTAGCCGGGTGGGAGGGTGGGCAGTTAGGTAGCGGGCAGTTAGGTAGCCGGGTGGCCAGTTAGATAGTGGGCAGTTAGGTAGCCGGGTGGGAGGGTGGCCAATTAGGTAGCTGGGTGGGAGGGTGGCCAGTTAGGTAGTGGGCAGTTAGGTAGCCGGGTGGGAGGGTGGCCAGTTAGGTAGTGGGCAGTTAGGTAGCCGGGTGGGAGGGTGGCCAGTTAGGTAGTGGGCAGTTAGGTAGCCGGGTGGGAGGGTTGCCAGTTAGGTAGCCGGGTGGGCAGTTAGGTAGTGGGCAGTTAGGTAGCCGGGTGTGAGAGTGGGCAGTTAGGTAGCCGGGTGGGAGGGTGGGCAGTTAGGTAGCCGGGTGGGCAGTTAGGTAGCCGAGTAGTAAGTGGGGTAGGAGCCCGACTCCTATCCCCCCTGCCTCACCTTGGGTCCCCCCTCCTTCCATCAGCGGCGAACGAGCGGCAAATACAGGAAGCTCCAGCGGGGTAATCAGCCGCTAGAGGTTCAGCTGCTTCCCGGGCTACGGTGTCTTCTCTGTATTGCTGCTCGCAATAAACCAGGAAGTGGTGCGAGCAGCAATACAGAGGGAGACAGCGTAGCCCGGAGGCAGCTGAACCTCTAGAGGCTGATTACCCAGCGGGAGCTTCCTGTATATGCCACACTCGCGCCGCTGATTAAAACAGGGGGGACCCCAGGTGAGGTGCGGGAGGGGGGCCCCGCCCGACCGGACGGCCGGCGAAGGAAAAAAAAAAGGAAAAAACAAAAAAGTCCTCTCAGGCAGCTGCGGGCCCCCTGTGACGTAGCGCTGCCGCGGGGCCCCGTAGCAACGCTATGGCTGCTATCCCCAATGCTACGCCACTGATCGGGCACCATAGCCCGATTCACTGATTGCCAGGCTAATGAACCGTGGCCGGGAGCGCGCACACATGCACATGGCCTCCTGGATGTAGCTAGTACGTCCAGGAGGCCAAAGTAGTTAATCTCGCATAATTGTGTGCTGAGTGACTTTAGTGGTTAATAGCTAAGCTCTCATACATGCTATTGCTACCAACATTGCAACATATGTATAGTGGGGACAAGTGGGTACAAAATGCAAAGAAAAATGTTTTTTTTTTTTTTTTCAGAGTTTAAAAACCATTTTTTTTCATTGCATTTTTAAAATCCATTTTCTCAACAAAAAAAAAACTACACGGACTTTTTGGAAAAGTCTTTTCTTTTGACTTGTACCCAGTATTACCCTTAACGCATGTAGCAATGTTGGCAGCAATAGCCTGTATGAGAGCTTTGCTATTCACTGCTAAAGTCGGCATGAAATTATGCAAAAATTATGCATGACTGTACAAAATCAATTAAATGTACAAAACTTAATTACGTATGGGCGTAATTAGCTGATTACGGTCATCCCTACTGCTCCCCTTTAGTCCTGCCCCTGCCACTGAAAATTGTCCCCATCATTGATTTCCTGAGTGTCTCTCGCTTCCATCATGGGAGTTCAGTCTTGTAGCTGAATTTTCTGTAATGTGAAATAACTTTATAAGCATCAGGCTCCCACAGCAGCAAATTCACCCCCATGGCCCCCAAGTCAGTTGTCGCTCCCCCAATCTTCCCCCCCCCCCCCCCTCAAATGCATAGTGCTCCCCATTTCTGACAGTTTAGCGACTCACCTGTTGTGGGTGGCGCGCTGCTACATTAGTCAGTGCGCTCTTCTCTTTATCCTCGCAGGGGCATCTCTTCTCAGTGGCCTAACACATGTTGTCATGTGCCAGGTCACTGAGAAGATGCGGCCAGCAGGGGTGAAGATGGAAAGCATGGACCAATGGAGCAGCGCTTTGCAGGGGGAGCACAAGTCCAGGAAGGGTAGCCTGGTAGCACTCAGGGGCTGTGGGGCAATTGCCCAGGTTGCCCATATTGGAAAACTGGCCCTGCAGTACTCTCTTGCCTTAAAGGCTACACAAGGTGACATGCGACATGATAGACGTGTATGTACAGTGCCAGGCACACAAATAACTAGGCTGTGTTCCTTTTTTTTTCTTAATGCACCGGAAAGAGTTAAAAATCAGGAGACAGGGGGCGTGGCCAAGATGGCGAGCGGATAGCATCTAGTGGAAGGAGCTCCGCCATCCAGCATTCACATAACCTGCTTGAATCAGCGATATTTACTCCCAAAACTGAGGTACAGACTTCTAAAACAACCCTGTTGAGACTGCTCAAAGCTGGAGTGGTACAAACCACCGATACCGCCGGAAAAAGCGGATCCTGCATCCCCGCTACCAGGCAGAGGGGAGGCCCCAGACCCATCCCAATCATTGCGGCTCAGAGCGTTATTCACCATACGAAGAAGCCGCGATGTCGCAGAGAAGCAATAGAGCAAATAAGGAGAAGGGGAAAGCAGACAAGCACTCACCCCCGGAGACACTCAGTGCATCTCAACCTTCACCGGCTAAACAGAGTCCTCCGGCCGCACAGTCACCAGACCACAAGGCAGACCAAGATGGCGATCAGCCGGCACCACCGAACCCTTTTGAGATACTAGACGCAATCAAACACTGCCAAGCTACTCTTACCCTTAAGATGGATGCATATGAAGCCGGCATGGGTCTGCTGCGATAAGACATGTCCAACCTAATAGAACGTACAAGCGCCGCTGAGCAGAGGATCTCGGATTTGGAGGATGTTCAGCTTTCCCATGTGCGCGCCATTCCGTGGATGGATAAACGAATACTAGATCTAGAATCCAGAGCCATTGATGCGGAGAATCGAAATAGGCGCAATAATTTACGATTGCTGGGATTACCGGAAGGCACAGAAGGGGAGAATGTTCCAGATTTTGTCAAAACTCTGCTACAAAAGATTCTCCCGAAGATACCTTTTCATCTTTCTTTCTCATCGAGAGAGCACACAGGATTCCTGCAAAAAGAGGCCCACCTGGTTGTCTCCCGTGCCCGCTAATCTTCAAATTGCTGAATTATCGCGACCGTGATGCTATACTGTCTGCAGCAAGGAAAGCAGGAGACCTTAAGTTTGAAAACTTATTTGATGACTTTACAGCCGAAACTCAAAAGATGCGTAGGTTTGTTTTCTCAGGTGAAAATTAAGCTAAGAGAAAAGAAAATAGTGTACGCAATGCTCTTCCCAGCTAGACTGCGCGTCCAAGATGGTGAGTCCACTATATTTTTTGATAAGCCGGAGGACGCTATGTCCTGGATTGAAGCCTTACCACGGCAAGTCCCTTAAACCTGAAGTACAAACTGCCTGTTCTAGTTAGACTGACTCCCCTTGTTTTCTCTACGTGCCTGGGCTAACACACATGAATAACTCTCTCACCCTAGGGCGACCATATTTTTGATTTCCCAAAAAGAGGACGATCACAACAGCATGTGGGCGTGGTCATGGGTGGTGCCAAATATACAAGACCTTAGCAGTGTGCTGTCCAACTTCTCGGGCATGGAGGGCCGTTTTTTTTTTTTTTTTCCAGACCACATGGTGGTGGAGGGCCGGCCGACCACAAAATGCAATCAGATTCGCAGAAGATTTTCCCACAAAATGCAATAAAATCACACAGGCAGGTGACAAATAACAATCATGGTGAGAACTCCAGAGAAGACTGTAAAAACCATGCTAGTTGAGCACAATGATTTAGTATCCTGGCTGAACTGGATGGCTGTATGTCTTCTGTTCAACCTAAAACTCTAAGGGCTGGAACCCACAAGAGCGTTTTTTTGAGCATTTTGGCAGCGCTGCGATACGCTAGCGTTTTGCCAAAACGCTCAGCTGATGTTAATGGATGGGGCAACTTCCACAGGAGCGTTTGCGTTTCCCAGAAACGCAAACGCAGGACATGCAGCATTTTGGGAGCGTTAGCGCTTCAATGTAAAGTATTGAAACGCTAGCAGAAACGCTCAGCAAAACCTAAACTGAGCGGTTCTGCTAGCGTTTTGCGGTTCAGCACACTGTAACAAAATGAAAAATAATTCACAGGACCAATCAGGATAAAAACGCAAAACGCAAAACGCTACACAACCGCTGGGGAAAAAAATACAATGTTGCAAAACACAACCCAAAACGCGCATGAATCCGCTTGCAAACCGCTCAGACAAAACGTTAGCGGTTGCGTTTTGCGTTTGCGTATTTCAGTGGGTTCCAGGCCTAACTGCTGAGAAAAGACAAGTTAAACATGCTGTACTGAACGTTTTGCCATTCATTTACCCATACTGAAAGCTGGATATCTCAGTGATTTAACTGAACACTTTGGGGTTAATTTAAGCTAACAAAGGTGTTTGTGATGAAGTGCAGGAAAACAGGAGGCCCTGCCAGACTCACACAAGTCAGAAAGCAGCCCTCCTGGAGTCTAGGGACTGTCAAAAACTTTTCAACTTTTTTAACGCCTTATCCAAACATGCAGTCATTATAACAATGGGTAGAGACCAGACAGATATTTGCCCAGGGACCCTCCAGGCAAGCTCTGCATCATGCTGTGTATATTTACCAGCTTGCCTGCCCTCTAATTACACTTTTATCAGCTAGCCTAGTGTTTCACATTGCCTTACAACAACAAACCTGAATACACCAGACCTGCCCTAAATCACTGAATGAAAGGCTCGGCTCTTCTGCAGCTCGGCTCCCTCTGTGTTCAGCTTTCTTCACCCGGACATTTCAAAAACCCGGGAGGACAGCCCGGACAGGTCGTAAAAAGTGGACCTGTCCGGGCAAAAGAGGACGCCTGGTCAACCCCTACTCACCCACAATCTGCATTTAGGAGATGAATATTATAGCACTGGATTACCGTAACCTGCATATGTTGTAAAGATAAGGCCTGTTCATATAAGGCTCTTATTTGCACCGAGCACCAATTTCAAATACTAAACTCACAGGCCAGGAGGGGGGAAAAAACGAACTTTGAATATTTTTCTCCTATAAAAGCACTTCTCTATATAAAAATGGTGTATGGTGTTACAGTATTATTACATGCAGCATATTACTACTCATACTGTGGTGCTTTTCTTCCTCCCCTCTATGATTTACAGAGCAGATATGCAAACATCTGACTATGCTCTAAAAACATTAGCTCTAACAAATGATAACGAGCTGGACAATGAGTTAAACTGTGTGCTCTATGCCTAAGGAGTGCCTGATATTCTATTTGAAATGTTTCTGTAAACACTATATGCTTTTTACTTGGTATTGTGTTTGCTGTGCTTCCGGGGGTGGAGGGGGGGGGGGGGGAGAGAACGGATTGTCCGTAGGGACCCCGTCACTGGACCTCACTATTAGTTGGGTCTATACCCCGGTCCTGAGGGCGGCCTGTTTTCCAGCTCCCCCTCTGCTCCAGCTAGGGACAGGAGAGGGGATCAATCGAGATGCTGGTTTTACACGTACCTATCAAGGTTATATTTGGGTTTACATGTCAAATGCACTTATATCTTGGTACTGGCGCCTATACATTGGTGCATATGCTCCGCCCCCCCCCCCCTACAAAAATCTCTTTTGGACACTCTAATGACCCTAGTGCAACATTATTTACCTGCTAAGCTATTGATAATTGGTGATTTTAATGATATTTTAATGGCTGGGAAAGATTCGTCCAATCCTAATAGAACTCACAACACAGACCTCACTAACTGGGCTGATGCTCTATCCCTAACTGAATTATGGAGATGGAAAAACTCTCAAGGCACGGCGTACTCTCATTTCTCGGCAGTACACTGCACTGCCAGTGGCGTACCTAGGGAAGATGGTGCCTATGGCAAGCACCGTAACTGCGCCCCCTCGAGGAACCCCATAGCTGCTGGGGGGGACTGGGGTTTTGAGTGAGGGCTAAGAAGGAAAGAGAGGGATAGTGGGAGAGAATGAGGGGTATTGCTGGAACCACACCATACAATTTTTTTGGCAGATTTACCAGCCAGATCAATTATTTCCAGCATGTCCGGTCTGAGAATCTATCAATTTTTTGAGTGATTTCCGTAGGAACTAATGGAAATCGCTCAGAAAATCGCTTTAAAAAAAGAGCGATTCTCAGACCGGACATGCTGGAAATAATCGATCTGTCTGGTAAATCTGCCAAAAAATTGTATGGTGCGGATCCAGCATTATGAGTAAAGATAAGGCTAGGGGGTGGGAGGGGGAGAATGAGCAAAAGAATGGGCTGTGGGGGAGGAAATGAGGGGTTGAGGAGAGGGGATGAGGGACAAGGAGTGGAATGGGGAGAGGCGGGATGAGGTATTGGGATAGGAGAGAGGCTTCCTATACTGGAGGGGGGGAGGAGACAGCCACCTATACTTCAGGGAGGGAGTGGGGTCCATTCATCCCTACCTCGGAGGTCCTGCTGATTCAAAACACAGACGATCAGTGGCATGCTGCTAAGGCTCCTCTGCTGTAGAATCCTCCAGCTCCATGTTGCCTGTTCTGCCTCCCTCATCAGCAGCTGTGGCCAGATTATCCACCAGTACTCATTTCCCCACCACGTGTAACACAGTTCAGTGACCGGCAGATCTGCATCTCTCTCCTTCCTGCAGCCACTCTGTAATCCTCCGGCTGGGTCTGTTCAGGCGTACGTACAAAAAGGGCGCCCGGACAAAAAGGGCGCGGGGTGTAAACGCTAATTAATAATTAATCATTAATAGCGTTTATAAAAAGTGTGCTATATTTCGTTTACAAATAATGTTTTACAAAATTAGAAATCATTAAATAATGTTTATGAAATCGGCAATTGTGAAAACGTTAATCTTCCCTGTTTCAAAAGTTAAACTTATAATTACGTTTATTAAAAAAACAATAATATATGTTTAATTGTTATAATTGTATATTATTGTGAATAACCTTCATTTATGGTTTATTCTTATAATAAAATCTTAAAATATTCTTTATAACGATTATATAAATATAACTACGTTCGTAATAAGTGTTGTAAAACATTAGTAAGTATTACTAAAATTTTACTAAAACTATACCTAAGCCTACTCTCACACAGAACCCTCCCTGTACCTATCCCTAACCCCTAGACCCCCCTGGTGGTGCCTAAACCCAAGACCCCCCTGGTGGTGCCTAAACCCAAGA
Source organism: Hyperolius riggenbachi (assembly GCF_040937935.1). Taxonomy (NCBI): domain Eukaryota; kingdom Metazoa; phylum Chordata; class Amphibia; order Anura; family Hyperoliidae; genus Hyperolius; species Hyperolius riggenbachi. The sequence continues at coordinate 298,862,223 of NC_090652.1, forward strand.
CCCCCCTGGTGGTGCCTAAACCCAAGACCCCCCTGGTGGTGCCTAAACCCAAGACCCCCCTGGTGGTGCCTAAACCCAAGACCCCCCTGGTGGTGCCTAAACCCAAGACCCCCCTGGTGGTGCCTAAACCCAAGACCCCCCTGGTGGTGCCTAAACCTAAGACCCCCCTGGTGGTGCCTAAACCTAAGACCCCCCTGGTGGTGCCTAACCCTAACCACCCCCCTTAGTCATCGCTTTATTATGTGGATAATAATGTTTTACAAATTGTGACTCCAAAAAATATATTGCAATTTACTTTATGTACTGATCGCTTTATTTTGTGAATAATGTTTTAAAAACAGTAAGGGATAAAACTTTAAATAATGTTTTAATTAGTTAAATAAGATAAATATGTTTAATATTTTTATAAACGTTATTCGGCACTGGTGCATTTTATAAACGTAAATCACCACAAGCTCAGTTATAAATCATTAAACCTCTCCGGGCGCCGTTTGTAAACTTTATTTAGCTCCGGCGCCCCTTTTCCTGCTCGGCGCCCATTAAACGTTATTTATTATGGGAGTGAATGGGGGCGCCCTTTTTGTCCACTAGCTGCCTGCGCCCTTTTTTCCCAGCTCCCTGTTCAGAGAAGCAGGAAGACCAGCCAGGGGATTTCAGAGCAACTGTAGAAGGGGAGAGATGCAGATCTGCCTGTCGCTAAACTTTTCAGTGTTACCTGAAACCCGTGGTGGGGAAATTGCTACAGTCCACAGCAGTTAAGGAGAAGGGAGAGAGAGCAGGCAAAACCGGGCTGCGGGATTCCCCAGCAGAGAAGCCCTGAGCTATTACACACCGGAGCCCAGCTGCAGCCATCACACTGCTAAGCACAGATGATCATTGTTGACTGCAGCTCGTACGGTATTAGGATCGCACAGCTGAAGGGAAAGGGGGAGGGAAGCTGCTCTGCCCCCTCACATAACGCTGCACTTCTTCCTGTGTTCTGTGCACAGCAAAGGAAGAAGGAGAGATCTGCGCCCCCCTAAGTGCCTGTAGAAGGCGGCGCCTAGGGCATTAGCCACGCCTGCACGTCTCTAGATACGCGTCTGTGCACTGCAGCTAGGATAGATCTGGCTTTTGCTAATGTTGACCTCCTTACAATTGTATAAACAAACACAGAAAGCGCTGCTAAAGGAGATTCAAGTGAAAAATACTGTATTTATTGAATAAAACACATAAAATTGGACAAATTTGTCCAGCTGTGTATAAAACGCTGTTAGCGTAAAAAACACCTGAGGTGCTGAGATGGGTGAACTCACCCGCCCCAGCAGTATATGTACATATACTAAAATTAAAATTAAAATGATTTTAAAACTTCATTGGTTGGTGAAGAACCTGGAAAAGTCTCACACAATGATATTGGGGTGGATCCTTCTGTCCTGTGACTGGACTGGAATAGATGTTAACAGTGACTTCTTCCGTAATGTGGATCAATTGAATGGTCAAGTTTGCATCATAGTACAATATCCTTGCTTCACTGTGGCAATAAAATTGATGAAACTAAAGTGCAACTGTACTGCAACAATCTCACCCGTCCTTTGTTGGTTCAGGTTAATCCATATGTTGCGCAGGACTGAGTCTTCTTGGGAGCCGCTCGATCTTAGTGGCCCCGGCCGGCGGCACAGTAAGAGAGACTGGACGGAAGTGTCACGTCGGGCAGAAGTGCCCGGCTCCCCTGCAGATGGTAAGAGTGCTTGGGTGGCAGCGGTGCGTAGCTACGCGGACTTCCGTGCTTGGGCTTGATGTGAACAGCCGCTTGGCTCCAGCTGGCCCCGTTCCCCACTCGTCGTGACGTCACACTCACAGCCTACGCTGACGTTTCGGAGGGAACGCCCCCCTTTCTCAAAGCTTAGCTGCCGGGGATCTGGGGCTGGCTATTTATGTCCTCTGTTGCACTGTCAGTTTTACTCAAAAGCGAATAGCTCTAAGTCTTTATTAAGCCCATGTGGAATAAGGGAATTTAAATTGAAAATCCACATTGTTTCTCTACGGGACATTTCTGAAACATAGTCTCCTCCTCTCCATGGTCTTTTTACTAGCTCCAGTGCACAAAATTTAGTTCCCTTAAAGGAACATCCATGTTTAGTCTTATAGTGCTCTGATAATGGGTGCTTCTTGCAACCTTTTTTAATGTTTGTACAGTGTTCATTCAGTCTTTCCTTCAGGGATCGTTTGGTTCTACCCACGTAGTGTTTAGAACATGGACAAGTCAATACATATATGACCCCCTTAGAGTCACAGTTGGTCACGTCCCTAATATTAAATTTATCGTTACTAGTCATCGATTGAATTTCACATATTTTTTCAATTGGGGAATTTGATTCTCTGCACGCTCTGCAGAAACCGCACTTCTTAAAATATCCATTTGATTTGCTCAATGTTGTGTTTTTTACGGTTGGGGCTAATATATTACCCAAATTTTGGGATCTCCTGAATATCAATTTTGGTCGTTCTGATAGTATAGGCATCAGTATGGGGTCTTCCCTCAAAATGTTCCAGTACTTGCCTACTATACCCTGAACCTTTGAAGCTTGTGATGAGTATTTCATGATGAGACATGGTTGCTGTTCAATGTGGTCCCTATGAGCCCCCCTCTCCCTCAATAAATCCTGTCTATCTACATTTTTAGCTCGTTCTCTCACTTCCATTAGGGCTTCAGCTTGGTACCCTTTTTGTTGAAATCTATCATGCAGTACATCAGCCTCAACTTCAAAGTCACTAATCTTAGAACAGTTTCTCCTCAACCGGAGGAATTGGCCTCCAGGTATATTGGTTAACCATTTAAGATGATGGCAACTATCTATATTGATGAAACTGTTGGTGTCCACTGGTTTTAAGTAGGTTTTTGTTAATATCTTATCTCCTTCCTTGTAGATTGTAAGGTCCAAAAAGTTGACCTGTAGCTGGCTGAAATCTCCTGTGAACCTGAGGTTGTAGCTGTTATCATTTATCCATCTCATAAAGGCCTCCAGACTGGCCCTAGTACCTTGCCATATAAAAAACGCATCGTCTATGAATCTTCTCCAGAGCACCAGGGCGGCTCCGGGGCCCCCCGGGGCAAAAAGATGGAACCGTTCCCAGTGGGACATATAGAGGTTAGCAAAGGAAGGAGCGAACCTCGTCCCCATCGCCGTCCCGGTGCCCTGGAGGAAATACTGGCCCTCATAGACGAAGTAGTTATGTTTGAGGATGAACTGGATGCCATCCAGGATGAACTGTATCTGCTCCCCCCTTAAGTTATTGGCCTCCTCCAAAAAGAACCTCACTGACTCTATTCCCTTTTCATGAGGTATGACAGTGTACAGCGAGCTGACATCCACTGTACATAACCAGTATTCATCCTGCCATCCATAGCCGTTGAGAGTTCTGAGGAAGTGGCCAGTGTCTTTAATGTAGGCCGGAGTATTTTTGACCAGTTCTTGTAGATAAAGATCCACATAGTGTGATAACTGCGAGGACATAGAACCAATCCCCGATATTATCGGCCTCCCAGGTGGATCGTGTAAACCTTTGTGTATTTTTGGGAGGTGATAATACACGGGGATTCTGGGATGTTCCTGGTAGAGATAAAGATATTCCTCTTCATTGATAATGCCCTTCAATTTAGCATCTTCCAACAGATTCTTCAGTCTCCTGAGGAATTTAAATGTAGGGTCCATAGATAGTGTCTGGTAGGTCTCTTGATTTGTTAATTGCCGATTGGCTTCTTGATGATAATTTTCTACATCCTGCAGAACTACCCCCCCTCCCTTATCCGCAGGGCGGATAATAATTGAGGAATCTTTCTGGAGATTCCTCATAGCTTGTCTTTCTATGCAACTTAAGTTGTCAACAAATTTAATATTCATCTTCTTAATGTCTTCCAAGACTAATGTTTCAAAAGTGTTCATAGCTTTACTGGCTTCCTGGGTGGGGTTAAACTTGGATCTGTTCTTAAGTCCAGAGTGTTTAAAGGGATCCTCTTGCTCATGGTTAATCGGGGGATAATCACCCATTTTTTTAGAAAAATATTTTTTCAAACAGAGCTTTCTCATGAATTGTTTGATCCCAATAAAAGCATCAAATTTATTGAGTTTGTTCCCTGGGGCAAACTTGATCCCCCGTGCTAAAATTCCGTGTTCTAATCGGGAGAGCACCCTTCTACTTAAATTGAAGACTCCCCCCTCCCCCACCTGGAGTGGATGAGTAAATGTCTCTAATTTTTCTTGCGGCTTTTTGGATAACCCCCTCCCCCTCCTCCCCCGTGTCTTAACCTTGGATCTAATCTAAAAAATCTAATCTAAAAAATGAATGTGTGGTTTGGGATTTGCTCCTAACACATCGAATCTATTGGAAATGGATTTAGATTATCGCACAGCCCTGAAGTACGGGGCTCCCAATTTTCAGAGGGAAACCAGGAGCACTACCAGACAATCTCAACAGAGAAAGAATCCACCAGACAAAATATATCAACAACAGAATTTGGATCATTATATCAAAGAAAGAGATCCAAGGTTAAGACACGGGGGAGGAGGGGGAGGGGGTTATCCAAAAAGCCGCAAGAAAAATTAGAGACATTTACTCATCCACTCCAGGTGGGGGAGGGGGGAGTCTTCAATTTAAGTAGAAGGGTGCTCTCCCGATTAGAACACGGAATTTTAGCACGGGGGATCAAGTTTGCCCCAGGGAACAAACTCAATAAATTTGATGCTTTTATTGGGATCAAACAATTCATGAGAAAGCTCTGTTTGAAAAAATATTTTTCTAAAAAAATGGGTGATTATCCCCCGATTAACCATGAGCAAGAGGATCCCTTTAAACACTCTGGACTTAAGAACAGATCCAAGTTTAACCCCACCCAGGAAGCCAGTAAAGCTATGAACACTTTTGAAACATTAGTCTTGGAAGACATTAAGAAGATGAATATTAAATTTGTTGACAACTTAAGTTGCATAGAAAGACAAGCTATGAGGAATCTCCAGAAAGATTCCTCAATTATTATCCGCCCTGCGGATAAGGGAGGGGGGGTAGTTCTGCAGGATGTAGAAAATTATCATCAAGAAGCCAATCGGCAATTAACAAATCAAGAGACCTACCAGACACTATCTATGGACCCTACATTTAAATTCCTCAGGAGACTGAAGAATCTGTTGGAAGATGCTAAATTGAAGGGCATTATCAATGAAGAGGAATATCTTTATCTCTACCAGGAACATCCCAGAATCCCCGTGTATTATCACCTCCCAAAAATACACAAAGGTTTACACGATCCACCTGGGAGGCCGATAATATCGGGGATTGGTTCTATGTCCTCGCAGTTATCACACTATGTGGATCTTTATCTACAAGAACTGGTCAAAAATACTCCGGCCTACATTAAAGACACTGGCCACTTCCTCAGAACTCTCAACGGCTATGGATGGCAGGATGAATACTGGTTATGTACAGTGGATGTCAGCTCGCTGTACACTGTCATACCTCATGAAAAGGGAATAGAGTCAGTGAGGTTCTTTTTGGAGGAGGCCAATAACTTAAGGGGGGAGCAGATACAGTTCATCCTGGATGGCATCCAGTTCATCCTCAAACATAACTACTTCGTCTATGAGGGCCAGTATTTCCTCCAGGGCACCAGGACGGTGATGGGGACGAGGTTCGCTCCTTCCTTTGCTAACCTCTATATGTCCCACTGGGAACGGTTCCATCTTTTTGCCCCGGGGGGCCCCGGAGCCGCCCTGGTGCTCTGGAGAAGATTCATAGACGATGCGTTTTTTATATGGCAAGGTACTAGGTAGTGTTGGGCGAACATCTAGATGTTCGGGTTCGGGCCGAACAGGCCGAACATGGCCGCGATGTTCGGGTGTTCGACCCGAACTCCGAACATAATGGAAGTCAATGGGGACCCGAACTTTTGTGGTTTGTAAAGCCTCCTTACATGCTACATACCCCAAATTTACAGGGTATGTGCACCTTGGGAGTGGGTACAAGAGGAAAAAAAAATTTAGCAAAAAGAGCTTATAGTTTTTGAGAAAATCGATTTTAAAGTTTCAAAGGGAAAACTGTCTTTTAAATGCGGGAAATGTCTGTTTTCTTTGCACAGGTAACATGCTTTTTGTCGGCATGCAGTCATAAATGTAATACATATAAGAGGTTCCAGGAAAAGGGACCGGTAATGCTAACCCAGCAGCAGCACACGTGATGGAACAGGAGGAGGGTGGCGCAGGAGGAGAAGGCCACGCTTTGAGACACAACAACCCAGGCCTTGCATGAGGACAAGAAGCGTGCGGATAGCATGCTTTGTACCACCATGCAGTCATAAATGTAATAAAGATAAGTGGTTCAATAAACAGGGACCACGCAGCAACGCTAACCCAGCAGCAGCACACGTGATGGAACAGGAGGAGGCGCAGGAGGAGAAGGCCACGCTTTGTGAGACACAACAACCCAGGCCTTGCATGAGGACAAAAAGCGTGCGGATAGCATGCTTTGTACCGCCATGTAGTCATAAATGTAATAAAGATAAGAGGTTCAATAAACAGGGACCACGCGGCAACGCTAACCCAGCAGCAGCAGCAGCAGCAGCACACGTGATGGAACAGGAGGAGGCGCAGGAGGAGAAGGCCATGCTTTGTGAGACACAACAACCCAGGCCTTGCATGAGGACAAAAAGCGTGCGGATAGCATGCTTTGTACCGCCATGTAGTCATAAATGTAATAAAGATAAGAGGTTCCATAAACAGGGACCGGCAACGGTAACCCAGCAGCAGCAGCAGCAGCACACGTGATGGAACAGGAGGAGGCGCAGGAGGAGAAGGCCACGCTTTGTGAGACACAACAACCCAGGCCTTGCATGAGGACAAAAAGCGTGCGGATAGCATGCTTTGTACCGCCATGTAGTCATAAATGTAATAAAGATAAGAGGTTCCATAAACAGGGACCGGCAACGGTAACCCAGCAGCAGCAGCAGCAGCACACGTGATGGAACAGGAGGAGGCGCAGGAGGAGAAGGCCACGCTTTGTGAGACACAACAACCCAGGCCTTGCATGGGGACAAAAAGCGTGCGGATATAGCAGCAATGCTTTTTGCCGCCATGCAGTCATAAATGTAATACAGATGAGAGGTTCAATAAACAGGGACCGGAAACGCTAAACCATCCCAGATGTTCATCGGTCATGTTACTTGGTTGGGGTCCAGGAGTGTTGCGTAGTCGTTTCCAATCCAGGATTGATTCATTTTAATTTGAGTCAGACGGTCTGCATTTTCTGTGGAGAGGCGGATACGCCGATCTGTGATGATGCCTCCGGCAGCACTGAAACAGCGTTCCGACATAACGCTGGCTGCCGGGCAAGCCAGCACCTCTATTGCGTACATTGCCAGTTCGTGCCAGGTGTCTAGCTTCATGCCCGGTTTCAGGTCCAGCGGTGCCAGCCACAAATCCGTCTGTTCCTTTATTCCCCTCCAAATTTCCTCCCCTGTGTGCTGCTTATCCCCAAGGCAGATCAGCTTCAGCAACGCTTGCTGACGCATGCCAACAGCTGTGCTGCACTGCTTCCACGATCCTACTGCTGCTGGTGCTGGGTTAGCATTTCCGGATGAGGTACAGCTTTGAGATGCGTTGGAGGAGAAGGAGTCAGAGAGGTAGGTGCTGCTGTTGTTATCCAGCTGTTTGCGGCGTGGGCAACACCCGCGCCGTAGCAGGTGAGGAATCGCTGCCAGGCTCCACAAGGTTCACCCAGTGCGCGGTAAGGGAGATGTATCGACCCTGGCCGAACGCACTCGTCCAGGTGTCAGTGGTGAGGTGAACCTTGCAGGCAACGGCATTCTTCAAGCTTCGGGTTATTTAGCTGACCACGTGCTCATGCAACTCAGGCACTGCAGAGCGCGCAAAGTGGTAGCGGCTGGGAACCACGTAACGTGGGATGGCCACTGACATCATGCCCTTGAAGCTGTTTGTCTCCACCACTCGATATGGCAGCATTTCGCAGGCCAGAAGCTTGGCTATGCTGGCTGGCTGTTACTGCCACGGCCCGGGGGTCATTTGCTGGCAATTTCCTCTTGTGCTCAAACATCTCAGAGACAGACAACTCAACCGTAGCGCTGCACACCGAAGGGCTGTTGGTTGTTGTGTTTGATGAACACTGGGAGACCTCAAGAGCACTAGTCCGGAAAGTGACAGTGTCAGCATCGTCTGATGTTTGTGAATGTTGTGAACCACGCAATGGCTGGGCTACTGCTGCTGCTGAGGCGGGTCTGGTGGTGAGTCTGGTGAACCCAAGGGAGGCAGTGTTGCTGGTGGTACCCTGTCCTGCCGCGTTTGCCCACAGAGTGGGATGTTTGGATAGAATGTGGCGGCTCATGCTGGTGGTGGAGAGGTTGTTAATACTTTTCCCCCTGCTCAGGCGGGTCTTGCACACCTTGCAAATCGCCATGGTAACATCCTCAGTGCAGTCTTCAAAGAAAGCCCAGACTTTAACTGGCTGAGGACTCGGACCTCGTGCGTGATGTGCTGGTGCTGCTTAACCCACTGCTGGACGCTTGAGAGGTCATCCAAGTAATTATCTGGTCCTGTTCTTTTGGATCTGTGAGGGTTGTTGTCCTGGACAACATGGGCAGTATTGAGTGGGTTTTCTTGGGTGCTCCCCTGTGGCCTGTACGTGAACCGTCAGGGGAAACACCTCTTCCCTTGCCCCTCCCTCTTTCACCGGATTTCTTCCTCATTTCACTTATCCTTAAAGTACACGCTGACTGGCAGCAGTACAGTGGCAGTACAGAAATGCTATACAGTGGTGGGTGAGCGGTGTACCACTATTGTCAGCAGTGACACAGAGCACAATGCTATACAGTGGCGGGTGAGCGGTGTACTACTGTTCCCAGCAGACACAGAGTGGAAGTAAACACAATGCTATATAGTGTGGCTGAGCCGTGTACACAGAGTGGCATTAAACACAATGCTATATAGTCTGCTATATAGTCACCCCGAACAGGGTGATGTTCTGCAGAACCCGAACAGTGGCAAACACTGTTCGCCCAACACTACTGGGAGGGAACGCAGATTTTAGTACCTAAACACACGATACAACATGTTTTCCGGGGTCGGACTCTGAGGCACATACAGATGGTCCCGATCATCATCCTCATCATACAACTCTTCTCCTGAGTCTGACCCACCCACCACCTCTGCCACCCCAACATCCCCAGACACAGACCCCTCATCGTCCTCAATATTAACTTGGGATGCTGGCCTGAGCCAGACCTCCTCCTCCACATCAGGCCCCATCATCTCCTCAATGGCAGCCCTCATTAATCGCTCTGGCGACGGACTGATGGACACAACGTTCTCCTCCGGGGAGGGCTGCTGCTGACCACTGGCTGCTGGGGTGGATGTTATAGCTTGCGTGGGGCGTTGGCTGTTGCTGTTGTTGGGAGTGCTGCTCACAGCGGAGGTCTCTGGGGAACTCATGTTGAGCTCATATAGTGGTTGACGGTGAGTGGAGTATTACTGATCCCAGCAATATACACACTGACTGGCAGAGTACGCAATGCTATATAGTGTGGCTGAGCGGTGTACACAGAGTGGCAGTAAACACAATGCTATATAGTCTGGCTGAGCGAGCGGTGTACTACTGTTCCCAGCAGAATCAGAGTGGCAGTAAACAATGGTATATAGTCTGGCTGAGCGGTGTACACAGAGTGTCAGTAAACAATGGTATATAGTCTGGCTGAGCGAGCGGTGTACTACTGTTCCCAGCAGAATCAGAGTGGCAGTAAACAATGGTATATAGTCTGGCTGAGCGGTGTACACAGAGTGTCAGTAAACAATGGTATATAGTCTGGCTGAGCGGTGTACACACAATGCTATATAGTCTGCTATATAGTGTCAGTAAACAATGGTATATAGTCTGGCTGAGCGAGCGGTGTACTACTGTTCCCAGCAGAATCAGAGTGGCAGTAAACAATGGTATATAGTCTGGCTGAGCGGTGTACACAGAGTGTCAGTAAACAATGGTATATAGTCTGGCTGAGCGAGCGGTGTACTACTGTTCCCAGCAGAATCAGAGTGGCAGTAAACAATGGTATATAGTCTGGCTGAGCGGTGTACACAGAGTGTCAGTAAACAATGGTATATAGTCTGGCTGAGCGGTGTACACACAATGCTATATAGTCTGCTATATAGTGTCAGTAAACAATGGTATATAGTCTGGCTGAGCGAGCGGTGTACTACTGTTCCCAGCAGAATCAGAGTGGCAGTAAACAATGGTATATAGTCTGGCTGAGCGGTGTACACAGAGTTTCAGTAAACAATGGTATATAGTCTGGCTGAGCGGTGTACACAGAGTGTCAGTAAACAATGGTATATAGTCTGGCTGAGCGGTGTACACAGAGTGGCAGTAAACACAATGCTATATAGTCTGGCTGAGCGGTGTACACAGAGTGGCAGTAAACACAATGCTATATACTCTGGCTGAGCGAGCGGTGTACTACTGTTCCCAGCAGACACAGAACAGTAAACAGAATGCTATATAGTGTGGCTGAGCGAGCGGTGTACCACTATTCCCAGCAGACACAGAACAGTGAACAGAATGCTATATAGTGTGGCTGAGCGAGCGGTGTACCACTATTCCCAGCAGACACAGAACAGTGAACAGAATGCTATATAGTGTGGATGAGCGAGCGGTGTACCACTATTCCCAGCAGAGCAGACACAGAACAGTAAACAGAATGCTATATAGTGTGGCTGAGCGAGCGGTGTACCACTATTCCCAGCAGACACAGAACAGTGAACAGAATGCTATATAGTGTGGCTGAGCGAGCGGTGTACCACTATTCCCAGCAGACACAGAACAGTGAACAGAATGCTATATAGTGTGGCTGAGCGAGCGGTGTACCACTATTCCCAGCAGACACAGAACAGTAAACAGAATGCTATATAGTGTGGCTGAGCGAGCGGTGTACCACTATTCCCAGCAGACACAGAACAGTAAACAGAATGCTATATAGTGTGGCTGAGCGAGCGGTGTACCACTATTCCAAGCAGACACAGAACAGTGAACAGAATGCTATATAGTGTGGCTGAGCGAGCGGTGTACCACTATTCCCAGCAGACACAGAGTGGCAGTAAACAGAATGCTATATAGTGTGGCTGAGCGAGGTACACAGAGTGGCAGTAAACAGAATGCTATATAGTGTGGCTGAGCAAGCGGTGTACTACTATTCCCAGCAGACACAGAGTGGCAGTAAACAGAATGCTATATAGTGTGGCTGAGCGAGGTACACAGAGTGGCAGTAAACAGAATGCTATATAGTGTGGCTGAGCAAGCGGTGTACTACTGTTCCCAGCAGTGACACAATGACAGGGGGGACCCTGGCTAGCGTGGCTGGAGCGCGAACTACCCTGCCTGCCTACCCAAAGCTAAACCCACAGACAAATGGCGGAGATATGACGTGGTTCGGGTATTTATTTACCCGAACCACGTGACCGTTCGGCCAATCAGAGCGCGTTCGGGTCCGAACCACGTGACCCGTTCGGCCAATCACAGCGCTAGCCGAACGTTCGGGGAACGTTCGGCCATGCGCTCTTAGTTCGGCCATATGGCCGAACGGTTTGGCCGAGCACCGTCAGGTGTTCGGCCGAACTCGAACATCACCCGAACAGGGTGATGTTCTGCAGAACCCGAACAGTGGCGAACACTGTTCGCCCAACACTAGTACTAGGGCCAGTCTGGAGGCCTTTATGAGATGGATAAATGATAACAGCTACAACCTCAGGTTCACAGGAGATTTCAGCCAGCTACAGGTCAACTTTTTGGACCTTACAATCTACAAGGAAGGAGATAAGATATTAACAAAAACCTACTTAAAACCAGTGGACACCAACAGTTTCATCAATATAGATAGTTGCCATCATCTTAAATGGTTAACCAATATACCTGGAGGCCAATTCCTCCGGTTGAGGAGAAACTGTTCTAAGATTAGTGACTTTGAAGTTGAGGCTGATGTACTGCATGATAGATTTCAACAAAAAGGGTACCAAGCTGAAGCCCTAATGGAAGTGAGAGAACGAGCTAAAAATGTAGATAGACAGGATTTATTGAGGGAGAGGGGGGCTCATAGGGACCACATTGAACAGCAACCATGTCTCATCATGAAATACTCATCACAAGCTTCAAAGGTTCAGGGTATAGTAGGCAAGTACTGGAACATTTTGAGGGAAGACCCCATACTGATGCCTATACTATCAGAACGACCAAAATTGATATTCAGGAGATCCCAAAATTTGGGTAATATATTAGCCCCAACCGTAAAAAACACAACATTGAGCAAATCAAATGGATATTTTAAGAAGTGCGGTTTCTGCAGAGCGTGCAGAGAATCAAATTCCCCAATTGAAAAAATATGTGAAATTCAATCGATGACTAGTAACGATAAATTTAATATTAGGGACGTGACCAACTGTGACTCTAAGGGGGTCATATATGTATTGACTTGTCCATGTTCTAAACACTACGTGGGTAGAACCAAACGATCCCTGAAGGAAAGACTGAATGAACACTGTACAAACATTAAAAAAGGTTGCAAGAAGCACCCATTATCAGAGCACTATAAGACTAAACATGGATGTTCCTTTAAGGGAACTAAATTTTGTGCACTGGAGCTAGTAAAAAGACCATGGAGAGGAGAAGACTATGTTTCAGAAATGTCCCGTAGAGAAACAATGTGGATTTTCAATTTAAATTCCCTTATTCCACATGGGCTTAATAAAGACTTAGAGCTATTCGCTTTTGAGTAAAACTGACAGTGCAACAGAGGACATAAATAGCCAGCCCCAGATCCCCGGCAGCTAAGCTTTGAGAAAGGGGGGCGTTCCCTCCGAAACGTCAGCGTAGGCTGTGAGTGTGACGTCACGACGAGTGGGGAACGGGGCCAGCTGGAGCCAAGCGGCTGTTCACATCAAGCCCAAGCACGGAAGTCCGCGTAGCTACGCACCGCTGCCACCCAAGCACTCTTACCATCTGCAGGGGAGCCGGGCACTTCTGCCCGACGTGACACTTCCGTCCAGTCTCTCTTACTGTGCCGCCGGCCGGGGCCACTAAGATCGAGCGGCTCCCAAGAAGACTCAGTCCTGCGCAACATATGGATTAACCTGAACCAACAAAGGACGGGTGAGATTGTTGCAGTACAGTTGCACTTTAGTTTCATCAATTTTATTGCCACAGTGAAGCAAGGATATTGTACTATGATGCAAACTTGACCATTCAATTGATCCACATTACGGAAGAAGTCACTGTTAACATCTATTCCAGTCCAGTCACAGGACAGAAGGATCCACCCCAATATCATTGTGTGAGACTTTTCCAGGTTCTTCACCAACCAATGAAGTTTTAAAATCATTTTAATTTTAATTTTAGTATATGTACATATACTGCTGGGGCGGGTGAGTTCACCCATCTCAGCACCTCAGGTGTTTTTTACGCTAACAGCGTTTTATACACAGCTGGACAAATTTGTCCAATTTTATGTGTTTTATTCAATAAATACAGTATTTTTCACTTGAATCTCCTTTAGCAGCGCTTTCTGTGTTTGTTTATATAAATTTATTCAGGTTTGGGACCCCTCTGCAGAGTCTGCAGCTGTGAGTGTGGGCGCTACGCTATTCTGTTCATTCTCCTTACAATTGTCTCTGGGGCATCTTATCTGCCAGGTGGTCTTTCAGACCATGCTCCCCTGGAAATCACCTGTAGAATGGGCACCAAATATGACAGATCATTATGGAAACTGGATCCAAAGTGGGTAAATGACAAGGAAATTGGGGAAAAGATAACTAAGGCATTTCAACAATACTGGGAAATAAACTTAGACTCAGTAAATGAGAAAACAGTATGGGATGCTTTTAAAGCTACTATTAGAGGTGAATATATTAGCCAAATATCAGCTAGGAGGAAAAACTTTGATAGCACCCTAGTTTATCTTCAAGATGCGGAGAAGATTGCCACCCTAGCTCATGCACAATCCCCAAACCCATCCAAATTTACTGAGCTTATGCAGGCTCAGAGAAATTTAAATCTACACTTTACTGACCTTACTAAAATCTCATTAACAGAATGGCAACAATCACTCTTCGAGAAAGGGGATGAAAATGGAAAGCTGCTGGCCAATATCTCGAGAAACCCTACTGCTCAATCTAACATCCCTGAAATATGTATGCCGTCAGGAGAGATATCGGCTAGTCCTCCCCAGATCCTTCAAACTTTCCATTCCATGATTATTATAATATGCTGTATAAGTCATCCTACACTAGTCCAAATCTAGAGAGCACCCAAATTCTAAATGACATGGATATGCCGTCCCTATCAGTGGAAACATCAGTTGAAATAGAGACTGAAATTTCAGAAGAAGAGATTTTAGACGCTATCTCCTCCTTCCCATCGCAAAAATCCCCTGGCCCGGATGGAATTCCCATTGAATTGCATAAAAGATACTCACGTATAGTAGCCCCATACCTTAAAACTACCCTAAATAAATGCTTAGTCGCAGGGGAGCTTCCTCAGACCTTCTACCAAGCTCATGTAATATTAATCTTGAAACCAGACAAGGACCCACTGGACTGCCAATCTTATAGGCCCATCTCGTTATTAAATAATGATTTAAAAATACTCACCAAAATCCTAACAACCAGAATAAATAAATTTATTACTGAAATAATTAACCCAGCTTTATGCCACACAAGACCACAGATATAAACCTTAGAAGATTTTTTACGCACGTGCAGTCATCAGAAACGATAGACTCCCCCAGAGCTCTGGCCTTTTTGGACATTCAACGAGCATTTGACTCGGTAGAATGGACATATTTATGGTCTACACTTAATATAATGGGTTTTGGGGAGAAGCTAATCTCGTGGATTAAAACAATATATAAAACTCCTACCTCACAAATACGAATTGGCGTGCAGGTCTCAGAACAGGTGGGTTTGTACAGGGGTACGAGGCAGGGGTGCCCTCTCTCTCCAGCCTTATTCGCCATAGCCATGGAACCAATTTCTACCGCCCTAAGGTAAAGTCGCAGTATTCAAGGATTCTCTGTTGGCAGGCTGGAGGAGCGGGTATCCCTGTATGCCGACGATTTAGTGGTCTATGTGGCAGATCCAGCAAATTCTCTGAGAGGAATATTTGAGGTGTTTCAGGTTTTTGCCCCCTATACGGGTCTGGTAGTAAACCAGTCTAAGTCTAAGATCCTTCTGTTTAACTGTAACAATATACCCCAATCCCAGATGGAGAAAGTGTCTAAAACGAAATACTTAGGAGTTATTATTTCCAATAACACTAATGACTATCTTAAAGGAAAGGTTCAGGGAGGGTGGGTAAAAAATAAAAATCAATTTCCACTTACCTGGGGCCAGCCGGCTGCCAGGTCGGGCTCTTCTGGCCCGGAACTTCTGCGTCCCACGCCGGCGCGCTGACGTCATCGGACGTCCTCCGGGCTCTACTGCGCATGCGCAGTAGTTCTGCGCCTGCGCAGTAGAGCCCGGAGGACGTCCGATGACGTCAGAGCGCCGGCGTGGGACGCAGAAGTTCCGGGCCTTGGAGCGCAGAAGAGCCCGACCTGGCAGCCGGCCTGGCCAGGTCGGGTCGGCCACCGGAGACCACCGGGAGCCTGCGGAGCGGCGGCGAGGGCACCTCCTGCCTGCCACGGGCTGGAGGAAGCCCCAGGTAAGTGGAAATTGATTTTTATTTTTTACCCACCCTCCCTGAACCTTCCCTTTAAGGATAGTCATTCCTTTTACAAAACAAAAGCTGCTTGGTTGGCAATCTCTTCCCTTATCCCTGACTGGGAGGATAAATCTAATCAAGATGAAACTCCTACCAAAATACTTGTATCTGTTCAGAAATTGCCCAGTTTGGATCCCACAAACCTTTTTTAAACCATTAACATCCACACTCACGAGCTTCATTTGGTACAATAAGATCCCCAAAATAAGCATTAGGAAGCTCCAGAGACCCTGGATGGAGGGGGGATTGGCATTTCCAGATTTATTTAAATATTATTTAGCTAGCCAATTAGATTAGTAACTGCACACTGGTGGTTGACGCAAGACCCTACAAATGCTGCAACTGTTCTTGATGCTGCCCTTCTGGGCTAATTTGAAGCCCTGAAACAAATACTATATAGAGCAGTGATGGCTAACCTTGGCACTCCAGCTGTGACAAAACTACAAATCCCATCATATCTCTGCCTCAACGAGTTATGCTTAGAGCTGTCAGAGTATTGCAATGCTTCATGGGACTTGTAGTTCCACCACAGCTGGAGTGCCAAGGTTAGCCATCACTGATATAGAGGAACCACTGCACCTTACCCACTAACCAACAATATGAGACTAATAATAAAAGCATGGGATTTGGTGCATAAATGGTCCCGCCCCCCCAGATCATCAATTCTCTCCTAATACTCCTATTTGGAACAACCCAAAATTGCCTCATTTCTATACAATTCCCGATCCTAAAATATGGATAGCTAAGGGAGTATCACACTTGCAGCATATTGTACAATCAGCTAAACTAATACAATTTGACTCTCTGAAAGAAACTTTCTCACTTCCCAATACATATTTTTTTTCGATTTCTACAAGTACGGTACGTCATGCCTTCGGGGCACAATTTGGGGGTAATCAAGTCAGACTTAGTACATCTGAGATTGAAGATATTCTACTAAAAGAGAATCTCACTAAGCCCATGTCAGCAGCGTACCAACATGTTATTTTACTGACTGAACCCCATATAAGTATTTACAAAAAACCCATGGCTAAATGTTCTTCCAACTCTGGATGACGAGGAGTGGGAAGATATATGGATAAAACCTTTTACCTATTTGATTGCGACCAGGGATAGACTGATTCAGTATAAAATCCTCCATAGAGCATACCTCACCCCCTCTAAATTGTCCAGATTTGACAGTTCGAATCCGGTGCTATGTTGGAGATGTGCAGCTAGTGACGCAGACTTAGATCACATGCTATGGTGGTGTCCCAATGTACTCCAAAAATGGAAAACTATTTGTGAATATATTACAAAGATTACAAAAATCCATGTACCAATAGATCCATTCTACTGTGTCCTGAGAGATACCACTAAACTAGCTCCTACTCCAGCCCAAAGGACGCTAATTGGTTTATTATTATATTATTATCGCAAGGCAATTCTACTTAACTGGATGAAAGAGGAAGCTCCTTCTCTTCAGTTCTGGAAGAAACTCATTAATGATTCACTGCATTTATACAAAGCTGCTTATATAGCCAGGGATTGCCCGCAAAAATTTGCTAAGGTATGGAAACTGTGGACGAGCAACAAAGATACTTCCTAACGAAATAACGGTGTGTGACTCTGGTAAAGTAATATGAACTGTATTCTGACTTCATGTTAAATCCTATAGCTTTGACTGTTGGAAATACTAATACTCTCTACCAATATTTGCGATGTGGGGCGGGTTGAGGTGGAGGGAGGGAGGTCTGCACATGTAGGTGTTAAGGTGTTACTGTGAATGTAAGTTTTTAGAGTATATGTTGGCTCACCTGCGAGTGGGCACCTTTTTTCAGTGTGTTTTAACTTTTCAAAATCAATAAAAAGAATTTATAAGAAAAAAAAACAAAACAAAAAAACAGGAGACAGGACCGGGTCGGACTATAGCGTAACCCTCACTGATAAGGAATTACAGCCATAAAACACACTTCTGGCAGAAAGTGGCTTCTGAAAGCAGGAAAGATATAAAAAAAAGGGTCAATAGTTTATAGATTTTAGCTCTGGCATACTTCAATACATGTCATTGAGGTTTGAGCGGAGACAATGAAAAGTAAAAATAAAATAAAACTTGATCAGAAAAATCAGCTACTCCCGATCGACTAAGGGCCCGTTTCCACTGTGCTGTTATGTGTATTACGAGACTGCTGGCACTTAGTGATGCAAGATCACATCAGAATTCTAAAGCATGACCCGCTTTTACGCCTCTTGCTGTCCGATTTTGTTTTGTTTTGTTTTTGTTGGGAAATGCAGCAAATCGCCCCTAGTGGAAGAGAGCTCTTATATTGATAAATACAGGAAAACGGCCACCTCTGCCGAGAACCAGTGTGTGTACAGAAGCCCCGACCCCTTTAGGCCTGGTGGGTAACATTTACATGAAATTTTAATGCAATTTTAATGCAACAATAAATTATTTGCACCCCATTGATCATCCCTACTCGCCCCCCTTCCATGTGCAGCGCCCCCTTCTAATTCTTGTGCAGCCCCCTCTTCTATGTTTTCCCTTTATGCACAGCAGCCCTTTCAGTTATATGCAGATCCATTGAGCAGCAGCTTCCATATTCCATTTGCAGCCTCTTCTTCCATATGCAGCAATTCCTCTTCCATGTCCAGCCGCCCCTTGGCCACCTGCCGCCCAAGGCCCTTTCCAGAAATCCAGCCTTGATTCCAAGACACTTTTATGTGAACAAATTATAATCCTTTCAGGTGGATTGTTCATGTGGTGCATAAATGCTTTTCCACACTCCAGTAGACTAGACTCCAATAAACTGTTCCTGATTCACTTATCTCCTATATCACTCTCTTTGCCTTATTTGTTGGCACTTTTTTTATGTTGTGTGCTGTTTTACATAGATATTGTGAAACCTACATAAGGTGAGAGAGGTTTTGAATCAACCCCTATATGATTTGTTTGCAGGATGTATCCAGTGCTGCCGTCTAATTCTAGAGTGATTGCGGAGAAGAGTATCACCATTGGAGGCTATCGATTTCCAAAAGATGTAAGTGTATTCCAGAGGAGCGGGTATCAGATCACCCAGTGCTATGACTGTGGACTGATTGTATTACTCCTCCCCCTCTTTTTGTACTTCAATGAGATGCTGTGAGCTACTGCAGGGAATTCCGTGTCTCTTACTTACCCCGACTTATTCAGGTGTAATCCGACACAAAGAAAACCTCTTTCACCACTAGACACCAGGGAAGATACAGAAAGTTGGGGAGGGAGGGGGAAACCACTAGACACCAGGGAAGATACAGTAAGTTGGGGAAGGATGGGAAACCACTAGACACCAGGGAAGATACAGTAAGTTGGGGATGGAGGGGAAAACCACTAGACACCAGGGAAGATACAGTAAGTTGGGGAAGGATGGGAAACCACTAGACACCAGGGAAGATACAGTAAGTTGGAGAGGGAGGGGGAAACCACTAGACCACCAGGGAAGATACAGTAAGTTGGGGAGGGAGGGGGAAACCACTAGACACCAGGGAAGATACAGTAAGTTGGGGAGGGAGGGGAAAACCACTAGACACCAGGGAAGATACAGTAAGTTGGGGAAGGATGGGAAACCACTAGACACCAGGGAAGATACAGTAAGTTGGAGAGGGAGGGGGAAACCACTAGACCACCAGGGAAGATACAGTAAGTTGGGGAGGGAGGGGGAAACCACTAGACACCAGGGAAGATACAGTAAGTTGGGGAGGGAGGGGGAAAACCACTAGACAACCAGGGAAGATACAGTAAGTTGGGGAGGAAGGGGGAAACCACTAGACCACCAGGGAAGATACAGTAAGTTGGGGAGGGAGAGGGAAACCACTAGACACCAGGGAAGATACAGTAAGTTGGGGAGGGGGGGGGGGGGGGAAACCACTAGACCACCAGGGAAGATACAGTAAGTTGGGGAGGGAGGGGGAAACCACTAGACACCAGGGAAGCTTTATTGGGGAGGGACGGGAGAGAGCACTAGACACCAAGGACGCTGTATTTTTTAGGCCACCAGAGAAGCCATATGGGGATGGGTAGCAGGGAAGTTATATGGGGAGGGGGAAACCATTAGACACCAGGGAACTTTATTGTAAAACTGAGATATGGCTAAAGGTGTGGCTGGGGCGGGTCTTGGCGTCCTTCTCCTGACTCTAAAAGTTGGGAGATATGGCTGTGGGTGAGGACCCAAGCGGTTACTTGGGTTGCTTGTGCCCAGCGGTGCCCCTGGTCACCAGAAATCGTTTCACCTTAAAGGAACTCCGAGCTCTAAAAATAAACAAAATTGGTACTTACCTGGGGCTTTCTGCAGCCCACCGTAGGTCAGGAGGTCCCCTGGCGTGGTCCTGGCTCCTCCCGGTCCCTCCGCCGCATACCGCACCGGGGACACCCGGCCCGGGTGACGGGCTCCCACTTCCTGAACCGGGACACTCTTCGTC
The DNA here is from genome assembly GCF_040937935.1 of Hyperolius riggenbachi. Classification (NCBI taxonomy): domain Eukaryota; kingdom Metazoa; phylum Chordata; class Amphibia; order Anura; family Hyperoliidae; genus Hyperolius; species Hyperolius riggenbachi. The sequence continues at coordinate 298,882,440 of NC_090652.1, forward strand.
ATTACGCCGGCCGCTGCGCGTCATCACGGCAGCCAGCGTGACAGTACTGCACATGCAATTTAACAGCGCATGCACAGTACTGTCACGCTGGCCGACGTGATGATGCGCAGCGGCCGACAGGATGACAAAGAGCGTCCCGGTTCAGGAAGTGGGAGCCCAACACCCGGCCCGGGTTTCCCCGGTGTGGTATGAGTCCCTTTAATATTTTTTTTGACATTTAAGCAACATTGGCTGTTCAGACCTGGGGCCTGATTCACAAAGCGGTGCTAACCCAGTTAGAGACCATTGCACCACGCTGGTAAAAAGCCAGTTTAGGCGTGATAAGTTTAGGCGTGATAAGTTTAGGTATGATAAGTTTAGATCGCTTGCAAAGTCCCGCACGCAAAGCAGCGCCATTAAACTTTATGCGAAGTGCACCAGACTTTGCTAGCGCAAAACTTTTGATCAGCTGTGCACTGCGGTGCTAACCCAGTTGGCGCTTTAACTTATCACGCCTAAACTTATCATGCCTAAACTTATCACACGTAAACTTATCACATCTAAACTGAGTTTAGGCATGATAAAGGGCTTTTCACCAGTGTGCTAACTGTTAGCACCGCTTTGTGAATCAGGCCCCTGGTGTTTGGCTCTTGGCAGGCCAGCATGTTTGGCTCTTTGAGGACGGAAGGTGGGAGGATATCCAGGTAGCATCACAGTGTAGGAATTGTATGAGGTTTTTGCAGGAAAAACAGAGGCGTACGTTAAAAAGGGGCGCTGGGAAAAAAGGGCGCGGGGTTTTAAACGATAAACATGGATAGCGTTTAAAAATATAATGTACTATATTTCGTTTAAAAATAATGTTTTATAAAGTTGTAAATCATTAAATAATGTGCATGAAATCGGCAATTGTGAAAACGTTAATCTTCCGTTTAAAAAGTGAAATGTATAATAACGTTTAAAAAAAAATTAGTAAGTAACCCTCCCTGTACCTACCCCTAACCCCTAGACCCCCGTATTGGTGCCTAAACCTAAGACCCCCCTGGTGGTGCCTAAACCTAAGACCCCCCTGGTGGTGCCTAAACCTAAGACCCTCCTTAGTGATCACTGTATTGTGTGTAGAATAATGTTTTAGAAACAGTAAGGGATAAAATATATTACAATTTACGTTACGTACTGATTGCTTTATTTTGTGAATAATAATGTTTTACAAACAGTAAGGGATAACATTTAAAATGTTTTATTGAAATAGGAAACGTAAATCATCACAAGCACTTATAAAACATTAAAAATCTTCGGGCGCCGTTGGAAAACGTTAATATTCTCGGGCGCCCTTTTTTCCTGTTCGGCGCCCAGTAAACGATATTTATTATGGGAGTGAATGGCGGCGCCCTATTTGTCCACTAGCCTCCTGCGCCCTTTTTTACTGTTTCCAAAACAGAGGTCAGATGAGGGAGATTATTTGAGGGATGCCAATGATGTCCAGGGGATTAATGTAAATACTTCAGATCTCTGTCCAAATGTTCAGGAGTTATGGTTTTAGCCAAGTCAAAATCACATGACTATAGATGGATGACCCTTTAGATCAGGGGTAGGGAACCTATGGCTCGGGAGCCAGATGTGGCTCTTTTGATGGCTACATCTGGCTCACAGTTGGGGGTAGATTCACTAAGTTACACTGCTCAGCGCAGCTTAGTGTGACAGCGCAAGTAACATTGTCAAAGTAGGCATGCTACTGCTGTAGCACCACTAACTTACTCGTGCTACCCCCAAAACTAACGGCTGCTCCAATTGTTCCACTCTGGATCCTGTCAGGTCCAGTGACTTTGTAGGACGTGATCACCGCACTTTCATTGGCCCAATAGGCTGCCTGTCACTTGCCAGGCAGCCTATTGACCAAAGTGTGGATATCTTGTCCTACAAAGTGAATCAACCCCCAAGTCAGCTAACTAATTGTACAAGCTGTTAGTTGGTATTTCTCCTGTCTGACTCTCAGGCAAATTGCTGAAACCCAAGAGAAGCTGAAGACATGTCGGACACTTCCACTGCCTGGAGGATCAACTGTATACACATAACCAGGCTGGCGCAGCGGGACGGGTGGCATTCTCCCCCCGGGCCGCGGGGATCTCTAACAATCAGGGCCGGTGCAGTTGTAAATAGCTTTGAAAATCAGCAGCTCCGAGGCCACTCGATTCAGCCCTGCCCACAGCTGTTCTGATGGGCTAAGCTCAGCTCTTTCCTGGGGGGCCAGGGAGCAGGGCATTGGCTGAGAGCTCCTGCTTCTCCCGGCATCCTCTCTGATGCACTGTGTGTGTATGTGTGTAGGCTCCGCCCCCCCCGGCCTGTGGAGACCACGCTGGGACAGACTACTTGCCAGGCTGCTCTGTATACACACATGGGGAGAAGCTAGTGATGGGAATTCCGGCTCTTCTCGGAGAATCGGTTCTTCTGAATCGGCTCCCATTAAAGAGCCAGCTCTTACGGCTCTGAATCGGCTCTTCATTAAATATCACTAGACACCACTCAGAATCGGAGTAAAAGCCCCGCCCCCGTCTCCATGACCACTCCAGACTGCTTCTCTGACTGGGGCAATCCCTCCTGCTACTGCTCTGCTCCGCCCCATACACTCCTACAAGCTGCAAGAGGACTACATCTCCCAACATGCCTCAGCGCCCTTTATTACAGAGCAAAGCAGAGCTGTGTGGGGCGGCTGAGGCATCGGCTCTTTCAAAACCGAGAACCGGCTCTTGTCGTTCGCAGCAAAGAGCCGGCTCGTTCGCGAACGACCCATCACTAGGAGAAGCAGCCAGGGCTTTCAGTGCAGCCAGTTCCTCAGTGCAGAGAAGAAAGACGCTGCACTGGCTGCAGGAGAGGATCAGATGCCTGGCTGGGAATTCCTTCTGCTGCATGCCTGTGAGTTTCTGACATCCCCTCCCCCACTCCACAGTATTAGATGGTCTGTTTTTCCTCTCTCCCTCTATAGAAGCACCACATCTCCCAGCAGGTCTCTTTCCCCAATTGCGGCACTAAAGCTGCCAGCATGCCCTTCTCCTCCATAGAAGCACTACTGCTCTGAGCATGCCCCTCCCCCCTCTATAGAGGCACCACAGCCCCAGCAATTTTTTCCCCTATAGAGGCACTACTGTTTCCAGCAGGCCCTTCTCCATAGAGGCACTACTGTTTCCAGCATGCCATCCTTCTCCACAGAGACACCACAGCCCCAGCAAGTTTCCCTGCCTCCCCTATAGAGGCACTAAAGCTACCAGCATGCCCTTCTCCTCCATAGAGGCACTACTGCTCCCAGCATGCCCTTCCCCCTCCATAGAGGTACCGCAGCCCCAGCACGCCCCTTTCCCTCAATAGAGGCACCACAACTCCCAGAAAGCCCTCCCTATAAGCACCATGGCACCCGTCATGCTCCTTCCCTTCCATAGAGGCACCACAGGTCCCAGAATACCCCTCCATAAATTGTTGGGTTATCCCCAGGGCCCCACAGCTGGTTGCTGGGCCCCCCTTGGTCTCCCCAAAATGAATAGTGGACCCCCAGAGCCTCTGCAGTGTATTCATAGCAGAGGCACTCACCTGTCCAGCAGGCGCGCTCATCTGTGTGCGAACGTCTCCATCCTCACAGGCGCCTCATCTCAGTGACCCAGCGGCACATAGGTGTGCACATGTCACCAGGTCACGGAGATGAGGCACCTGCAAGGATGAAGCACACAGATGGAGGGAGCCTGCCGGCCGGACAGGTGAGTGCGCTCCACTGCAACTACTCTACAGGGGCACCAGGGGACCATTATTCACATTGAAAAAGGCCTGGAGAGCCCTAGGGGTCAATCTAATACTATATGGAGGAGGAGAGGCATGCTGGGAGTTGTGGTGCCGCTATGGAAGGGGAGGAGCATGATGGGAGCTGTAGTGCCTCTATGGAGTGGGAGAGGCATGCTGGGAGCTATGGTGCCTCTATAGAAGGAGAGGGGCATGCTGGCAGCTGTAGTGCCTCTATACAGAGCATGGGGGGGATGCTGGAAGCTGTTTGCAGTTTGCCCCTATGGCAACAAAGGATGTGGTTAGCCCGGTGCCGGATCCGTCTTTGGTCGAATATGTTCTTTCCGTACACGAGCATTATGTGAGCGAGTGTATCTGTACTGCGCATGCGCAAGTAACATCCACACATGCCCAGTCAAATGAAGTGCTTTTGCATGAAGGAAAAGAGTCATGCACAAGTGCCTTAGTTCTACTGGGCATGTGTGGATCTCATTTGCGTATGCCCAGTATGGACACGGTCAAGCTTGCGCACCGAAGAAACCTATTTGACCATTTCCCTGTACTGTCGTTGCTGTCAGATGGGGTATTGTGAAATACTGAAGGGAGGGGGACAGGGAGTGTGGCTGCAATAAGGCTGGTACACAGAATGCAATTTCTCATCAGATCCACGGGTCAAATTGATAATGTCCGGCATGTCTGCTCTGCTCCCGATCGAGAACAGGATCAATTTTTTTTTTGCAGTACTAATCTAAAAATCGAACCCATTCTTGATTGGGAACGGATCAGACATGCCGGAAATTATTAATTTGACCCATCAATCTGACGGAAACAAGCATTGTGTGTATTATGAAGCTCGTAGCACCTGCTTCATTTAGGGACACTGAGCACCAATGAATTAAAGGGCTGGGGTGGCTGCATTATGCACCATGACGGAGGGGACTCTGGCTGCACCCAACACTGCACTGAGCAGAGGAGGAGACACTCACTGCTATGCCACTGTGCTCCCCTGTATGCAGAGTAGCAGCTCAGCAGTCTCAGCACACTCACTGCTATGCCACTGTGCTCCCCTGTATGCAGAGTAGCAGCTCAGCAGTCTCAGCACGCTCACTGCTATGCCACTGTGCTTCCCTGTATGCAGAGTAGCAGCTCAGCAGTAGTGTTGGGCGAACATCTAGATGTTCGGGTTCGGGCCGAACAGGCCGAACATGGCCGCGATGTTCGGGTGTTCGACCCGAACTCCGAACATAATGGAAGTCAATGGGGACCCGAACTTTTGTGCTTTGTAAAGCCTCCTTATATGCTACATACCCCAAATTTACAGGGTATGTGCACCTTGGGAGTGGGTACAAGAGGAAAAAAAAATTTAGCAAAAAGAGCTTATAGTTTTTGAGAAAATCGATTTTAAAGTTTCAAAGGGAAAACTGTCTTTTAAATGCGGGAAATGTCTGTTTTCTTTGCACAGGTAACATGCTTTTTGTCGGCATGCAGTCATAAATGTAATACATATAAGAGGTTCCAGGAAAAGGGACCGGTAATGCTAACCCAGCAGCAGCACACGTGATGGAACAGGAGGAGGGTGGCGCAGGAGGAGAAGGCCACGCTTTGAGACACAACAACCCAGGCCTTGCATGAGGACAAGAAGCGTGCGGATAGCATGCTTTGTACCACCATGCAGTCATAAATGTAATAAAGATAAGTGGTTCAATAAACAGGGACCACGCGGCAACGCTAACCCAGCAGCAGCACACGTGATGGAACAGGAGGAGGCGCAGGAGGAGAAGGCCACGCTTTGTGAGACACAACAACCCAGGCCTTGCATGAGGACAAAAAGCGTGCGGATAGCATGCTTTGTACCGCCATGTAGTCATAAATGTAATAAAGATAAGAGGTTCAATAAACAGGGACCACGCGGCAACGCTAACCCAGCAGCAGCAGCAGCAGCAGCACACGTGATGGAACAGGAGGAGGCGCAGGAGGAGAAGGCCACGCTTTGTGAGACACAACAACCCAGGCCTTGCATGAGGACAAAAAGCGTGCGGATAGCATGCTTTGTACCGCCATGTAGTCATAAATGTAATAAAGATAAGAGGTTCAATAAACAGTGACCACGCGGCAACGGTAACCCAGCAGCAGCAGCAGCACACGTGATGGAACAGGAGGAGGCGCAGGAGGAGAAGGCCACGCTTTGTGAGACACAACAACCCAGGCCTTGCATGAGGACAAAAAGCGTGCGGATAGCATGCTTTGTACCGCCATGTAGTCATAAATGTAATAAAGATAAGAGGTTCAATAAACAAGGACCACGCGGCAACGGTAACCCAGCAGCAGCAGCAGCAGCAGCAGCACACGTGATGGAACAGGAGGAGGCGCAGGAGGAGAAGGCCACGCTTTGTGAGACACAACAACCCAGGCCTTGCATGAGGACAAAAAGCGTGCGGATAGCATGCTTTGTACCGCCATGTAGTCATAAATGTAATAAAGATAAGAGGTTCAATAAACAGGGACCACGCGGCAACGGTAACCCAGCAGCAGCAGCAGCAGCACACGTGATGGAACAGGAGGAGGCGCAGGAGGAGAAGGCCACGCTTTGTGAGACACAACAACCCAGGCCTTGCATGAGGACAAAAAGCGTGCGGATAGCATGCTTTGTACCGCCATGTAGTCATAAATGTAATAAAGATAAGAGGTTCAATAAACAGGGACCACGCGGCAACGGTAACCCAGCAGCAGCAGCAGCACACGTGATGGAACAGGAGGAGGCGCAGGAGGAGAAGGCCACGCTTTGTGAGACACAACAACCCAGGCCTTGCATGAGGACAAAAAGCGTGCGGATATAGCAGCAATGCTTTTTGCCGCCATGCAGTCATAAATGTAATACAGATGAGAGGTTCAATAAACAGGGACCGGAAACGCTAAACCATCCCAGATGTTCATCGGTCATGTTACTTGGTTGGGGTCCAGGAGTGTTGCGTAGTCGTTTCCAATCCAGGATTGATTCATTTTAATTTGAGTCAGACGGTCTGCATTTTCTGTGGAGAGGCGGATACGCCGATCTGTGATGATGCCTCCGGCAGCACTGAAACAGCGTTCCGACATAACGCTGGCTGCCGGGCAAGCCAGCACCTCTATTGCGTACATTGCCAGTTCGTGCCAGGTGTCTAGCTTCATGCCCGGTTTCAGGTCCAGCGGTGCCAGCCACAAATCCGTCTGTTCCTTTATTCCCCTCCAAATTTCCTCCCCTGTGTGCTGCTTATCCCCAAGGCAGATCAGCTTCAGCAACGCTTGCTGACGCATGCCAACAGCTGTGCTGCACTGCTTCCACGATCCTACTGCTGCTGGTGCTGGGTTAGCATTTCCGGATGAGGTACAGCTTTGAGATGCGTTGGAGGAGAAGGAGTCAGAGAGGTAGGTGCTGCTGTTGTTATCCAGCTGTTTGCGGCGTGGGCAACACCCGCGCCGTAGCAGGTGAGGAATCGCTGCCAGGCTCCACAAGGTTCACCCAGTGCGCGGTAAGGGAGATGTATCGACCCTGGCCGAACGCACTCGTCCAGGTGTCAGTGGTGAGGTGAACCTTGCAGGCAACGGCATTCTTCAAGCTTCGGGTTATTTAGCTGACCACGTGCTCATGCAACTCAGGCACTGCAGAGCGCGCAAAGTGGTAGCGGCTGGGAACCACGTAACGTGGGATGGCCACTGACATCATGCCCTTGAAGCTGTTTGTCTCCACCACTCGATATGGCAGCATTTCGCAGGCCAGAAGCTTGGCTATGCTGGCTGGCTGTTACTGCCACGGCCCGGGGGTCATTTGCTGGCAATTTCCTCTTGTGCTCAAACATCTCAGAAACAGACAACTCAACCGTAGCGCTGCACACCGAAGGGCTGTTGGTTGTTGTGTTTGATGAACACTGGGAGACCTCAAGAGCACTAGTCCGGAAAGTGACAGTGTCAGCATCGTCTGATGTTTGTGAATGTTGTGAACCACGCAATGGCTGGGCTACTGCTGCTGCTGAGGCGGGTCTGGTGGTGAGTCTGGTGAACCCAAGGGAGGCAGTGTTGCTGGTGGTACCCTGTCCTGCCGCGTTTGCCCACAGAGTGGGATGTTTGGATAGAATGTGGCGGCTCATGCTGGTGGTGGAGAGGTTGTTAATACTTTTCCCCCTGCTCAGGCGGGTCTTGCACACCTTGCAAATCGCCATGGTAACATCCTCAGTGCAGTCTTCAAAGAAAGCCCAGACTTTAACTGGCTGAGGACTCGGACCTCGTGCGTGATGTGCTGGTGCTGCTTAACCCACTGCTGGACGCTTGAGAGGTCATCCAAGTAATTATCTGGTCCTGTTCTTTTGGATCTGTGAGGGTTGTTGTCCTGGACAACATGGGCAGTATTGAGTGGGTTTTCTTGGGTGCTCCCCTGTGGCCTGTACGTGAACCGTCAGGGGAAACACCTCTTCCCTTGCCCCTCCCTCTTTCACCGGATTTCTTCCTCATTTCACTTATCCTTAAAGTACACGCTGACTGGCAGCAGTACAGTGGCAGTACAGAAATGCTATACAGTGGTGGGTGAGCGGTGTACCACTATTGTCAGCAGTGACACAGAGCACAATGCTATACAGTGGCGGGTGAGCGGTGTACTACTGTTCCCAGCAGACACAGAGTGGAAGTAAACACAATGCTATATAGTGTGGCTGAGCCGTGTACACAGAGTGGCATTAAACACAATGCTATATAGTCTGCTATATAGTCACCCCGAACAGGGTGATGTTCTGCAGAACCCGAACAGTGGCAAACACTGTTCGCCCAACACTACTGGGAGGGAACGCAGATTTTAGTACCTAAACACACGATACAACATGTTTTCCGGGGTCGGACTCTGAGGCACATACAGATGGTCCCGATCATCATCCTCATCATACAACTCTTCTCCTGAGTCTGACCCACCCACCACCTCTGCCACCCCAACATCCCCAGACACAGACCCCTCATCGTCCTCAACATTAACTTGGGATGCTGGCCTGAGCCAGACCTCCTCCTCCACATCAGGCCCCATCATCTCCTCAATGGCAGCCCTCATTAATCGCTCTGGCGACGGACTGATGGACACAACGTTCTCCTCCGGGGAGGGCTGCTGCTGACCACTGGCTGCTGGGGTGGATGTTATAGCTTGCGTGGGGCGTTGGCTGTTGCTGTTGTTGGGAGTGCTGCTCACAGCGGAGGTCTCTGGGGAACTCATGTTGAGCTCATATAGTGGTTGACGGTGAGTGGAGTATTACTGATCCCAGCAATATACACACTGACTGGCAGAGTACGCAATGCTATATAGTGTGGCTGAGCGGTGTACACAGAGTGGCAGTAAACACAATGCTATATAGTCTGGCTGAGCGAGCGGTGTACTACTGTTCCCAGCAGAATCAGAGTGGCAGTAAACAATGGTATATAGTCTGGCTGAGCGGTGTACATAGAGTGTCAGTAAACAATGGTATATAGTCTGGCTGAGCGAGCGGTGTACTACTGTTCCCAGCAGAATCAGAGTGGCAGTAAACAATGGTATATAGTCTGGCTGAGCGGTGTACATAGAGTGTCAGTAAACAATGGTATATAGTCTGGCTGAGCGAGCGGTGTACTACTGTTCCCAGCAGAATCAGAGTGGCAGTAAACAATGGTATATAGTCTGGCTGAGCGGTGTACACAGAGTGTCAGTAAACAATGGTATATAGTCTGGCTGAGCGGTGTACACACAATGCTATATAGTCTGCTATATAGTGTCAGTAAACAATGGTATATAGTCTGGCTGAGCGGTGTACACAGAGTGTCAGTAAACAATGGTATATAGTCTGGCTGAGCGAGCGGTGTACTACTGTTCCCAGCAGAATCAGAGTGGCAGTAAACAATGGTATATAGTCTGGCTGAGCGGTGTACACAGAGTGTCAGTAAACAATGGTATATAGTCTGGCTGAGCGGTGTACACACAATGCTATATAGTCTGCTATATAGTGTCAGTAAACAATGGTATATAGTCTGGCTGAGCGAGCGGTGTACTACTGTTCCCAGCAGAATCAGAGTGGCAGTAAACAATGGTATATAGTCTGGCTGAGCGGTGTACACAGAGTGTCAGTAAACAATGGTATATAGTGTGGCTGAGTGGTGTACACAGAGTGTCAGTAAACAATGGTATATAGTCTGGCTGAGCGGTGTACACAGAGTGTCAGTAAACAATGGTATATAGTCTGGCTGAGCGAGCGGTGTACTACTGTTCCCAGCAGAATCAGAGTGGCAGTAAACAATGGTATATAGTCTGGCTGAGCGGTGTACACAGAGTGTCAGTAAACAATGGTATATAGTGTGGCTGAGTGGTGTACACAGAGTGTCAGTAAACAATGGTATATAGTCTGGCTGAGCGGTGTACACAGAGTGGCAGTAAACACAATGCTATATACTCTGGCTGAGCGAGCGGTGTACTACTGTTCCCAGCAGACACAGAACAGTAAACAGAATGCTATATAGTGTGGCTGAGCGAGCGGTGTACCACTATTCCCAGCAGACACAGAACAGTGAACAGAATGCTATATAGTGTGGCTGAGCGAGCGGTGTACCACTATTCCCAGCAGACACAGAACAGTAAACAGAATGCTATATAGTGTGGCTGAGCGAGCGGTGTACCACTATTCCAAGCAGACACAGAACAGTGAACAGAATGCTATATAGTGTGGCTGAGCGAGCGGTGTACCACTATTCCCAGCAGACACAGAGTGGCAGTAAACAGAATGCTATATAGTGTGGCTGAGCGAGGTACACAGAGTGGCAGTAAACAGAATGCTATATAGTGTGGCTGAGCGAGCGGTGTACCACTATTCCCAGCAGACACAGAACAGTGAACAGAATGCTATATAGTGTGGCTGAGCGAGCGGTGTACCACTATTCCCAGCAGACACAGAACAGTGAACAGAATGCTATATAGTGTGGATGAGCGAGCGGTGTACCACTATTCCCAGCAGACACAGAACAGTAAACAGAATGCTATATAGTGTGGCTGAGCGAGCGGTGTACCACTATTCCCAGCAGACACAACAGTGAACAGAATGCTATATAGTGTGGCTGAGCGAGCGGTGTACCACTATTCCCAGCAGACACAGAACAGTGAACAGAATGCTATATAGTGTGGCTGAGCGAGCGGTGTACTACTGTTCCCAGCAGACACAGAACAGTACACAGAATGCTATATAGTGTGGCTGAACGAGCGGTGTACTACTGTTCCCAGCAGACACAGAACAGTACACAGAATGCTATATAGTGTGGCTGAACGAGCGGTGTACCACTATTCCAAGCAGACACAGAACAGTGAACAGAATGCTATATAGTGTGGCTGAGCGAGCGGTGTACCACTATTCCCAGCAGACACAGAGTGGCAGTAAACAGAATGCTATATAGTGTGGCTGAGCGAGGTACACAGAGTGGCAGTAAACAGAATGCTATATAGTGTGGCTGTGCAAGCGGTGTACTACTATTCCCAGCAGACACAGAGTGGCAGTAAACAGAATGCTATATAGTGTGGCTGAGCGAGGTACACAGAGTGGCAGTAAACAGAATGCTGAGCGAGCGGTGTACTACTATTCCCAGCAGCGACACACAATGACTGGGGGGGACCCTGGCTAGCGTGGCTGGAGCGCGAACTACCCTGCCTGCCTACCCAAAGCTAAACCCACAGACAAATGGCGGAGATATGACGTGGTTCGGGTATTTATTTACCCGAACCACGTGACAGTTCGGCCAATCAGAGCGCGTTCGGGTCCGAACCACGTGACCCGTTCGGCCAATCACAGCGCTAGCCGAACGTTCGGGGAACGTTCGGCCATGCGCTCTTAGTTCGGCCATATGGCCGAACGGTTTGGCCGAGCACCGTCAGGTGTTCGGCCGAACTCGAACATCACCCGAACAGGGTGATGTTCTGCAGAACCCGAACAGTGGCGAACACTGTTCGCCCAACACTACTCAGCAGTCTCAGCACGCTTACTGCTATGCCACTGTGCTCCCCTGTATGCAGAGTAGCAGCTCAGCAGTCTCAGCACACTCACTGCTATGCCACTGTGCTTCCCTGTATGCAGAGTAGCAGCTCAGCAGTCTCAGCACGCTTACTGCTATGCCACTGTGCTCCCCTGTATGCAGAGTAGCAGCTCAGCAGTCTCAGCACACTCACTGCTATGCCACTGTGCTCCCCTGTATGCAGAGTAGCAGCTCAGCAGTCTCAGCACACTCACTGCTATGCCACTGTGCTCCCCTGTATGCAGAGTAGCAGCTCAGCAGTCTCAGCACGCTTACTGCTATGCCACTGTGCTCCCCTGTATGCAGAGTAGCAGCTCAGCAGTCTCAGCACGCTCACTGCTATGCCACTGCGCTCCCCTGTATGCAGAGTAGCAGCTCAGCAGTCTCAGCACACTCACTGCTATGCCACTGTGCTCCCTGTATGCAGAGTAGCAGCTCAGCAATCTCAGCACACTCACTGCTATGCCACTGTGCTCCCCTGTATGCAGAGTAGCAGCTCAGCAATCTCAGCACACTCACTGCTATGCCACTGTGCTCCCCTGTATGCAGAGTAGCAGCTCAGCAGTCTCAGCACACTCACTGCTATGCCACTGTGCTCCCCTGTATGCAGAGTAGCAGCACAGCAGTCTTAGCACACTCACTGCTATGCCACTGTGCTCCCCTGTATGCAGAGTAGCAGCTCAGCAGTCTCAGCACACTCACTGCTATGCCACTGTGCTCCCCTGTGTGCAGAGTAGCAGCTCAGCAGTCTCAGCACACTCACTGCTATGCCACTTTGCTCCCCTGTATGCAGAGTAGCAGCACAGCAGTCTCAGCACACTCACTGCTATGCCACTGTGCTCCCCTGTATGCAGAGTAGCAGCTCAGCAATATCAGCACACTCACTGCTATGCCACTGTGCTCCCCTGTATGCAGAGCAGCAGCACAGCAGTCCCAGCCAGAGCCGGGACAAGGTCCTCCAGCACCCAAGGCTGAGACACCAAAGTGCGCCCCTCCATCCATGCCACCCCAGCCATCACACACTGATTGCTATTAGACTTAGGGCCCTTTTCCACTAGAGCGATTGTGATTGCTGAATCGCAAAATCGCAAATCGCTAGTGATTTTTAAATCGCTAGAGTTGTTACTTTATCATAGAAATCACGAGAAGTATTTTCCACTACAGTGATTCGATTTGGAAATCGCTAATCGCAAATCACAATCGCTTGCTGGAGCGATTTTTACAATGATAATGCAATGCAAATGAAAATCGCAATTTGCAATCGCATAACAGAATTAATGAAAAATCGCAATCGCAATCGCTGGCGTTTGTGATTGCGATTGCTAGTGGAAAAGGGCCCTAAGGGCCCTTTTCCACCAGCGCGTTTGCGCTGGCTGAATCGCAAAAACGCAAACCGCTAGCGATTTTACAATCGCTACGATTTGCTTTTTAACATAGGAATCGCGGTAGGTAATTTCCACTACCGCGATTCGTTTTTTACTTGATCGCGCCGCGGAGCGACGAGTGCATAGCATAGCAAAATCGCGGCCGCGAACGTCGGGTAATCGGCGGTAATTGCGATTCAGCAATCGCTAGCGTTCAGCGTGAACGCTAGCGATTGCTAGTGGAAAAGGGCCCTAAGAGGTGCCACAGGGCCCACAACCTCCCCAACACCTTAATATCTAGTTATATGGCTTGCAGTCACTGCCATGTATCCCCTTTTCTTATTTCTTTCTGCTTCAAACACAATTGGGAATGACAGCTGAATGAATTCTGCGCCCCCTCCTACACTGCGCCCTGAGGCTGGAACCTCTCCAGCCTATGCCTCGGCCCGGCCCTGGTCCCAGCACACTCACTGCTATGCCACTGTGCTCCCCTGTATGCAGAGTAGCAGCTCAGCACTCTCAGCACGCTCACTGCTATGCCACTGTGCTCCCCTGTATGCAGAGTAGCAGCTCAGCAGTCTCAGCACACTCACTGCTATGCCACTGTGCTTCCCTGTATGCAGAGTAGCAGCACAGCAGTCTCCGCACACTCACTGCTATGCCACTGTGCTCCCCTGTATGCAGAGTAGCAGCTCAGCAGTCTCAGCACATTCACTGCTATGCCACTGTGCTCCCCTGTATGCAGAGTAGCAGCACAGCAGTCTCAGCACACTCACTGCTATGCCACTGTGCTCCCCTGTATGCAGAGTAGCAGCACAGCAGTCCCAGCACGCAATATTGATCAAACAATGCTGCGCATAAACAATATTGATCAAACAATGCTGCGAATAAACAATATTGATCAAACAATGCTGCGAATAAACAAAATTGATCAAACAATGCTGCGAATAAACAATATTGATCAAACAATGCTGCGTTTCGTCATACGACCCTGATGAGTCGTATGACGAAACGCGTAGGGCGGAGCCAGTACGCCTGACACACAGCACGGAAATCCGGGCAGGCTGGTGGTCGTGGGGGTTGATCAAGCGGGACGCCGCGGACGGACCTCGTATCTGAGACTACAGACCTAACAGCTCTGCCGCTGTGAAATACTTAAACATCCATCTTGGAGCTTGTAAGTGTATTCGGGCGCGAGAGGCGCAGTATGGTTTTATTTTAGCAGACATATTACGCTTAGAGTTGGGCCGAACGGTTCGCCTGCGAACGGTTCCACGTGAACTTCGGTGGTTCGCGTTCGCGTCCCGCAGGCGAACCTTTGCGGAAGTTCGGTTCGCCCAATAATGCACATGGAGGGTCAACTTTGACCCTCTACATCACAGTCAGCAGGCCCAGTGTAGCCAATTAGGCTACACTAGCCCCTGGAGCCCCACCCCCCCTTATATAAGGCAGGCAGCGGCGGCCATTACGGTCACTCGTGTGCTGCCTGCGTTAGTAAGAGTAGGGCGAGCTGCTGCAGACTGTCTCTCAGGGAAAGATTAGTTAGGCTTAACTTGTTCCTGTCTGGCTGCATACCTGTGCTGTGAACCCACCACTGCATACCTGTGCTGTGAACCCACCACTGCATACCTGTGCTGTGAACCCACCACTGCATACCTGTGCTGTGAACCCACCACTGCATACCTGTGCTGTGAACCCACCACTGCATACCTGTGCTGTGAACCCACCACTGCATACCTGTGCTGTGAACCCACCACTGCATACCTGTGCTGTGAACCCACCACTGCATACCTGTTCAGTGAACCCGCCACTGCATACCTGTTCTGTTCAGTGGACCCGCCACTGTATACCTGTTCAGTGAACCCGCCACTGCATACCTGTTCTGTTCAGTGGACCCGCCACTGTATACCTGTTCAGTGAACCCGCCACTGTATACCTGTTCTGTTTAGTGAACCCGCCACTGCATACCTGTTCTGTTCAGTGGACCCGCCACTGTATACCTGTTCAGTGAACCCGCCACTGCATACCTGTTGTGTTCAGTGAACCTGCCACTGCATACCTGTTGTGTTCAGTGAACCTGCCACTGCATACCTGTTCTGTGAACCCGCCACTGTATACCTGTTCTGTTTAGTGAACCCGCCACTGTATACCTGTTCTGTTTAGTGAACCCGCCACTGCATACCTGTTCTGTT
The DNA here is from genome assembly GCF_040937935.1 of Hyperolius riggenbachi. NCBI lineage: Eukaryota > Metazoa > Chordata > Amphibia > Anura > Hyperoliidae > Hyperolius > Hyperolius riggenbachi. The sequence goes on from NC_090652.1 coordinate 298,897,771, forward strand.
CAGTGGACCCGCCACTGTATACCTGTTCAGTGAACCCGCCAGTGCATACCTGTTCTGTTCAGTGGACCCGCCACTGTATACCTGTTCAGTGAACCCGCCACTGCATACCTGTTGTGTTCAGTGAACCCGCCACTGCATACCTGTTGTGTTCAGTGAACCTGCCACTGCATACCTGTTCTGTGAACCCGCCACTGTATACCTGTTCTGTTTAGTGAACCCGCCACTGTATACCTGTTCTGTTTAGTGAACCCGCCACTGTATACCTGTTCTGTTTAGTGAACCCGCCACTGCATACCTGTTCTGTTCAGTGGACCCGCCACTGCATACCTGTTGTGTTCAGTGAACCTGCCACTGCATACCTGTTCTGTGAACCCACCACTGTATACCTGTTCTGTTTAGTGAACCCGCCACTGTATACCTGTTCTGTTTAGTGAACCTGCCACTGCATACCTGTTCTGTGAACCCGCCACTGTATACCTGTTCTGTTTAGTGAACCCGCCACTGTATACCTGTTCTGTTTAGTGAACCCGCCACTGCATACCTGTTCTGTTCAGTGGACCCGCCACTGTATACCTGTTCAGTGAACCCGCCACTGCATACCTGTTCTGTTCAGTGGACCCGCCACTGCATACCTGTTGAGTGAACCCGCCACTGCATACCTGTTGTGTTCAGTGAACCTGCCACTGCATACCTGTTCTGTGAACCCGCCACTGTATACCTGTTCTGTTTAGTGAACCCGCCACTGCATACCTGTTCTGTTCAGTGGACCCACCACTGTATACCTGTTCAGTGAACCCGCCACTGCATACCTGTTGTGTTCAGTGAACCTGCCACTGCATACCTGTTCTGTGAACCCACCACTGTATACCTGTTCTGTTTAGTGAACCCGCCACTGTATACCTGTTCTGTTTAGTGAACCCGCCACTGCATACCTGTTCTGTTCAGTGGACCCGCCACTGTATACCTGTTCAGTGAACCTGCCACTGCATACCTGTTCTGTGAACCCGCCACTGTATACCTGTTCTGTTTAGTGAACCCGCCACTGTATACCTGTTCTGTTTAGTGAACCCGCCACTGCATACCTGTTCTGTTCAGTGGACCCGCCACTGTATACCTGTTCAGTGAACCCGCCACTGCATACCTGTTGTGTTCAGTGAACCCGCCACTGCATACCTGTTGTGTTCAGTGAACCCGCCACTGCATACCTGTTGTGTTCAGTGAACCTGCCACTGCATACCTGTTCTGTGAACCCGCCACTGTATACCTGTTCTGTTTAGTGAACCCGCCACTGCATACCTGTTCTGTTCAGTGGACCCGCCACTGTATACCTGTTCTGTTTAGTGAACCCGCCACTGCATACCTGTTGTGTTCAGTGAACCTGCCACTGCATACCTGTTCTGTTCTGTGAACCCGCCACTGTATACCTGTTCTGTTCAGTGAACCCACCGCATCAGTGCGCATACCTGTGCAGTTAAGTGAACCCACCTACCTACGTGAGTGCACGCAGTGTGATATACCACTCCGTGCATACCCGATATGGACAAAACAGGTAGAGGAAGAGAGGTAGTGCCAGAGCCAGAGGAAGGCCACCCGGCAGGTCTGCGCGAGGTCGTGTAAATGTAATTTCGTGTGGACCTGGCCCACAGTACAGTGCTCGGAAGAAGGCACGTCCCATCACCTCCCAAGATTGTCAGGACGTGGTTGAGTATTTAGCGACACAGAATACCTCATCTTGCTCAGCCACCAGCGCTACTACTAGCACCACTTCCGCTGCATTTGACACTTCGCAAGAATTATTTAGTGGTGAAATCACTGATGCACAGCCATTGTTGTTACAGCCAGATGAATTTTCACCAGCTCATATGTCTGAGTTACGCGGCAACACTATGGATGTAACGTGTCAGGAGGATGAAGGACCTACTGATGGTGCAAGTTTGGATTTGTCTGAGGCAAGCGAAGCTGGGCAGGATGACTACGATGATGACGATGATAGGGATCCTCTGTATGTTCCCAATAGAGGAGATGAAGAGGGGGACAGTTCAGAGGGGGAGTCAGAGAGTAGTAGGAGGAGAGAAGTTGCTGAAAGAAGCTGGGGCAGCTCTTCGTCAGAAACAGCTGGTGGCAGTGTCCGGCACCATGTATCGCCACCTATGTACAGCCAGCCAACTTGCCCTTCAGCATCAGCTGCTGAGGTCCCCATAGTGCCCACATCCCAGGGTGGCTCAGCGGTGTGGACATTTTTTAATGTGTGTGTGCCTCAGATCGGACCAAAGCCATCTGTTCGCTCTGCCAACAAAAATTGAGCCGTGGAAAGGCCAACACTCACGTAGGGACAAGTGCCTTACGAAGGCACCTGGAGAAAAGGCACAAACAGCAATGGGATGGCCACCTGAGCAAAAGCAGCAGCAGCACACAAAAGCAAAGCCACCCTCCTTCTCCTCTTCCTCCTCCATCAGGTGCATTATCTGCTTCTGCCGCTTTCTCCCTTCCACCTTCACAGGCACCCTCCTCCACTCCGCCTCTGCCCTTGAGCGCTTCCTGCTCCTCTGCCCACAGCAGCAGTCAGGTGTCCGTGAAGGAAATGTTTGAGCGGAAGAAGCCAATTTCGGCCAGTCACCCCCTTACCCGGCGTCTGACAGCTGGCGTGGCGGAACTGTTAGCTCGGCAGCTGTTACCATACCGGCTGGTGGACTCTGAGGCCTTCCGTAAATTTGTGGCCATCGGAACACCGCAGTGGAAGATGCCAGGCCGCACTTATTTTTCGAGAAAGGCCATACCCCAACTGCACCGTGAAGTTGAGAGGCAAGTGGTGTCATCTCTTGCGAAGAGCGTTGGGTCAAGGGTACACCTGACCACGGATGCCTGGTCTGCCAAGCACGGGCAGGGCCGCTACATTACCTACACAGCCCATTGGGTGAACCTGGTGGTGAACGATGGCAAGCAGGGCGCAGCGGACCAAATTGTGACACCTCCACGGCTTGCAGGCAGGCCTCCTGCCACCTCCTCTCCTCCTGCTACATGCTCTTCGCTGTCCTCCTCCTCCTTGGCTGAGTGGCAGTTCTCCTCTCCAGCTACACAGCCCCAGCTCCGCAGGGCTATTGCTGCATGCCAGGTAAAACGGTGTCACGCCATCTTAGACATGTCTTGTCTCAAAGCCGAGAGTCACACTGGAGCAGCTCTCCTGGCTGCTCTTAAGAAACAGGTGGATGAGTGGCTGACCCCGCACCACCTGGAGATAGGCAACGTGGTGTGCGACAACTGCAGTAATCTGCTTGCCGCTTTGCATATGGGGAAGCTGGCACACATACCCTGCATGGCACATGTCATGAATCTAGTGGTTCAAAGATTTGTGGCAAAGTACCCTGGCTTAACGGATGTCCTGAAGCAGGCCAGGAAGTTCTGTGGGCATTTGAGGCGGTCTTACACAGCTATGGCACGCTTTGCGGAAATTCAGCGCAAAAACAACATGCCGGTGAGACGCCTCATTTGCGATAGCCCAACTCGCTGGAACTCGACCCTGCTCATGTTCTCCCGCCTGCTAGAACAGAAGAAAGCCGTGACCCACTACCTCTACAACTACAGTAGAATGAAACAGTCTGGGAAGATGGGGATGTTCTGGCCCGACAACTGGACACTGATGGAAAATGCATGCAGGCTCATGCGGCCGTTTGAGGAGGTGACCAACCTGGTGAGCCGCAGTGAGGGCACCATCAGCGACTTAATTCCCTACGCTTACTTCTTGGAGCGTGCTGTGCGTAGAGTGGCGGATGAAGCTGTGAATGAGCGTGACCAGGAACCGTTACGGCAGGAACAGGCATGGGACCAATTTTCATCAGACCCAGCTGTTTCCTCAACACCTGCGGCAGCACAGAGGGGGGAGGAGGAGGAAGAAGAGAAGTCGTGTGCAGAAGACGAGTCAGACTCAGAGGATGATGAGCAAGGTGTTTCTTTGGGGGAGGAGGAGGAGGAGGAGGGGACAGCGGCAGGAGAACAACCTCAGCAGGCATCGCAAGGGGCTTGTGCTGCTCAACCTTCCCGTGGTATTGTTCGCGGCTGGGGGGAGGAGGTTGACTTACCTGACGTCACTGAGGAAGAGCAAGAGGAGATGGAGGGTACTGGATCCGACTTTGTGCAGATGTCGTCTTTTATGCTGTCCTGCCTGTTGAGGGACCCCCGTATAAAAAACCTCAAGGGGAATGAGCTGTACTGGGTGGCCACACTACTAGACCCTCGGTACAGGCACAAAGTGGCGGACCTGTTACCAACTCACCGGAAGGTGGAAAGGATGCAGCACATGCAGAACCAGCTGTCAACTATGCTTTACAATGCCTTTAAGGGTGATGTGACGGCACAACGCCAGCAAGGTACCACTGCCACTAATCCTCCTCCCGTGTCCACGCAGTCAAAGACAGGATGCTCCAGCGATCTCATGGTGATGTCGGACATGCGGACGTTCTTTAGTCCAACGCCTCGCCGTAGCCCTTCCGGATCCACCCTCCACCAACGCCTGGAACGGCAGGTAGCCGACTACCTGGCCTTAAGTGTGGATGTAGACACTGCTGTGAACAGCGATGAGGAACGCTTGAACTACTGGGTGCGCAGGCTTGACCTGTGGCCAGAGCTGTCCCAATTTGCCATCCAACTTCTCTCCTGCCCTGCCGCAAGCGTCCTGTCAGAAAGGACCTTCAGCGCAGCTGGAGGCATTGTCACAGAGAAGAGAAGTCGCCTAAGTCACAAAAGTGTTAAGTACCTCACCTTTATCAAAATGAATGAGGCATGGATCCCGGAGGGCTGCTGCCCGCCCCAAGACTAAGTCAGTCCCCGCACTCACAGCATCTCTGCCTGCACGCCGTGTGACTGGCTGCCTGGCCTGCCCCAAGAAGACTAAGTCGCTCCCAGTCCCTCCACACAGCATGTCTGCCTGCAGGCCGCTTGACTACCTTCTCCGCCACCACCAACAGGGTCCGGGACTCCAGGCGGATTGCTGAATTTTTTAGGCCGCTGCTAGCAGCGGCCGCTGTAATAATTTTTCTGGTGCGTGAACATGACTGCCTAATTTTTCTGGCTGCACTGCGGGCAGCTGCAACAACAAAAGAAAAGGCATGTACATGCGCCCATTCCCCTTCGTGATCATTACCTTGCCGTGGTGAAGGGGCTTGCGTATCACAATGAGGCAATGACCGGCGCCTAGATGAGTGTCTTGGGGGGCACACCCACGATAATAAGGTCGTTGCCTCATTGTGGTCAGACCAAATTTGATCAGCTGGACAGTCACTGTTCTGTCATTCAGCTACATCAGCCAGGCGACCATATGGGCTGTAAAGCCACCAAAACCTGCACTCTCGCCATGGTGCGCACCAGTCCAGCACAGCCGTCACTACACAAACAGCTGTTTGCGGTGCGTTACACGGTGAGTTTGGTGTGTCAGTGTGAAGCAGTACCTTAATTACACTACCTGATTGATGTATACACATGCAAGATGTTTGAAAGCACTTTAGGCCTGTCATTTAGCATTCAATGTGATTTCTGCCCTTAAAACGCTGCTTTGCGTCAAATCCAGATTTTTCCCCGGGACTTTTGGCATGTATCCCACTCCGCCATGCCCCACTCCAGGTGTTAGACCCCTTGAAACATCTTTTCCATCACTTTTGTGGCCAGCATAATTATTTTTTTTTTTCAAAGTTCGCATCCCCATTGAAGTCTATTGCGGTTCGCGAACTTTAACGCGAACCGAACCTTCCGCGGAAGTTCGCGAACCTAAAATCGGAGGTTCGGCCCAACTCTAATTACGCTATGAACATTTTTATGCGTTTTATTGAGGAATAAATGCCGAATTTTATCATATTATGGATATGGATGTGGATTACTGATGAGCCTGGAGTACCACATATTGAGCCTGAATTCCACCTGTGAATTGGTGGTAAACATCTGGTGAGCCGCTCTATTATTAGAGGTGGTGGGAATCACGATTGATCACTTGTTCACCAGCAACACGATTGATGGGAGTTGTGGTGGTTATCTTTAGTGGTTAAACAGATCACACTATGTGAAATTGTTTTTTACAGATATGGTAGCGCGCAGTGGATTTGTGTGATACAAGTCCCAGCACGCTCACTGCTATGCCACTCTGCTCCCCTGTATGCAGAGTAGCAGCACAGCAGTCCCAGCACGCTCACTGCTATGCCACTGTGCTCCCCTGTATGCAGAGTAGCAGCTCAGCAGTCTCAGCACACTCACTGCTATGCCACTGTGCTCCCCTGTATGCAGAGTAGCAGCTCAGCAGTCTCAGCACACTCACTGCTATGCCACTGTGCTCCCCTGTATGCAGAGTAGCAGCTCAGCAGTCTCAGCACACTCACTGCTATGCCACTGTGCTCCCCTGTATGCAGAGTAGCAGCTCAGCAGTCTCAGCACACTCACTGCTATGCCACTGTGCTCCCCTGTATGCAGAGTAGCAGCTCAGCAATCTCAGCACACTCACTGCTATTCCACTGTGCTCCCCTGTATGCAGAGTAGCAGCACAGCAGTCTTAGCACACTCACTGCTATGCCACTGTGCTCCCCGTATGCAGAGTAGCAGCTCAGCAATCTCAGCACACTCACTGCTATGCCACTGTGCTCCCCTGTATGCAGAGTAGCAGCTCAGCAATCTCAGCACACTCACTGCTATGCCACTGTGCTCCCCTGTATGCAGAGTAGCAGCTCAGCAATCTCAGCACGCTCACTGCTATGCCACTGTGCTCCCCGTATGCAAAGTAGCAGCACAGCAGTCTCAGCACACTCACTGCTATGCTACTGTGCTCCCCGTATGCAGAGTAGTAGCTCGGCAATCTCAGCACACTCACTGCTATGCCACTGTGCTCCCCTGTATGCAGAGTAGCAGCTCAGCAGTCTCAGCACGCTCACTGCTATGCCACTGTGCTCCCCTGTATGCAGAGTAGCAGCTCAGCAGTCTCAGCACGCTCACTGCTATGCCACTGTGCTCCCCTGTATGCAGAGTAGCAGCTCAGCGGTCTCAGCACGCTCACTGCTATGCCACTGTGCTCCCCTGTATGCAGAGTAGCAGCTCAGCGGTCTCAGCACGCTCACTGCTATGCCACTGTGCTCCCCTGTATGCAGAGTAGCAGCTCAGAAGTCTCAGCATGCTCACTGCTATGCCACTGTGCTCCCCTGTATGCAGAGTAGCAGCACAGCAGTCTCAGCATGCTCACTGCTATGCCACTGTGCTCCCCTGTATGCAGAGTAGCAGCACAGCAGTCTCAGCACGCTTACTGCTATGCCACTGTGCTCCCCTGTGTGCAGAGTAGCAGCTCAGCAGTCTCAGCACGCTCACTGCTATGCCACTGTGCTCCCCTGTATGCAGAGTAGCAGCTCAGCAATCTCAGCACACTCACTGCTATGCCACTGTGCTCCCCTGTATGCAGAGTAGCAGCTCAGCAGTCTCAGCACGCTCACTGCTATGCCACTGTGCTCCCCTGTATGCAGAGTATTAGCACAGCAGTCTCAGCACGCTCACTGCTATGCCACTGTGCTCCCCTGTATGCAGAGTAGCGTCTCAGCATGCTCACTTGCAAAAGACCCCTTCCCTTTGATCTCAGCAGGGTGTCTATCAGCTGTCCAAATGTCACCATTAAAATACTCAGCTGAGATGCTTATCTTTATTGCAACCTCTGTTCCCAAGAAACTCTTATGGCCCATACTCACGGGCAACTTTTAGGGCCTGTCGCCAGCACACGTGAGCGTGTGGGCGACAGGCCGGCGACAGCTTCTCGCCAGGTCCCTCCGCGTACACACGCGGAAGAGGGACCAGCGGCGCGACGGAAGCTGTCGCCGACGTTCCTCCTCCCCCCGCCGGAAGCTCCGTATACTTCAATGGAGGTTGCTGTCGCTAGTCCGCGTACTCACGCGGACTAGCGACAGTTCCGGCGGAGTTGCGGCGGTGACTGTCGCCATGCGATTGAAAGTTTCAATCGCCTGGCGACATCAGCGACGGGCGACAGTTCGGGGTGCGCGCCCGTGCAACGCCGCATACTCACGGGCGACCTGTCGCCGCAACACGCGCGCGCCGCGTGTTGCGGCGACAATTGTAGCCCGTGAGTATGGGCCATTACAAATAGATTCTGCTTTGATTACCCCTCTAAAATCCCTTGGGATTCTCAAGAAAACAAGGCGGGGGAAGAGGGGAGGACCGTGCAGGCAACCAAAACTCAAAGCCAAAGCAATCCTCACATATCTATAAATCAGCTGTATCCGTAAAGGACCCAGATAACAGAGACAGCTGCCACACTCCTGATTACAACCCCCAGCCAGGAGCTAGGAACACAGGCCTCAAAGTTAAGGCAAACAGCATTAAAGCAGTACTCTGCAATGCCAGGCCCATAAACAACAAAACAGCAGTTATTCATGATCTAATAGAGGCTTCAGATCTAGCTTTAATTACAGAGACATGGTTGGATCAGAACGCAGGACCCACTCTCGCGGCTGCGGTACCAGACAATTACTCAGTTTTACACTGTGCAAGACAAAACCGCAAGGGAGGAGGATTAGCTCTGTGCTTTAAATCCAGTTTGAATATTAAAACCCTTGCTGTAGCCCCCACCCACTCTTTTGAATGTTTGGCAGCCCAGCTCTCAGCTGGAAAAAAAATAAACATACTGCTTGTCTACCGACCCCCCCCCCCCCCCCCCCCCCCCTGATGCTGGCTCAGCTTTTCTCAAGGAAATAGCAGAACTTGTATCCTGCATAACACAAACACCCTAGGTGGATAATTCTGGGAGACTTTAACGCATGGGTCGATGCACACTCTTCCCAATTTGGAACTAAGCTACTTCTCTCCATGAATGAAATGGGCTTCTCTCAAGCCGTCAACCTCCCTACCCACAAAAAAGGACACACTTTGGACCTCATTTTCCATTCAGAACTCCTAATATCCAATGTGGAAATTGATCCAGTAGTTTGGTCAGACCACCACACTGTCCACTTCTCCTTTACAGCACCGGCTACAAAACACCAAGTGTAAGAACTAATAAAATATCGTTCCTTGAAAGGTTTGACACCCCAACACCTTCAGAACAGCTTCAATCTAGGCGGACTGACAGATCACAACTTAGGCCTTGAATCCATGGTCCTTAAATATAACCACGATGTCTCAGCCGCTTTTGACGCCATAGCTCCCTTAAAGATTAAACGTCCCGCACCATTACATCACGCTCACTGGTTTGACAACTCTATAAAGGAACTAAAGAAACAGGGACGCAGACTGGAACGAAGGTGGCGCAAACATCAGTGTCCTGATGACAAACTTTCCCTAATTGCTCACCTGAAAAAATATCAAACGATGATTACCAAAAAGAAGTCCTTATTCCTGGCTCACGAAATTGTAAATGCAGCCAACAGACCTGCCCAACTCTTCTGCACGGTTGACAGTCTCTGCAATCCATCTTGCAGGAAATCCAACATCAGACCTTCACAGGAACTGTGTGAGAAATTTGCCCACTTCTTCTCAGACAAAGTCTCCTCCATACAATCTGCCATTTAATTCACAGCCCCAGAAACCCATGCAGAGCCATATAACAGGTCCAAAAATAGCCTACCACCATGGTCTGATTTTAAGGTAATCACTGAAAAAGACATCTTGGATATCCTCTCAAACCTTCGCCAGACTACCTGCGATCTGGCCCCTGGCCCCACTAAGTTCATGTTGAAATGCCCTGATCTATTTACACCGGCATTCCCAGGGCCGGTCCGCCCATGAGGCGGGGTGAAACTCTTGCCTCAGACGGCACTTCTACGCCGCAGGAAGTGACATCAGTGGAGCGCACGCTGGCCTGGAACGAGGAAGAGGTGAGTAATCCCCGCCCGTTGCCTCTTACAAATAGCTACAGCCAGCACGGAACTTTTTAAAGCTGGAGGGGAGCGGAGGACGGGGGGACCCAGGCGAGGGAGGGGGGGGTCCGACCCCCCTCCCCGCCGCTAGGCCCAATACCCCCTTCCTGCCCGCTATCCCCTCCAGCTCGGGCGGCCCCCCACACCCACGGCTTGGGGGGGGGGGGCGATTTCTTTGAAGATTGCCTCAGGCGGCAAAAAGTCTAGGGCCGGGCCTGGGCATTCCACAAAATAGTCAACGGCTCCTTACAAGAAGGGTGGTTTCCCTCTACTCTAAAAGAAGCAATCGTCAGGCCACTACTCAAGAAACCATCTTTAGACCCAGATGCTCTAAACAGCTACAGACCTGTCTCAAACCTCCCCTTTCTGGGAAAAGTTATTGAAAAGGCTGTCTACCTCCAACTTGAAACCAGGCTCTCCAGAAACAACATCCTTGACCCTCTTCAATCTGGCTTCAGGAAATATCACAGCTGTGAAACAGCCCTCACCCAGATTTGCAATGATCTGCTCATTGCAAGAGACAAGGGTCAATGTTCCATCCAGTGGCGTCTCCAGCTTCAGATTTTTGGGGGGGCTCAAAGGGGGCACAAGGGCTGGCAGACGGGGCTCACTGGGGGGAATTTGTGCTGCGTCAAAAATGGGCGTGGTCATGGCGCCATGTGGGTGGGGCTAACTGTAATGTAGTTGTACCAGCTTATGTAGTTACATTAAAAAAATATGAAGTAAATGCACATAATGACAGAAAGCATTTCCCCAGTAAATACAGGTAATGACAGACAGCGTTTCCCCAGTAAATGCACATAAGAGACAGCTTTTCACCAGTAAATGCACATAAGAGACAGCTTTTCACCAGTAAATGCACATAAGAGACAGCATTTCACCAGTAAATGCACATAAGTGACAGCATTTCTCCAGTAAATGCACATAAGTGACAGCTTTTCACCAGTAAATGCACATAAGAGACAGCTTTTCACCAGTAAATGCACATAAGAGACAGCTTTTCACCAGTAAATGCACATAAGAGACAGCTTTTCACCAGTAAATGCACGTAATGACAGACAGCCTTTCACCAGTAAATGCACGTAATGACAGACAGCATTTCACCAGTTAGTGCACATAATGACAGGCAGCGTTTCCCCTGTAAATGCATGTAATGAGAGACAGCTTTTCACCAGTAAATGCACATAATGACAGGCAGCCAGTGCCCCCAGTATAGGTAGCCAGGTGTATAGATGTCCCCAGGATATGTAGCCAGGCGTATAGCTGTCCCCAGTATATATAGTCAGGCTGGTGGTGGTGGGCTGGGCAGAAGGCCTCAGGCTCAGACCTGGCTGGTGGTGGACTGGGGGGCCCCAGGGCAGCTCAGGCCTGGCTGGTGGTGGTGGGCTGGGGGCCCCAGGGAAGATCAGGCCTTGCTGGTGGCGGTGGGCTGGAGGCCCCAGGGCAGCTCAGGCCTTACTGGTGGTGGGCTGGAGGTCTCAGGCCTGGCTGGTGGTGGTGGTCTGGGAGGCCCAGGGCAGCTCAGGCTTGACTGGTGGTGGGCTGAGCTGAAGGTCACAGGCCTGGCTGGTGGTGGTGGGCTGGGGGCCCCAGGGCAGCTCAGGCCTGGTTGGTGGTGGGCTGGGGGCCCTAGGGCAGCTCAAGCCTGGATGGTGGTGGTGGGCTGGGGCACCTCAGGCCTGGCTGGTGGTGGGATGGGGCCCCCCAGGGCAGTTCAGGCCTGGATGGTGGTGGTGGGTTGGGGCCCCTGGGGCAGCTCAGGCCTGGCTGGTGGTGGTGGGCTGGGGGCCCCCCAGGGCAGCTCAGGCCTGGCTGGTGGTGGTGGTCTGGGGGTCCCCGAGGGCATCTCAGGCCTGGATGGTGGTGGGCTGGTGCACCTCAGGCCTGGCTGGTGGTGGTGGACTGGGGCACCTCAGGCCTGGCTGGTGGTGGTGGGATGGGGGCCCTAGGGCACCTTTGGCCTGGCTGGTGGTGGTGGTGGAATGGGGGCCCCCCAGGGCAGCTCAGGCCTGGATGGTGGTGGTGGGCTGGGGGCCCCCCAGGGCAGCTCAGGCCTGGCTGGTGGTGGTGGACTGGGGGTCCCCCAGGGCAGCTCAGGCAGGCCTGGTTGGTGGTGGTGCCGGGCTGGGCTCAGCTCAGGGAGCAGCTCAGGCCTGGGTGGTGCAAACAAAAAAAAAATTGGGCAGTTGGCTGGCTGGACACCCACCTTGAGCAGCTGAGCTGCCTTGAGTCTTCCTCGTAGTTCCTCCTGCTGCTGCTGAGCTCTGGCTCGGCTCCAGTCCGACTCCCGAGTGGCTCGGACATTTCCTGTCCTGTGCTGGGTGGGTGTGAGTGCTGGCTCTGGCTGGATGCAGACTGTCTTGGTGGGCAGGCCAGGCGAGGTGAGCGCACTGCGCGTGTCACGTGACGCCGAACGTCGTCACGTGACCAGCTTTATACGCCACCAACGCGTACCCTTGCAGGCCGCTCTGCACGGCTGCCAGCAAGCATGTGACCCAGGCCGAGGGCGGTGACTGATCGCTGGTGGTCATACTGACAGTCAGTGCCAGGTCCTCCTCCCATGCTCCGGTCCAGACAGTCCTCCTCCTTTTTGTGCGAAGGAACTTGCGGCGGCCACGGCGTGGGGGGGGGGGGGGGGGACTGGTTCCATCCTGATTTTGCTCGACCTCACAGCGGCTTTTGACACAGTCGATCATGAAATCTTGCTCAACAGGCTACAAGAGTACTGTGGCATAGATGGCATTGTTCTCCGGTGGTTCAACTCCTTCCTAGCTGGCAGAACACAAAGGGTTACCTTAGGGCCCTTCCTCTCCAACCCTGTACCACTAAAATACGGTGTACCTCAGGGCGCAATATTATCCCCTTTACTTTTCACCATATACATGCTGCCACTTGGAGAAATTATACAAAAACATGGCCTGACATATCATTGCTATGCTGATGACACCCAGCTATATTTGTCATTCAAACCTGACGTCACAGACCCTACTCCACAAATAAACGCATGCTTAGCTGAGCTTCAGGAGTGGATGAATAATAATTGGCTAAAACTTAATGCTGACAAAACTGAGGTTCTTGTTATCGAGGGCCAGGGCTCAACAGCAAAGCAGCCCCAGTCTCACTCTCAACCAACACAGCTAAGGATAGGGAGCTCAGACCTGAACAACTCAGACTGTGTGCGCAGCCTTGGAGTACTGATTGATGGGAAATTAAGCTTCAGGAATCAAATCTCAGCTGTTGCGAAACATTCCTTCTTTCACCTAAGGAATATTGCAAGGATTAAACACCGAATTCCTTCAGAGGATCTTCCAACCCTAGTTCATGCCTTCGTCATATCAAGGTTAGACTACTACAACGTCCTCTACACAGGCCTGCATAAGAAAGACTTACGCCGCCCGCAATTAGTACAAAATGCCGCCGCAAGGCTGTTAACGAGCCAACCCCGCCATTGCCACATAACACCAACCCTGAGCTCACTCCACTGGCTACCGATAAAATGGAGAATTCTGTTTAAGATTGGCTTACTGAGATTCAAATCCTTGCACAATCTGGGCCCTGGATACCTGAAGGACTTGTTGCAACTGCATCACACCCCCCACAATCTTAGATCAAAAGGACGTAACACCTTGGTCACCCCCAGAGTCCACCTCAAAACCTTTGGAGACAGAGCCTTTTGTCATGCTGCCCCTACACTTTGGAACTCCCTGCCACACCCAATCAGGACAGCTCCATCCCTGGAAGCATTTAAGTCTAAACTGAAAACCTACCTCTTCAGTCTGGCATTCATGAACATCTGACTATCTCCTCTGTAACACAACCCAGCCTGCTACCCTGTATTAATCTGAGACACAACTATGCGCTTTGAGTCCTATGGGAGAAAAGCGCTTTACAAATGTTATTGTATTGTATTGTATTACTATGCCAATGTTCTCCCCTGTATGCAGAGTAGCAGCACAGCAGTCTCAGCACGCTCACTGCTATGCCACTGTGCTCCCCTGTATGCAGAGTAGCAGCTCAGCAGTCTCAGCACACTCACTGCTATGCCACTGTGCTCCCCTGTATGCAGAGTAGCAGCTCAGCAGTCTCAGCACACTCACTGCTATGCCACTGTGCTCCCCTGTATGCAGAGTCGCAGCTCAGCAGTCTCAGCACACTCCCTGCTATGCCATTGTGCTCCCCTGTATGCAGAGTCACACCTCAGCACTCTCAACTCATCCAGACACATTGCTGGAGTCTCCCATAGGACTCAGCCCACTGCACCACAGTCACTAATTAGCGTCATCACTGTCGCTAATCAACATTGGTACCATATAGTATCTGTAAGTGATCATTACTGATCGCAGTCAGATCTATTAGGGTCACTAGGATCCACAAAAAAACGCAGTGTTTGCCCGATCAGGCCTGATCGTTCGCCAGAACTTGCGTTCAGCACGCCCCACCGCAGTGACAGATTTTTTTTTTCTGATCACTGCAAAAAACACTGTACAATAGCTGTGGCACTGTAAACGTCGGTTTAGATTTTTTTTTTTATCAAAACTCAGTGACCACAGCGTTCTACCTCTCAAATACTCCCTTTTGCTAGGTAGGTGCTCTTTTTTTTTCTGGGTAGTCTCAGAGGAATACCCCCTAAATTTAGCAGTCCACCATGGCAAGAAAGGGGTATTCCGATGATGAGGTTCTCAGGTACATGGCCCAGTCGGATGAGGACGATTGGGACGCCTCATTCGACGAATCTTCCGGGTCAGAGTTTGAACCTGAATTGAGCAGTGGCTCACTGCAGTGATGCTCGGATACCCCTTTTCAAAATCCGGATCCGATTGGGATCCGGATACCCAGATATCCGATCCGGGTCGGATATCCGAGTTCAACATTTTCGGAACCAAATGCAAATCGGATATCCGACCACAGTATCCGGGCTATCCGGGCAAATTCAGATATCCGGATAGAAAAACCGGAAGTGGCCTTTAAATTGCTTTAAAAACGTTTTTAGGGTATATGAGGCATGTAGCATCATTATTTTGTAAAGGGGAACACTAATTGATGATGTGGGGACTTAAAATCCCCCCCCCCCCCCAAAAAAAAAAAACTAGCTGTAAATTAACATCAGGCCTAGGTTCCAGACAGCAGTCGTGCAGCCCACATTGTGTCCAAAGTCCAACCGCACAACTGGGACATGACAGTTTTCACCCCAGACACCTCCAAAATATTACGCAGCAATTGTGTTCTGGGTTAAATATAGGTGGTATCAGTGGCCTGTGGCACCCTGGCGGTGGGAGCTGCACAGGCAGCAGGAGCAGGGCAATGCAGCAGCAGCAGCAGGTGTAACGTGTGCCAGGAGCATGCCGGATGTGGCACGTGCCAAGTGCCAGTCAGACAGCAGAGGAGAAGACACTAGTGCACACTAACTGTCACACTGGCACTGCTCACAGCACAGCAGTTCTGTAGAAAGCTAACACAGTAGTACTACTACTCTAACATCTACTAGCACTGACTGCAGTACTACAGTACTAACTAAACAATAGAAGAATCTAGCTAAACAATAGAACAGGTGTGACTAGATTACAGAGAGCAGAATATGTCTTCTACCTGCATGAGACATTTCGTGAGATTCAGACGTTGCTAACGGTCATAGCTGCGATTTATGTACGTCAGAATTGCCACCATTAAAATTGCCCAAATAAACAGGTTTTTGTGACCCTAGGCTATGACCTCTTCGGCCTAGGGGCCCGAAACTCACCAGTCATGATCTTCCTAACAGTTCCTACAATGCTAGAAAATTTGCCACTGCTGAGCAATTGCCCTTTGAAAAGATGTGAGATTTTGGAAAGTGAAATAGGGAGCCAATGAAAGCCTATAGGGGATTTTACTACATTTGCACCCCTGTAACTCTGGTTTGCAGAGATGTATGGAACCCATCTTTGGAGTCCAAGTCTAACAATTTGTCTTCTACCTGCATGAGACATTTCGTGAGATTCAGACGTTACTAACGGCCATGGCTGCGATTTATGTATGTCAGAGTCGCCACCATTGAAATTGCCCAAATTAACAGGTTTTTGTGACCCTAGGCTATGACCTCTTCGGCCTAGGGGCCTGAAACTCACCAGTCATGATCCCCCTAACAGTTCCTACAATGCTTGAAAATTTGCCACTGCTGAGCAATTGCCCTTTGAAAAGATTTGAGATTTTTGAAAGCGAAATAGGGAGCCTAATGGAAGCCTATGGCAGAATTCAGCACTTTTTCACCCCTATAATTCTGGTTGGTTATCATCACCCGCCGACTTTAGCAGTTAATAGCAAAGGCCCCTTACATCCTAGCAACACCAAATTTGCAGGATATGTTAAAAAGATAGCAGGAAACAATATTTAACCTCCCTGGCGGTAAGCCTGTGCTGAGCACGGGCTATGGCGCCGGAAGGCACCGCTCAGGCCCCCCTGGGCCGATTTGCATAATTTTTTTTTTTGCTACACACAGCTAGCCCTTTGCTAGCTGTATGTGCAATCCGATCGCCGCCGCTACCCGCCGATCCGTCGCGCCGCAGCCACCCCCCCCCCCAGACCCCGTGCGCTGCCTGGCCAATCAGTGCCAGGCAGCGCTGTGGGGTGTATCGGAGTCCCCTTTGACGTCACGACGTCGGTGACGTCATCCCGCTGGTCACCATGGCGATTGAACGGGATCTCCTGATCTCCGATTGCCGGAGGCGGATGCCGCTGAGCAGCGGCTATCATGTAGCGAGACATTTTCTGCAAGTTTGGGGTTTCTAGCTTTTAAAGCGGCTTTGCTATTAACTGCTAAAGTCGGCGGGCGCTTAATTTTCCCACGGTCAGGAGTTACTTTAAAATTGATTTTCTCAAAAACTATAAGGTATTTTTGAATTTTTTTCCCCCCTCTTGTAGTCACTGAAAGATCTCAGGTGTTAGACACCTTGAAACGTCTTTTCCATCACTTTTGTGGCCAGCATAATTTTTTCTATTTTTCAAAGTTCGCATCCCCATTGAAGTCTATTGCGGTTCGCGAACTTTTCCGCGAACCGAACCTTCCGCGATGGTTCGCGAACCGAAAATCGATAGTTCGCGACATCTCTATACAATCTATCTACAATACAGGTGAATATCAAGTGTTGGAGTGTAAAAACGCTAGGTGTATTGAACAATGAATGCACTTGCACAGACAAAAAGCACTGGAGCAATCTCTCAGTACAGTCAGTCAGTAAGTCGCAAGCCGGACGAGTGAGGCAACATGGCGCCCGCTATTTATAGAGGGGGTGTTCCAAAGCACACACGCGCTGATACACAATGCAATGTCGGAGTTTTCAATCCACCAGGCAGAAACTGAAAAACATATATATGTATGTGTATTCTACCCTGTTCGCCTCCTCCCTTTCATCAACTAATACAACATAAAGAGGTAGCGCTACTAGGGAATTAGAACACACATCAGACTCTCTAGGGTAATTCACTACAATGGCGACAGTCTCTATTATTCAATGCTATATAACAGTCTATAATGGCAGCTTGATCGCAGTATCTCCATCAATACTTCATTCTCCTATGGGTAGATAGGTAGCCTCCACCACACCCTTTGTGCCGGACTCACCGTCTGCTGAGACCCCCACTCGGGTCAAATAGCACCTTGGGACCGTTACCGGGTCGTCTCCCACCACTCTGGCATATGTTTGGGTCGCACTCGTCTCGCTCACCAACCGGTTGGATATCTTCCTTGTTTTATGTTATTCTTTTTCCAGACCCTCAATAAAAAAGGCCTCTCATAGTGTAAAACTGTTAGGCATTTATTAGCTTATAAAAATAATTTGCACTCACATGTTCCAAGATTAAAAATAGGCACAGAGTTTTGCTTGAGGCGGGCTCTCCCCTGCTACGTTGGCCGCAGGCAGGCTGATTCTTGTATTCCCTCCGTGTGTTACAGCGCTGGTGCGCGCTCCCCTCGGCTACACTCCATGTGGGACGCATGCCTCTTAGTATCCACTTCCTTCTCGCGTGGTTAGGCTCCGCCCGACATGTTTCGTCATCATATGACTCATCAGGCGTCCCACGTGGAGTGTAGCCGAGGGGAGCGCGCACCAGCGCTGTAACACACGGAGGGAATACAAGAATCAGCCTGCCTGCGGCCAACGTAGCAGGGGAGAGCCCGCCTCAAGCAAAACTCTGTGCCTATTTTTAATCTTGGAACATGTGAGTGCAAATTATTTTTATAAGCTAATAAATGCCTAACAGTTTTACACTATGAGAGGCCTTTTTTATTGAGGGTCTGGAAAAAGAATAACATAAAACAAGGAAGATATCCAACCGGTTGGTGAGCGAGACGAGTGTGACCCAAACATATGCCAGAGTGGTGGGGGACGACCCGGTAACGGTCCCAAGGTGCTATTTGACCCGAGTGGGGGTCTCAGCAGACGGTGAGTCTGGCACAAAGGGTGTGGTGGAGGCTACCTATCTACCCATAGGAGAATGAAGTATTGATGGAGATACTGCAAACAAAGTTGCCATTATAGACTGTTGTTATATCGCATTGAATAATAGAGACTGTCGCCATTGTAGTGAATTACCCTGGAGAGTCTGATGTGTGTTCTAATTCCCTAGTAGCGCTACCTCTTTATGTTGTATTTATAGAGGGGTGCTTGGCCAGGCTCCCCCTCTGTGATTGGCTGCAGTCAGAGGGCTGGGAGCCCTCTGATTCGCTTGTGAGGACTCGAGGTGACGTGACGCTATCCGAGCGGATGACGCAATCCGAGCTCGGATAGCTAGGATATCTCCGGATAGCTGATTGCTATCCGAGTGCGCTCGGATAGCACAGCCCGGATAGCTAATACCAGTGGCGTAGCTAAGGAGCTGAGGGCCCCGATGCAAGTTTTACAATGGGGCCCCCCTAGCACTCTATACATAACAACTGATACGGCACACCAAAACTTGCCAATGGCTACTACAGTGTCAGAGGTGAAAGAAGGGGATGGGGAACAGCTTGTTAATGATTACTGCGATCCATAGCACCTATAAAAGTGATTATTATGAGTACAGGACAAATAGAGTGCTAATACTGTAGTTGAGGGAGGGCCCATCGGGGCCCCTCTGGCCCAAGGGCCCCGATGCGGTCGCTACCGCTGCACCCCCTATTGCTACGCCCCTGGCTAATACTATTCGAGTTCGGTATTCGAGCTCGGATAGTGAAAAAAGAGCTAGGATATCCGAGTATCTCAGATATCCGAGCTCGGATGAGCATCACTGGCTCACTGACCGATAGTGATGACGAGGTTGAGGTCCCGGCTAGAGCCAGGCGTACCACACCCCATGTTGTTGGACCGCAGGTGGCGCAGGATCGGCCTCAAGGGCAGCAGAGTGGTGTTCGTGCTGGTCTGAGATTTCATGGTGGGGCAGGCACCAGCAGCACAACATCTCCTGGACCTAGAACCAGTACTTCCGTAGACTCTGGTGAAGTGGCGAGCACCAGCATGGAAGTTGAAACTGGTTCGGTGGCACGTGCAGTAACATCCCAGTCACAACCACCAAGAAGACGGGTCCGTACTACCCCTAGTTTACCAGAGGTGCAGGCAAACCCAAATTGGCAATCCCCTGATTCCGCCGCACCCGTACTTCCCCCTTTCACCGCCCAGTCTGGAGTCCAGGTGGAGACAGATAATCTAGGATCGGCCCTAGACTTTTTCTATCTGTTCTTCACCCAGGATCTCTTAGACTTAATTGTGGCAGAGACCAACCGTAAGGCCACACAATATATAACTGCCAATCCGGAAAAGTTCCTTGCCCAGCCTTTTCGGTGGAAACCAGTCCAAGTTTCCGAAATTAAATTTTTTTTGGGCCTTCTCCTTCACACGGGACTAGTAAAGCAGAATGTGTTGAGGCCTTATTGGTCTACGGACCCAGCATATCATGTTCCATTTTACTCTGCTGCCATGTCCAGGACACGATTTGAGAACATCTTGCGCTTCCTGCACCTAAATAACAACGAAACCTGTCATCGAAGTGACCACCATGCTTTTGACGGGCTCCACAAAATTCGACCCCTTATAGACCACCTGTCATCCAGATTTGCAGATGTTTATACCCCTGACCAGGACATCTGCGTAGACGAGTCCCTCATACGTTTTACCGGGCGCCTTCGCATCAAACTGTACATCCCAAGCAAGCGCGCCCGGTATGGGGTGAAACTGTATAAGCTCTGTGAAAGGGCCACAGGCTATACATCTTATTTTAGGGTCTATGAGGGAAAATACTCAAAATTGGAGCCGGTCGGATGCCCTGACTACCTGGGGAGCAGTGGAAAGGTTGTGTGGGACTTGGTGTCACCCTTGTTCTAGAAGGGGTACCATCTTTTTGTGGACAATTATTACACAAGTGTGGCCCTCTTTCAGCACTTAAAAATAGAAAAAATCCGATGCTGTGGCACCGTGCGGCCTAGTCGCCGGGGCTTCCCCCAACGGCTCATTACCACCAGACTTGAACGGGGGCAGAGGGCCGCCTCGTCTGCTGACGAACTGCTCGCGGTGAAATGGAAGGACAAGAGGGAAGTTTACTTCCTGTCCACCATTCACGCAGACACGACAGTTGAAATTCAACGGCGAACTGAGGTCATTGAAAAACCCCTTGTCGTCCACGAGTATAATACTAACATAGGAGGGGTGGACTTCAATGACCAGAGGTTAGCGCCCTGTTTAGTTGCCCGAAAAACAAGACGCTGGTATAAAAGTGTCTATTTACCTCATTCAATTGGCAATTTACAACAGCTTTGTTCTCTACAGTAAGGCTGGGAGAACTGGATCGTTTATTCAATTTCATAAACAGATCGTGATGGAACTCCTGTATGCAGGAGGTGCCGTGGCCCAACCCCAAGATGCAACTAGCCGGCTGCATGGAAGGCATTACGCCTATCCAATTCCGAGTACCCCAGGTCACCGAATCCGAAGAAAACGTTGTCGTGTCTGCAGCAGGGCTGGAATAAGGCGTGACACCACTGTTTATTGTCCCACCTGTCCTGACCAGCCTGGCCTATGCCTAGGGGAGTGTTTTGAGAGGTACCACGAGCAGGTACACTATTAGAGAGTAGGGAACTGCAGACACAGCGGTAGGCACACAAGGGTCTCTCAGTGCTATTTCACACTGCTGCGATGCGTTAGGGCAAAATGCCTAGCGAAAGTCACACTTTGCGGTCCCCCCCTACGCCGGAAGTGCTTGACTTAACGCTAGTGCATGCCTACGTTACTGCGTGGCTTCTGTGGCAATATCGATCGGCCCGGAAGTCATGTTAGTCTATGGCGACGCAGTTCATTACTAGGCCGAATGCTACTCTTGTGGTATTGCCTGAAGGTCTGTTTTGGACGATACGGTGCGGCGACTCGACCCATCGGATATGTCAATATGCAGTGTGAAACCAAACATCTGGTTTTGAGAGATCGTAATACACAGGGCTGCCAGAAACCTCTGCTTTCACTTGGAACAAAATGCGTAATGTATTTCGCCACAACTCTGCGCGATTTGCACTTCGCACATTTTCCAATGGGGGAGGAGAGGTTTGTCCTCGGGAGGTAAGTTAAAAAAAAAAAAAAAAAAAAAAAACCAGGTAAGCAAAGAAGTTAATGTTTGGTTTGCAATGTTAAGGTTTTTATTAAAAAAGTTCAAAGTTTATTAATGGTAATAAAGTAATTGCTTTGCTGCTTGCTTGTTTTTTGGTTTTTTTTGTATTTTTTTTTTCTCTTTTTCCATCCAATAACCTTCCAGGTGGACCGAGCGAATGACTAACCAGCTGCAGCACTGATGGTGCATCCTGACAGAACATTGCGCGTCTGTCAGCTTACACACAAGTCGGTGCATGCAGCGCTGCAGGACGAGATTTCTCCTTCGCAGTCAAAAAGATCCGTTTGCCGAGGCATATGGGCCAAGGAGTAGTGTTGGGGTTTCATATGCTTTGGCAAGCACTTTGTATCAAAAAAGAACTCTGGCAATGATTTGCTCATCCGCATCGATCGGTGTGTGAATGGATAAATCAGGTTTGCCAGGGCATACGAGCTGGTGGGTTTGGATTTTTGGGGCGGCAGCTCCTATGTCCTGTTAGACGTCTTCCCCTCCTTTTTGTATTGTTTTGTCTTTTTACTTCTCTCTTTTTTCGATCCAGACCGACCAATCAGCTGCAGCACTGATGGTGCATCCTGACAGAACATTGCGCGTCTGTCAGGTTACACAAAATCGGTGCATGCAGCGCTGCAGGACGAGATTTCTCCTCCGCAGTCAAAAAGATACGTTTGCCGAGGCATATGGGCCGAGGAGTGGTGTTGAGGTTCATACGATGGTTCATATGATGGTTTTTATTTAGTGAGAAAAAAAACTCCAAACCTACATGGCCCTGTGTGAAAAAGTGATTGCCCCCCTTGTTAAAAAATAACTTAACTCTGGTTTATCACACCTGAGTTCAATTTCTGTAGTCATCCCCAGGCCTGATTACTGCCACACCTGTTTCAATCAAGAAATTACTTAAATAGGAGCTATCTGACACAGAGAAGTATACCAAAAGCACCTCAAAAGCTAGACATCATGCCAAGATCCAAAGAAATTCAGGAACAAATGAGAACAAAAGTACTGTAATTGAGATCTATCAATCTGGTAAAGGTTATAAAGCCATTTCTAAAGCTTCGGGACTCCAGCGAACCACAGTGAGAGCCATTATCCACAAATGGCAAAAACATGGAACAGTGATGAACCTTCCCAGGAGTGGCTGGCCGACCAAAATTACCCCAAGAGCGCAGAGAAAACTCATCCGAGAGGCCACAAAAGACCCCAGGACAACATCTAAAGAACTGCAGGCCTCACTTGCCTCAATTAAGGTCATTGTTCACAACTCCACCATAAGAAAGAGACTGGGCAAAAACGGCCTGCATGGCAGATATCCAAGGCGCAAACCACTTTTAAGCAAAAAGAACATTAAGGCTCGTCTCAATTTTGCTAATAAACATCTCAATGATTGCCAAGACTTGTGGGAAAATACCTTGTGGACCGCCGAGACAAAAGTTGGGTGCTAGCCTAGGTGGGGGTTGACAGGTCAACACTCACTTCAGCTAAGATAGTCATTCAACACAATCTTGGCCAAGAATATGGCAGGTATCCCATGTCATCGTACATGACCGAGCTAGAGACTAATGTATTTCAATCTCCTTCATCCCACCCACTGGAATTGAGTCCACCTTTCCTACCAAACCTTTATTCAACAGTACACACTGCTTGGCTATAGCCAGCGGACAACATTTAACAGGAACCCGAGATGTGAGACCTGAGGAAGCTGCCATATTTATTTCCTTTTAAACAATACCAGTTGCCTGTTGCCAGTTATCCTGCTGATCTTTCTGGTCAGTAGGGTCTAAATCACACACCTGAAACAAGCATGCAGCTAATCTTGTGATTTCTCCTATAGTATGCCATCCTCTACTAATTTTGATGTTAAAGTGTTTATCTTTCTTTTCTTGCAGACGCTGTTTGCGTTGTCTCATTACCAGATCTCCCGAGATGAGAACAATTTCCCAGAGCCCAACAAGTTCCTCCCACTTCGCTGGTTACGTGACAACAAGATCAAGAACAACCCGTTCAGCTCCATCCCATTCGGGTACGGGGTCAGAGCTTGTCTCGGCCGGAGGATAGCGGAGCTGGAGATGTATCTGGCCTTATCACGGGTAAATAAAAAGAAAACATGTTATAAGAGATACAGAGGGGAGTCGGACTACTGTGGCTGGTAAAGTGTTGTTTACATAACAGCAGTACAGAGTATATCAGGATGAGAGAGATGGACAGAGGAAGGAGCAGAGTCCTCCAGCAGCACAGAGTATATCAGGAGAGGAGAGTTAGATAGAAGAAGGAGCAGAGTCCTAAATAAATATTTTAACAGCAATCTTGTTTCCTTCTATTTCTTTCTTCCACAGATAATGAAGAAGTATGAGGTCAGGCCAGACCCCCGAGGTGGAGAGGTGACTCCCATGGCCAGAGTGGTCCTGACCCCAAGCCGGCCTATTAACCTCCAGTTTCTGAAGAGACCTGACTCTGAGTCAGGCTGAATGTCCTGAGAAATTTTATCATAAACAGACTGTCAGTACCAGGACCTCAACACAAAGGCCACATGTAATGGACAGAACAATCTTCAGATGTCACCACACTTTAGACAGAGATGTTATTCAGTTGCCGATGTTGTGTTCCCCAAAATAACAACTTTATACCAGATATGTAAATAAAAGGGGGCATTCTCTTGCACTTCCTGTGATTTGATGTGGTCAGAGCTATTTCCTGTTTGCTCTTTACTGCCATCTGCTGATAAAATGTGATCCTGTTGTTGAACACACAACACAATAATTCCTTTGCTCTTCTTTCACACCAGCTTACGCCTTGGACTTCTGTCCACAAAGCACTTTAAACAGCAGAGGACACTGAGGATCACTGCTTTTTCAAATGCAATACAATCTTTTCCATCTGTGCCCTGCAAGCGCTGGGATAGAGGTCCCAGGGCCCCGGACAGAGTCCATCTAACAAAACATAGCATCTCTGATCTAAAGGGGAAGAGAGTGGTTTACTTTTATAACAGTGGAGAACAAAGGATAACAGGAGGTCAAAACAACTGGTTGGAGGTTTCCAATGACCTTTTATTGGTCTTACTGCTGTCTTATGCTTGCCTGGACATTTTAAGAGCGTACACACGTTCAGCCTATTCTAAATCGGAATCCACTATCTTCTGCACCCATCAAAACACGAGCGACAGCCAATGAACCATGTTGGAATTTTTCAGCTAATTGGCTTTGTTTCTGGGTACTGCAGGGAGCCTCGTTGCCTGTTGCCCTCTCCGCTCTCCATAGGACAGTACCTTCAGCTTGGTGCAGAGGCGGCTTTAGAGCAGAGGCGTCTCAATCATCAGGCAACTATAAATATTTGCCTAGAGCGCCGTGGGTGGGGGAAGGGCGCAAAGCAGGGGGGCCACTCGCTGCGGCTGCTCATGTAGCCAGTGTGTGTGTTTTTTTCCCATCATGCTGGCCGCCTCTATGACAGACAGCTCAGCTGTGCCGCCTACTGGACTGCCCCCTCCCCTCTCCACTCAGAGCAACAGAGGCATAGGGAGGGAGGGACATCTGTCCAGGCAGGCACAGCATCTTGGGGAGCGCTTCGGCGTGAAACTAATGCTATACTTTACTAGCCAAGGCCGTCTCTGCTATGTATCAGCAGCTGCAGAGCTCGGCACTTGGCTCAGGGGCATGGGTATTGGTAACATAGAAGCCAGCATCAATCACAGACCTGACACACAGCTCATAGTTACTTCTCCTTTCACCCAGGAAGCCCTGCTCTGGCCTGTTGCTCCTGCTATCTACCTAAAAAAACCACATAATCATGCAGCAGCTTCAGAGAGAGAGAGAGAGCTCCTAGCTGTCACTTCAGAGGGGGTGTGTGTATGTATCTGTAGCACATGTAGCAGCAGCATTAGGGAAAGTGATCCAGCTGCAGTGTGTGCTAAACTGAGCAGAATCTCTGCATGTTCTGCTCTGACTTCTCTCCCTTCCTCAACCCCCTTTTCCCGCATAGCTACTTGTCCTGTGGAGTCCGTCTGCCTCCTAGTGTTGTTCGGATCATGAACGATTCGGATCTTTGAGCCGAATCATCAAAATGAGTGATTCGGAACGCAAAGGGGGCGGGGCCTCTCAGCGGGCAGCGGGGTCCTGGAAGCAGAGCAGAGATGGATCGCTTTGTTGGAGAGGAGGCAGCCTTGCAGGGACAGGTAGACGAGAGAGAGGGGACATCGGTGCCACTGCCAGATATGTGTAGAGCACACATACTGGTTATAATGTGCTGCTCATTATAGGCTGGCGTCGCTAGCCCTATTTTGGGGGGCACGTGCCCCCAAACTTTCCTGGGGTGCCCCGGATCTCTTCCCCAGGGGTGCCCGGCACTGCCCGCTGTCCCCTCCTGGCCGCCGCTGTCCCCACGGCCAGAGCTTCAGACCTCGTTCAGCGGGCGACCAAATACAGAGGGCGCTAGGACCTAGCGTACACCGCTGATATGCGGAAGTGACATCACTTCCGCATATACAGCGTGGTGCGTCCGGCGCCCACTCTATCTGGTCGGGTCGCCCGCGGCACTGATCGAGGTCTGCTGGCTGCAAGGTAAGGGAGGCGCGCCTGTCACTCACTACCTAATGGGGGTCCCTGTCACTTACTATCTATCGGGGGTCCCTGTCACTCACTAACTGGGGTCCCTGTCACTCACTAACTGGGGTCCCTGTCACTATCTAACTGGGGTCCCTGTCACTATCTAACTGGGGTCCCTGTCACTATCTAACGGGGGTTCCTGTCACAATCTATTGGGGGTCCCTGTCACTCACTATCGGGGGTCCCTGTCACTCACTAGCTAACGGGGGTCCCTGTCACTCACTATCTAACTGGGGTCCCTGTCACTATCTATCGGGGGTCCCTGTCACTATCTATCGGGGGTCCCTGTCACTCACTATCGGGGGTCCCTGTCACTCACTATCGGGGGTCCCTGTCACTCACTAGCTAACGGGGGTCCCTGTCACTAACTGGGGTCCCTGTCATTTACTAACTGGGGTCCCTGTCACTCACTAACTGGGGTCCCTGTCACTCACTAACTGGGGTCCGTCACTAACTGGGGTTCCTGTCACTATCTAACGGGGGTCCCTGTCACAATCTATTGGGGGTCCCTGTCACTCACTATCGGGGTCCCTGTCACTCACTAGCTAACGGGGGTCCCTGTCACTCACTATCTGTGTTCCCTGTCACTATCTAACGGGGGTCCCTGTCACTATCTATCGGGAGTCCCTGTCACTATCTATCGGGGGTCCCTGTCACTCACTATCGGGGTCCCTGTCACTCACTAGCTAACAAGGGGCCCCTGTCACTCACTAACTGGGGTCCCTGTCACTCACTAACTGGGGTCCCTGTCACTCACTAACTGGGGTCCCTGTCACTATCTAACTGGGGTTCCTGTCACTATCTAACGGGGGTTCCTGTCACAATCTATTGGGGGTCCCTGTCACTCACTATCGGGGGTCCCTGTCACTCACTAGCTAACGGGGGTCCCTGTCACTCACTATCTAACTGGGGTCCCTGTCACTATCTATCGGGGGTCCCTGTCACTATCTATCGGGGGTCCCTGTCACTATCTATCGGGGGTCCCTGTCACTCACTATCGGGGGTCCCTGTCACTCACTAGCTAACGGGGGTCCCTGTCACTCATTAACTGGGGTCCCTGTCACTCACTAACTGGGGTCCCTGTCACTCACTAACTGGGGTCCCTGTCACTAACTGGGGTTCCTGTCACTATCTAACGGGGGTCCCTGTCACAATCTATTGGGGGTCCCTGTCACTATCGGGGTCCCTGTCACTCACTAGCTAACGGGGGTCCCTGTCACTCACTAACTGTGTTACCTGTCACTATCTAACGGGGG
Source organism: Hyperolius riggenbachi (assembly GCF_040937935.1). Classification (NCBI taxonomy): domain Eukaryota; kingdom Metazoa; phylum Chordata; class Amphibia; order Anura; family Hyperoliidae; genus Hyperolius; species Hyperolius riggenbachi. The sequence continues at coordinate 298,925,104 of NC_090652.1, forward strand.
TCCCTGTCACTATCTATCGGGAGTCCCTGTCACTATCTATCGGGGGTCCCTGTCACTCACTATCGGGGTCCCTGTCACTCACTAGCTAACAAGGGGCCCCTGTCACTCACTATCTAACTGGGGTCCCTGTCACTCACTAACTAGGGTCCATGTCACTATCTAACGGTGGTTCCTGTCACTATCTAATGGGGGTCCCTGTCACTATCTAACGGGGGTCCCTGTCACTCACTATCTAACTGGGGGGCACCTGTCACTCACTATCTAACGGGGGTCCATGTCACTCACTATCTATCGGGGTCCTTGTCACTCACTAGCTAACGGGGGTCCTTGTCCCTCACTAGCTAACGGGGTCCCTGTCACTCACTAACTGGGGTCCCTGTCACTCACTAACTGGGGTCCCTGTCACTAACTGGGGTCCCTGTCACTCACTAACTGGGGTCCCTGTTACTATCTAACGGGGGTCCCTGTCACTCACTATCTAATGTGGGTCCCTGTCACTCACTATCTAACGGGAGTCCCTGTCACTCACTAACTGGGGTCCCTGTCACTCACTAACTGGGGTCCCTGTCACTCACTAACTGGGGTCCCTGTCACTCTCTATTTAACTGGAGGCGCCTGTCACTACCTAACCTGGGGGGCACCTGTCACTCACTAGCTAACCTGGGGGTCCCTGTCACTCACTACCTAACTTGGGGGCTACCATATTAAGGGGGCATTCTGCCTATTTATGTGAAATACTGTCTATGTGCCTCATGACTGCTAAATTTGTCTTGTTGGGAGCCTTATGATTTGTTGGGGGCCTCAAGATTGCTGAATTTGTCTTGTTGGGGGCCTCATGATTTGTTAGGGGCCCCATGATTGCTGAATTTGTCATGTTGGGGGCCTCACGATTGCAGAAATTGTCATGTTGGGGGCCTCACAATTGCTGAATTGGTCATGTCGGGGGCCTCACAATTGCTGAATTTGTCATGTCTGGGGCCTCACGATTGCTGAATTTGTCATGTCGGGGGCCTCACGATTGCTGAAATTGTCATGTCGGGGGCCTCACGATTGCTGAATTTGTCATGCCGGGGGCCTCACGATTGCTGAAATTGTCATGTCGGGGGCCTCACGATCGGGGCTGGGGAGTCGGTACAAAAATCTTCCGACTCCAACTTCTCAGTTTATGAAACTCCGACTCCGGGTGCCCAAAATGGCCCCGACTCAGACTCCTCGACTCCGACTCCTTAGTCTAATATTTAACAGGGCTGTGGATTTTGTTCAAAAATCACCCGACTCCGACTCCCGACTCCTCAGTTTATGAAACCACGACTCCAACTCCGACTCCGAGTGCCCAAAATTGCCCCGACTCCAACTCCGACTCCACAGCCCTGCTCACGATTGCTGAATTTGTCATGTCGGGGGCCTCACGATTGCTGAATTTGTCTTGTTGGGGGCCTCATGATTGCTGAATTTGTCTTGTTGGGGGTCACATGATTGCTAACTACGAGACAATGGGAAAAGCTGAATCCTTATCATATGAGACAATAGCATTAAACCTACTTTTGTAGCTTTTTAAAACAGAAAATAAAACTGGGAGGTTCTAAAAAATTGAATACATTTTTCAGGAGTAGGATGGATGAAATTGTTTATCTTCACAGTTTTTTTTTTTCAACTTGGATTTTCCATAATGTTCATGTATAAGTTAAAACGTTTGTACAGTATTTAGTTTAAATTGCTGTTGCCACTTTGCGATAGATAAATGCAAATCGGGAATGTAGACAGTTCCCTTTTGGTGCGATCTGGCAATCCTCCTTAGGCAGCTCTCAGTATCCACTAGAGAAAGTAAAAACATGCAAAAGAGAGAGCGCTCTGAGTGACAAATAAATAAGAGCATCCACCCTGCCAAAGACTGGTCTCACCTGTTCAGAAGTGGCTGCTCGTAGGACACAGCCTCTGATAGTGTTTGTCCCTTTAGGGGCCAGGGACCAGGCTCGCGATCCAGCTCCAGGCAGGGAATCCGGAGGGCCACCAGGGAGTCACGGTCTCAGTTTGGACACTTCCAGGGAGGCTGTAGGCAGGCCAAACGTTAGATCCTGGCGCACGCTCACCTTGCGAGACCAAACGGGAGTGAGCGGCGTCTATGCGATGTCAGTAGCGTACTGAGTAGTATTGTGCGGCTAGCAGATATAACCACTGACTTGCCGCAAATAAAATGGAGAGTGGTGAGGTAGTAAGGTATAAAAGGGGGGGCTTATTTATTAGTAAAAACAACGCGTTTCTCAGAGAAAACGTTTTCTGTTTCATCAGGCTAATATAAAACAAGATGGATTTTTATAGGAAATGCTAAACATTGGTTCTTTGGGATTGGCCAATCCACATTACATGGGCAGTACGATGCAAATTAGTGTGAGGTCATAAAGGTGGTGATAATGATGTAACTACCACTAGGTGGAGTATGTAAATAAGAAGGAGGAGTTAGAAAACTGCTTTTTTATCACAATACTATAAAGATCACTGAATGAAACAATTGAAAGTTGTATATATAGCAGTAACCTTTTTTAGAAAGGATCTTCATAATTTAAATTACTCGATCTTAGGAGGAAAGTGATATTGAAATTTTCCAATAATCAGTCACCATAATTGGGAAATTTCAATATTACTTTCCTCTTAAGATCGAGTAATTTAAATTACGAAGATCCTTTCTAAAAAATGTTACTGCTATATATACAACTTTCAATTGTTTCACCACCTTTATGACCTCACACTATTTTGCATAGTACTGCCCATGTAATGTGGATTGGCCAATCCCAAAGAACCAATGTTTAGCATTTCCTATAAAAAGAGATGCCGCCATCTTGTTTTATATTAGCCTGATGAAACAGAAAAAGTTTTCTCTGAGAAACGCGTTGTTTTTACTAATAAGCCCCCCCTTTTATACCTTACTACCTCACCACTCTCCATTTTATTTGCGGCAAGTCAGTGGTTATATCTGCTAGCCGCACAATACTACTCAGTACGCTACTGACATCGCATAGACGCCGCTCACTCCCGTTTGGTCTCGCAAGGTGAGCGTGCACCAGGATCTAACGTTTGGCCTGCCTACAGCCTCCCTGGAAGTGTCCAAACTGAGAACATGACTCCCTGGTGGCCCTCCGGATTCCCTGCCTGGAGCTGGATTGTGAGCCTGGTCCCTGGCCCCTAAAGGGACAAACGCTATCAGAGGCTGTGTCCTACGAGCAGCCATTTCTGAACAGGTGGGACCTGTCCTTGGCAGGGTGGATGCTCTTATTTATTTGTCACTCAGAGCGCTCTCTCTTTTGCATGTTTTTACTTTGCGATAGATAAGTGACTTTTGGGTTGCAGTTTGGGCACTCGGCCTCCAAAAGGTTCGCCACCACTGTCCTAATCTAATGTCCCACCATTGCTAGGTTCATGTAAATTTGTCTCCACCCGTTACCACACCTACTGTAACGATTGAGGAATTATTTCCGTGGTCAGCGCACAGGACGCGCGCTGACACTGCAGAAATCCTCCACAAGCGTGCAATTTGAGAGAACCCAGCTATGGTACTATGCACCTGTAGAGGGAGATTCCCACCGGCAGATGGAGCTGTGGAGTGCAGACGAGCACAGCCTCTGCACGGCCACAGATGTCAGATGGGAATTGTACGAGTTGAAGCAATGCAGGGCAAGATAGCCCTTAAAGAGAGAGAACACAGAGACAGAAAGTATGTGTGTCCACCAATCTAGTCGCCACCCAGCGACGATGAACACACAACAACAGAACCAAAGTGGGAACGCAATCGCAAGAGTGTCGATTGCCAGAAGTGACACAAGACTGAATAGACAGAGCACAAGTGTAGAGAAAGAGCACAGAGACAAAATGAATGTGTGTCCACCAATCTAGTCGCCACCAAGCAACAGTGAACACACATCCGCAGAAACAAAGTACGAACGCAAGACTGGCGATTGCCAACAGACACAAGACTGAGCAGGACAGAACACGAGTGTAGCAAAAGGCACAGCAAGCAAGAACAATCAGAACATCAAAGAAAATAACAAACGCTAGCTAAACGCGAACACCGCACTCATTCGCAACAGCGAACGCGTTTACGACATGATCACCGCGCGTTAGGCGCCCAGTGATAAGCGTGCCACCCTAACTAACCAATGAAACACAAACATGAAATAGAGAATGCGAACGCTTGCTAAACGGTTACCTCACCAAGCCTACAGCAAGCGTTCATACCAGACAAGACAGACAGATGGGGCTACCAGTAGCAACCGCTGCTCTGGCTAGCATCCCTAAGGCAGACTACAGAAGGAAGCACTGCCACTACCACTAGGGCTAATGCAATCCAGACAGATGGAGCAGCCAGTAGCAACCGCAGCTCTGGCCTACACTCCCAGACAGACAGAACGATTTCCTGTCGACCGCCGCTGGTGACAAGACAATCGAGACAGAGAGACAGAACAAGGCAATACAGATTTTTTTTTTCAGGCATGTGGCGGCCTCTGGGTCCTTCTCAAAGGGAAGGACCCAAGGGTTCCCTTCCCCCCGAACAGAGGTTCGGAGAGGAGTGGAACCCTTATCCCCTCGCCAGAGGCTCGGGGACCACTCTGGGCCTCTCATTTCCCAAAGGCATGAGAGGGCCCCCCTGCCCCAGTTGTTGCCAACTGGGTTCATGGGCTAGGTATCTACCGGGAGGGAGAATCTCAAGGACGACCGTGGGCAAAGTGCCTCTAGCCGTCCTTCTCACATGCCCCTGCCGGCTCATGCTTACTTTCTCTGTGGCCCCTTGTCTGACGTGTAGTGCACAGCAAGTGCCATGATCCGCACGTCCTCCGAGGTGCCACAGCTTAACCAATACTTACCATCAACAAGCGACAGGTGGGGTAGGGGAAAGTGGGGGGGAGGGGTAGGGTGAGGGTATACCTGAGGCTTTATTGAGGGGTAACACACATGAAGGAGAGAGGAGGGGGGACAGGACAAACCTGTGAAGATCAGTCATCGTCCGGCTCCTCCAGAGAGTCCATGAGGCTATAGTCTCTGAGCAGGCTGTGGATCAGTCTTTAACCATCCTCCTTGGACATCATTTCCCTCCGTCGTACAAACTTGTTCCTGGCGCACCACATGGCATCCTTAAAGCAGCACATGATGCGCCAAGCTTCCTTGATCTTCTCTTCTGAGTGATTTCCGTCGAAAAGTCCATACATCACTGCGCAGTGTGTAATCGCTTCTCTTGGCATAACACCCGACAGTTCTTGTCCCAAGGCGTCCAGCAGCCTCTGTGCGTACGGGCAGTCCCAGAAAATGTGCAGCGATGTTTCTTCCTGGACTACGCACAAGGGGCAGTGTCTGTATCTGCACAGGTTCCTGGAGTGCATGAAGGTCCTCAGGGGCAGCCCTGGACAGGTCTTTGTGCTGGTTGGTAAGTTTCCTGGATGCCACATTCTTCCATACATACCTGGAGGTGCTGTCTGGTAGAACCTGACTGCACTAGAAGGGATGCCTAGTGCAGTCCCCAGGAATTACTCTAAGATAATCTTTAGCAAACAAGCAAGGCTGATACTCCAGGAGAGTTTAGCAGGAACAAACCATCATGACCAGCAAGGGAATCTGGGAGAAAATGGTATTTATACTGCAAGCCATCAAAGGAGGCAGCTAGGCAATTTGCATGACAAGTGTATGCAAATTCCTTAGCAGAGCAAGTCTGAAACTTGCAAAGCGAAGACAGGTCTCTTTTCCAGAGACCTGTAGCATTCAGACCTAAAGAATGGTCAAACAGCTGTCTGCCTGTGCAGACAGCAGAGCAGATCATTACACCTACATTCTGGTCCATGGCCCAACCATTTTTCGGTGCGGTGCGATAAGTGCGCCGCACAACGTGATCCTCATATTTTTGCCACGCTAGCTGCAGTATGCTGAATTCTGCTGCCTACAGTATGTACAGTATACGCTGTTCTCTAGTGCCTGCACTGTGTGCTGATCTACCTCCAGTGTGTACAGTGTAAGGTGTTACTCTGTGCCTTTACTGATTGTAAACCAGCTGTATAGTATGCTGATCCCTGCTACTTTCAGTATGTACAGTATTAGCTGTAAAGCCTGGTACACGCATACAATTTTGATTAGCCAATTTTACCTCTGTTCATCAAATTCATTGTCTGTTGGCCCACTTACTGCACGGGGGTGGTAAAATTGGGGGTCAGTGATTGACCAATCAAAATTGTATGTGCGTATACATCTTTGATCTATGCCTATACTGATTTTAAATTATCAAAATAAAGGACAGGGGGCTCCATCCAATATTTCGATGGGCAGGCCTGTTATCTGTAGCTTACACCGCTGCTAAGTTCACGTACATTTGGCCCCACCCATGGCCACGCCCACTCACCTCATGGCCACGCCCGTTTTTTGCCGCGCATGCCGCATAAACCTCCCCACCTGGTGCCTACAGGTGCCCCCGATCTCCAAGGACCCTAGAAATGCCCCTGCTGTTCCGCAGTTGTGCACAGTGAACAAATTGGAAACTTTTGGCTCAGAAGCACAGCTCAGTAACTTTGTAGACAGCGTGCTGGGCTAGAAGGGCAGGCACTGTGATTGCAGGGCAATATGATCCTCCTGCACTGCTCTGAACAGCTGCACTTCACTTCTGGAAATGCTTTGGGGAATGCTTTCTTTCACTGTGCGACGTTTGCATTCAAAGTATACTGATGAACATATAGGTGAAATATATGTAAAGCATATGATTGCAGCATGTGGGTATTGTGTGCAAACAAACATTTCTGCTCTCTGCTTGTCCCTCCTCCCTTCTCTGTCCACTCCCTGCCCATCTCTGTTCACCATCTCCCCTTCTCTGTGTGTCCACCCCCCTCCCCTTCTCTGTCTACCGCAGGGAATTTTTATTTAAGAATAACGAATGTATATAGCATACAAATGAAATAAATAAATTATAAAAGTATGCATGAACAAAATAGTGCAAAAATATCAAATCATAAGCAAAGAAATGCAAATCAAAACTGTAATAGGATTCACAAGAACAAATCTATATACAGTATATACAATATATACATCACGTCAGAGAAACTTAATTTCATGAGCAAACGTAAGCCCTCCTCCAAAATTGTGCCTGGGCAATCCCTTAAGGCCAGTGGTTCAGAAAAGTAAGAGTCCATCACCCTAATCGAGAGGGCTTTCCTCTCGACCAACCTGATGTCCTCCACCATCAGTCCCCACTGCCGTAGTTTTTTCACACAGGGTATAACATAGGTCAGAAGATAGCCATGACGTGCATTCAGACTTTTCACTGAGCCACCGCTCTTCCAGTCTCTAAGAAAAGGTTCAAACCAGGTCTGAAAGATACCTACCCAAATAGGCGGGCTCTCTGCCAGATAACTACCAAAATTAAATTTGATAAAAATCAGAGAGAAGAAAACAATTGGGTTGACCATTCCTAAGCCACCCTCTTGCCTAGTTCTGTAGGTAATATTTCTCCGCACATGGTTTAACCTGTTTCCCCATAACATCTGGAAAAACAAGGCATAGGTCCTGGTATGCAGAGATGGTGGCAAAATTGTAACATAGCTAACGTATAACATGATTGGTACCAGATAGGTTTTGATTAAGTCAATTTCCAACCCTTCCAGCGGGCCACTTTAGTGCTGACATCTTGCAGTTTGCTCTCCCAATTTCGCAGACCATAATCGCCTGGGCCAAATTTGATGCCAAGAATTTTATCTCATCCTGAGGCACGGGAAAGGAACCGGGAAGTACAAAGGATTCTCCGTCTTTACCCATCCAAAGAGTTTCACACTTATCTGGATTGATTTTTGAACCAGATGCCAATGAGTACCGGGCAATTTCTTCAGCAACCACCAACGTCTACTCTGCTTTCGAGACTACCACGGTACCATCATCAGCATAAGCCACCACCTTTAGAGATGAGACACCAGTGATGCCCACCGGAACCCCACCGAGCGTGCTGCCCTCTATCCTCACAAAGGGGTCGATGGCGAACACATACAGCAGAGAACTCAGAGGACAACCCTGGCGGACCCCCAAGCTCACCTCAAAAGGCTGACCAACTCATCCATTGATGAGCATGAAACTCTCAGCCTCTTTGTACAATGTTCGTAACCAATCCACAAATCCATCTTGCAAACCGTATACACTAAGCAACCGCCATAGGTACTCGTGGTTGACTCTATCAAAAGCCTTGGACTGGTCCAATGTTAGCAAAAACTTTCCCCAACCCTCAGCCCTGCACCGCTCCAGGACCTCCCAGACAGCTAATAGTGCTGAGAGTGTACTCCTGCCAGAGACAGAACAGTACTGATGGCAGGAAAGTATGTCTGTTACCTGGGACAAACGCCAGAATAAAATTTTTGCCTAGATCTTTCTGTCGACATTGAGAAGGCTTATGGGACGCCAGTTCTCAATCATCTCAGGATCATGACCCTTTGACAGCAGAATCACTGCGGATTGCCTCATGGAGGGTGGTAACTGGCCCTCAGCGAGACAGTCATTGAAGGCACCAGCCAATTTAGGGGCCAAGATGGACACAAAAGCCTTATAAAATTCGGCCATCATGCCATCCGGACCCGGGGTCTTTTTGGGTGCGAGATCAGCAATGGCTCGACTTCTTCCGCAGTAATTTCTGCCGTCAAATTTATAGAAGAAATATCAATATCTCCCAAACCTGGTATGGATGCCAGGAAGTCTTCCACCCTTGTCTGGTCAAGTGGTTTCCTCCCAAGCAGATCAGCATAAAAATCTCTAGCGATGGATAGAATCTCCGACCTGGACTTTGCCAGAGATCCCGAGCCATCCCCGAAACCACGGACCGTCTTAAGCGCTGAGCTTTGTTTGAAACTCTGGTAAGGATCAGGCGAGTGGTATTTGCCATGATCTCTCTCCAGAGTCAAAGAAGCCAGCCGGTCATACTGCTGCTGCCTGAGGTGAAGTTTGACCCCAGAGATCTCCCCCGGATCTCCGCCTTCCGAAACGAGAGTGTTCAACTCCCCCCTCAGACGCTGGTAAGCAATATTTTTATCAATACTTCTCCGGACCGCTAGACTCTTGAAAAGTCTGGCAGCACTTTTTTGGCCTCCTCCCACCACTCAGACCTATTGTTAAAACAGTCCAGGATGGTGATCTGCGCCTGAAAAAACTCCTGAAAGGATTGTCTTATCTCGTCTTGCAGCAGCAGGGACGAATTTATTCTCCAGATACCCCTACCTCTGGGAGGAGCATCCGAAGCATTCAAACCCACCCATAGAATAAGGTGATCCGAGAACTCCACCGCCAACAACTTGGGAGTTGAAGTGATGAGGGTCTCTGAAACAAAAAACCTATTCTAGATCTACTCTCGCCTTTATAAAATCTGGTCTGATCTGGTGGATGTGCACATTCGCCACTCACCGGATCTCACAGGGTTCACCACCCTGTGAGATCCGGGGAGTGGCGAATGTGCACATCCACCAGATCAGCCTCTCTAGCTAGTTTATCTAAATACTTACCATGAACACTTATCCAGACCCTGGTACTTGACCTGTCCCTTGCCCTAATGACGGTGTTAAAATCACTACCTAGGATCACAGGATAAGTGGAAAAAAGGAATGGCCTGATCTGCGTAAAAAGGCGTTTCCTCTCCCCTTTAGACCCAGTGTGGGCATAGGTGTTAATAATCCTGAGGTTCTGCCCTCCCACGCAGACGTCTAAGACCAGACACCTTCCCATATCCACCTCAATTACTCGCCAGCATGTTACCTAATCGGCCCTAAACAGGACCGCCACACTACTGCCAGGCTCTCCCGCAAGAGACCAAAAACTCGGACCAGCCAACCAGTCCCTCTATGCCAACCAAAGGTCGGACATTGAGGTGAGCATGGTCTCCTGCAGGAAAAAGATGTCAACCTCCAATTCGGCCAGAATTGCATATGCCAATTTTCGAGCTCTAGATGTTTTGATGCTAGCAACATTGATTGTTTCCAATATAAGGGGTGGGGGAACCGCCATCAGAATAATTTAAGGCTTCTCTTTGTGCTTTTTACACAAGGACAAAAAAGGAAACAAAAAACACAACATCAACAAAAATGAAAAAACGTAAACACAAAGGACAGTACCTCCTCATTCAGGAGCTGTACCACCTATCTTCATCTCCTCTTCCTCGGAAGAGAGAGGATTTCCTGACAAAATCTCATATCTGTTAGAGATTTTGAGTTCCTGCCTTTTTTTGCAAAAAGGACTCACGTTTTTTTTCCGTGAGAGAAAAAGTTTTCCCTTTTTTTGTTTTTATATTCTTTTTCTCTCTGGTTATATGTTTTCCTTCTAGAAACTCTTTTTCCTCAGGTGTTAGCTTCTCCCTGCCACGAGGTGTCAAAGGAAAACACCCAAAACCCGGAAAGGCTGTTTGAGGGGAAAAGGAGGCAGGGATAATATTTGGTCAGGGGGATCGGGTTGAGGAGGAGGATGGGGGGGGGGGATTTCTGGTATCAGGAGGGGGAGTAGGGGGAAGGGGGTTATTAGTATCAGGAGGGGGAGGAGGAGGAAAAGAATTGTTAGTATCAGGAGGAGGAGGGGGGGGATTAGAGGGTGGAAGGGAAAAAGGGTAAGGGGTAGAATTTTTGTGGGGGGCAGCAGAGGGAGGCTCTGTGGAACCTTCACCTCTTTTTCCCCTCTCAGACCTCTTTAGAGGTCTAGGTCTCTGAGGCTTGGGAGAAGAGCCTTCCCCACCTTGAGCAGCATCCCGGATGTGACCCGACTGCCCGAGTCCAGACTGCCCCTTAGAGGCCATGCCAGCCGTGAATATAACAGGAGAACCAGCGGGAGGGATAACAGAGGAAGGAGACACAGTAGACTCAGACACATTAGGGACTGGATTTGACTGTACGGAAACATCTGAAGTTGGCACAGAGACAGGCTGGCTCTCCTCATCCATCTGGTCTAGCATGGCTCTCCTAAAATCCGCAGGCATAGCCAACCAGGAGGCCGTGCACTCCGTAGAGGGATCACAGCCATTTCCAATGCCATAAGCTCAGCATTTTGTGCACTGTTGTCTCCCAAGGATTTAATGTTTCTGTAGTCTTCAACAAAACAGCCATTAATAAATGTACCTTTTATAAATCCTCCAGCGGCTTTATATGCAGATTTAGTGCCAAGTGCATGCCGTGCAGAACCGTCCGTGTAGTAAACTACATCAAAGGTATCCATATCAACAGTGTCGGATTCAGAGAACGGCAAATCAGTGAAGTTTTTTTGGTTAGAGTAGATGAAATGTAATTGTTCATTATTCAGAGAATTCGCCCACTGAACCCACCTGACATGAAGTGCTTTAGAGTCGCTCACAGATGCTTTGGTTGCAGCCTGCAGCTCTGGGACTGGAGAAAAAATATAGATGTCCTTCCCACCAGCCATGTCTTTATATTTACTGAGTACATACTGTATGCAGGCTAGCACTTGCTCAGTCCGTGCAAATTTCTTTTCAGCTGGCGTCATTTCTTTAGAAAACCACAAGATAGGCTGTGTTTCATGCCTGTTAGTTATTTTGCCCATGAAAAAAAGCATTATTTGACATAACATGAATTTCCATATCTGCAGCATCACTTCTGGAAGCCAGAGCCTCAGGGCTTGCTAAAGTCTGTTTCAACTCAGCTAGCATAGTATCATGTTCCACTGTCCACTTGTCTTTTGTAAATCCCCCCTTCAACAGTTCATAGAAAGGACGTATAAGTGAGGCAAAAACAGGTGTTGTTCTCCTGACGAAATTACAGAGTCCTAAGAGTGATTGCAATTCTTTCTCAGTAGCAGGCCTTGTAATATCCGCTAGTTTTTGTTGAAAACTCTTTGTCAAAAGTTTGCCATCTGAAGAGATTTCAAATCCCAGGAATTCCACACTGCAGAATCCAATCCTGCTTTTGGAGGGGTTAAGTACATAACTAGTGTTGGGCGAACAGTGTTCGCCACTGTTCGGGTTCTGCAGAACATCACCCTGTTCGGGTGATGTTCGAGTTCGGCCGAACACCTGACGGTGCTCGGCCAAACCGTTCGGCCATATGGCCGAACTAAGAGCGCATGGCCGAACGTTCCCCGAACGTTCGGCTAGCGCTGTGATTGGCCGAACGGGTCACGTGGTTCGGACCCGAACGCGCTCTGATTGGCCGAACTGTCACGTGGTTCGGGTAAATAAATACCCGAACCACGTCATATCTCCGCCATTTGTCTGTGGGTTTAGCTTTGGGTAGGCAGGCAGGGTAGTTCGCGCTCCAGCCACGCTAGCCAGGGTCCCCCCCAGTCATTGTGTGTCGCTGCTGGGAATAGTAGTACACCGCTCGCTCAGCATTCTGTTTACTGCCACTCTGTGTACCTCGCTCAGCCACACTATATAGCATTCTGTTTACTGCCACTCTGTGTCTGCTGGGAATAGTAGTACACCGCTTGCACAGCCACACTATATAGCATTCTGTTTACTGCCACTCTGTGTACCTCGCTCAGCCACACTATATAGCATTCTGTTTACTGCCACTCTGTGTCTGCTGGGAATAGTGGTACACCGCTCGCTCAGCCACACTATATAGCATTCTGTTCACTGTTCTGTGTCTGCTTGGAATAGTGGTACACCGCTCGCTCAGCCACACTATATAGCATTCTGTTTACTGTTCTGTGTCTGCTGGGAATAGTGGTACACCGCTCGCTCAGCCACACTATATAGCATTCTGTTCACTGTTCTGTGTCTGCTGGGAATAGTGGTACACCGCTCGCTCAGCCACACTATATAGCATTCTGTTTACTGTTCTGTGTCTGCTGGGAACAGTAGTACACCGCTCGCTCAGCCAGAGTATATAGCATTGTGTTTACTGCCACTCTGTGTACACCGCTCAGCCAGACTATATACCATTGTTTACTGACACTCTGTGTACACCACTCAGCCACACTATATACCATTGTTTACTGACACTCTGTGTACACCGCTCAGCCAGACTATATACCATTGTTTACTGCCACTCACGTGTGCTGCTGCTGCTGCTGCTGCTGGGTTAGCGTTGCCGCGTGGTCCCTGTTTATTGAACCTCTTATCTTTATTACATTTATGACTACATGGCGGTACAAAGCATGCTATCCGCACGCTTTTTGTCCTCATGCAAGGCCTGGGTTGTTGTGTCTCACAAAGCGTGGCCTTCTCCTCCTGCGCCTCCTCCTGTTCCATCACGTGTGCTGCTGCTGGGTTAGCGTTGCCGCGTGGTCCCTGTTTATTGAACCACTTATCTTTATTACATTTATGACTGCATGGTGGTACAAAGCATGCTATCCGCACGCTTCTTGTCCTCATGCAAGGCCTGGGTTGTTGTGTCTCAAAGCGTGGCCTTCTCCTCCTGCGCCACCCTCCTCCTGTTCCATCACGTGTGCTGCTGCTGGGTTAGCATTACCGGTCCCTTTTCCTGGAACCTCTTATATGTATTACATTTATGACTGCATGCCGACAAAAAGCATGTTACCTGTGCAAAGAAAACAGACATTTCCCGCATTTAAAAGACAGTTTTCCCTTTGAAACTTTAAAATCGATTTTCTCAAAAACTATAAGCTCTTTTTGCTAAATTTTTTTTTCCTCTTGTACCCACTCCCAAGGTGCACATACCCTGTAAATTTGGGGTATGTAGCATATAAGGAGGCTTTACAAAGCACAAAAGTTCGGGTCCCCATTGACTTCCATTATGTTCGGAGTTCGGGTCGAACACCCGAACATCGCGGCCATGTTCGGCCTGTTCGGCCCGAACCCGAACATCTAGATGTTCGCCCAACACTATACATAACCATTGAGAGCTAAAGTTTTGCAGATGAGAGTAACAGTAGCCATCAAATCACCTGTAGTGTCTGAAGTGCAGTAAAGATCATCCATATAAACTACTGTGTCTTTGATTCCAGCCATGAGCTCCTGTATTCTGCCAGCAAATATTGGTGGTGAATTTTTGTGGCCTTGCGGTAATCTTTTATAAACATAAGATGATCCTCTAAACGAGAAACAGTGTAATCACTATAGTCCTTATGTAGGGGTATAGACCAGAATCCATTGGATAAATCCAAGATTGCATTTTATATTTTTTCCTTGGTATGGTGTCAATTGTAGCAGTGGCATGCAAATTTTGTGTACTAACTCCATATGTACAGCGGTTCAAATGTCTACAGTCCACCACAAGGCGCACTTTTCCATTACTTTTCAAAGTAGGGGTTAAAGGGCTATTATAGGGGCTTGATTTTTTTCTCAATTATTCCTTGTAAAACCTGTAAATCAAGATTATGCTTAACTGCCATATAAAGTCCTTTCCGTATCGGATATTGCTTTTGAGGCACAGGTTCAGTTTTTATCATTTGCGGGATAATGTCACAATTTAAATCCATACCACAGCGTTCAGGATATAATTGCAGGGCATCATGTCGATCCAGTTTGTTCCATAAGGCCAAAATCTCAGGAGTGTGATATTTTTTCATATCCTCGGAAAAAGTACCTAGAAACAAATGGTTAGTATCCTGGAAAACAGGTAAAAAACAAGCATCATCCGGTTTCAGGATAAGGTCATATTCTTCTTCAGAAACAGATCTTTCTAAAAGCAGGACTGTGATAGTTCTTGCCTGTTTTATGCCCTTAAAAAAGATGGTTATAGTTCCCCGTTTGTGTTTTGCAGAAGTTCCATGCATAGTATTTAGCCATTTAAAAGAGCCATGTGGTACCCAAGAAGCAAAGTATCGTGTTAATATATTTACCTCCGTCCCTGTATCAACAAGTGCTCTTTTCCACTCAAGCCCAGGTGCTATCTGGAACAGTAGGCTGTGTCTTCCCTCCATGCTGTCTAACAGATGAGACAGGTGGAGCAGTTTCCTGTAGTCTTTTGTTGGTTTTGTAATCCTCAGGAGTTTGTTGTTTTTTATTTTTTACTGGATCAGGCTTTTTCTGCACATGGGGTCTGTCATCAGAGAATTGCCGGTTCTTCTGTCCTTGATTATTTCGTTGCCAATGGTCAGGCATGGGAGGGGGAACAAACCTTTCAGCCTGACCCCCTCTGAACTGCTTGTTCCAATTGCCACGGTAATCTCCAGACAGGTATCCTCGGCGATCATCTCTCCATCGGTTGTTATTGAAGAAAGGTCGAGGCTGACGAGGTGGATTTCTCTGTTGCTGTTGTAGATGTTGTTGTGGCGGTTTTTGATTCACAGTTTTAGGAGTGTCCTTTAGCTGCTTATGCTTGTCCAGTTTTACCTCTGGCACAAGAGGCATACGAAAAGACCTCCAAACTTCAGTTATCGCCAGTTTTACATCCTGAGTTGTAAATCCATAGCCAAGCCTCATAGTCAGAGCTCCTTTGACCCCGGTGTCATCAATTATAGCACACAAGAAATCCAAAACATGTGTCGGTGTAGCAGTATTTGCAATAATGATATCCACAGCAGATAAAATCCCAGAAGTCTTTAGAACCTCCTTTGCTTTCGTAGATAAATCAACAACTCCACTCTGTCCACTTGCTCTCTCCTGGATGGCCGCAGATACACCAGCCCAAGTAGAAAAAGATTCCTGCGGACCTAGGATACCTGGGGGGAAAAGCATGTTAGTGAGTAAAGTAAAATCCGCAAGGTTTAAATCCCTGGAAATTAAGTCCAGCTGTCCTGAATGCAATGCTATTTTCTGACTTAATTCTTTAGGAGTCTTATCATGCAAAGGTCCCATCATTTTAAGACAAACTTCCATTCTTGTTTTTAAATCACACATCATGCCTCCTGTATTCCAAGTAGTTTGAAGTGGTTTTTGTGGTGTCAACACAGGGAGCGGAGGGGTTAATTTTCGCTGCAAAAAAAACTTGTTAGAGGGAGAAAGTGTGTTAGAACGAAGCAAGTCCCCACTCCTACTTGTGTGGGGGGGGGGGGGGGGGGGGGGGGTTGGAATTCCGAAGCAACAGGCAAAACATTTTCGGGGTCGCCCTGCAGCTGCAAAGTGAGAAAAGAATCCAGCAATCCACGGACAAAGTCATATCCAGTTTGCTGCAGGTCATCCGGTAATTCCTCGTATTTTGGTATATGGACATTTTGTAACAATCCCATATCAATATCAGAAAAGTGTTTCTTCAAAAGAATAGGTCCCAACAAAGCGAAGGACGGTAGTGATTTTGCAATATCGTCCTCAAAGATGTCTGCGACTGTGTCAGCATCAATTTCACAAGTAAAGTCAATCTTCTGTAGTTTAGGCAATTCCAAGAAAACCAGAACATATTCATCTGCATCCATTTTAAAACGAAGTGGAATGTAAATTATTTTATCCTCCACGGTTGTCTGCAAAAAACCTTGTAATCCAACATTATCTTCAAGTTTGTCTAACCCTTCATATTGTTGTCTTAAAGCAAGATATAGAACTTGGAGCCCTCCTGATTTAAGCTTCTGAGCTTCCTTCGGCATCGCTCTTATTAGCGCAGAAAGATTTATAATATCCTCTGTAGGAGTAGCCATTATTCTTTTTTATAGTTTGTGCACAAAAAACTGTTTCCTTGACTATCGAAACAAAAAGAATTTATCTTAATTAGTTGTGTTCAATTCCAGGGATATACAACGGTGGGCGCCAAAAATGCCAGCTCCTACACATTAGGTAGGATTATTAACAGAAAGAAGTGCAACTCTTCATTTAGCGTTACTACTTTAATCTGTTAATATCAATGGGTATTAAGCCACTGAAAGCTTGCATATATTTGTTTTAGCATATCCCAGGTTGAAATAAACAGAACACGCAGACAAGAGAATTATCACTAAATATAATGTATTCTTGTGATAATGTACAGAGAATATACAAATATTACATATAAAAAGGATATGATTAAGATGCCTATGGCTACGATATCTGCTAACATATTATTAGGTCCACCAAAAAATATTGCATGAGATACATTACCAGTTCCCAGAAAACCATTTAAGCAAGAGCAGCAGCAGCTTGTTCTGTCCGGTTACCTCTCTTTATAGTGTTAAACAGAAATTGAAACTAACTCATCCTGCTAATTAACATACGCGTATGTCATAGCATATTACATCATCAGAAATAATTTCTGGAATGCAATTTGCTTTCACTTTCTCTTTCTAACCTATGAGTCATACTAGGAGACCTCTGCCAAGTATTCGCTAATGTGCTTGCTAAAATATTTCAGCTATTGGTTAGGTCATTCTCAGCGTGGGAATAAATGAGCATAATTTCACATCATTACACTTTAAAGAGAAACTCCAACCAAGAATTGAACTTTATCCCAATCAGTAGCTGATACCCCATTTTACATAAGAAATACAATGATTTTCACAAACAGACCATCAGGGGGCGCTGTGTGACTGATTTTGTGCTGAAACCCCTCCCACAAGAGGCTCTGAATACCGCGGTACTCTGGGCAAACTGCCACAATGTAACAATGTTCAGAGACAGGAAATAGCTGTTATTAGCTGTCTGTAACAGACAGAACAGCTAGAAACAGCTAAATAACCTGCCCACAGTAACAATGTCACCATGTAATAAATGTCAGAATGTTAATCTGGGAGAGGAAAGATTTTACAATGAGCAAACACTGACTAAATCATTTATACATAATTATGGTAAAAAATTAAGCACTTTTTTTACTACATTATTTTCACTGGAGTTTCTCTTTAAGCAAGATACACAAACTGGTTATACAAGAACTGATTATTAATCATTTCAACAGTAATTTAGAGTCTATGACCTAAAAGAAAATCAAAAGATAAAAATTAATGAAATGGGGGAAGAATGCAATGTTATATATTTGACAAGATGGGTTCCCTACATCTCTGCAAACCAGAGTTACAGGGGTGCAAAAGTAGTAAAATCCCCCATAGGCTTTCATTGGCTCCCTATTTCACTTTCCAAAATCTCACATCTTTTCAAAGGGCAATGGCTCAGCAGTGGCAAATTTTCTAGCATTGTAGGGACCCTTAGGGGGAACATGACTGGTGAGTTTCGGGCCCCTAGGCCGAAGAGGTCATAGCCTAGGGTCACAAAAACCTGTTTATTTGGGTGGCGACTCTGACGTACATAAATCGCAGCCATGGCCGTTAGCAACGTCTGAATCTCACGAAATGTCTCATGCAGGTAGAAGACATATTGTTAGACTTGGGCTCCAAAGATGGGTTCCCTACATCTCTGCAAACCAGAGTTACAGGGGTCCAAAATTGGTAAAATCCCCTATAGGCTTTCATTGGGCCTCCTATTTACAGTTCCAAAATCTCACACCATTTCAAAGGGCAATGGCTCAGCAGTGGGAAATTTTCTAGCATTGTAGGGACCCTTAGGGGGAACATGACTGGTAAGTTTCGGGCCCCTAGACCGAAGAGGTCATAGCCTAGGGTCACAAAAACCTGTTTATTTGGGCTATTTTAATGGTAGTGATGGTGACGTACATAAATCGCAGCAATGGCCGTTAGCAAAGTCTGAATCTCACGAAATGTCTCATGCAGGTAGAAGACATATTTTTAGACTTGGACTCCAAAGATGGGTTCCTTACATCTCTGCAAACCAGAGTTACAGGGATGCAAAAGTAGTAAAATCCCCCATAGGCTTTCATTGGCTCCCTATTTCACTTTCCAAAATCACACATCTTTTCAAAGGGCAATTGCTCAGCAGTGGCAAATTTTCTAGCATTGTAGGGACCCTTAGGGGGATCATGACTGGTGAGTTTTGGGCCTCTAGGCCGAAGAGGTCATAGCCTAGGGTCACAAAAACCTGTTTATTTGGGCAATTTCAATGGTAGCGACTCTGACGTACATAAATCGCAGCCATATCCGTTACCAACGTCTTAATCTCATGAAATGTCTCATGCAGGTAGAAGACATATTGTTAGACTTGGACTCCAAAGATGGGTTCCATACATCTCTGCAACCAGAGTTACAGGGAAGCAAAAGTAGTAAGATCCCCCATAGGCTTTCATTGGCTCCCTATTTCACTTTCCAAAATCTCACATCTTTTCAAAGGGCAATGGCTCAGCAGTGGCAAATTTTCTAGCATTGTAGGAACTGTTAGGGGGATCATGACTGCTGAGTTTTGCCACCGCTGAGTCATTGCCCTTTGAAATGTTGTGAGATTTTGGAACGTGAAATAGGAGACAGAATGAAAGCCTATGGGGGATTTTACCACTTTTGCACCCCTGTCGGCCGCTAGCCAATCGGAAGAGGCAGAGAGGAGAGGGGCGGGAATGGAGGACACCGCAACGTCATAGCTGGGTGCGGTGCTGGGCACAATGCGTCAGCGCACGCTGCCCGCCGCCCCCTTCGCTCGCCGGAGTCTTCTTCTATGCCGCGCATCTGCACTGACTCTAGCCAGCGCGGCCGACGGAGGGGAGACCAGGAGGAGCCCCAGACACTGCTGCTGGAACTGGAGGGAGGTGAGTGGCACCTACACCTAACTACTCTATACCTGGCTAACTATACTGAAGGTCCCTACACCTAACTACACTATACCTGGCTAACTATACTGAAGGCACCCACACCTAACTACACTATACCTGGCTAACTATACTGAAGGCTCCCACACCTAACTACACTATACCTGGCTAACTATACTGAAGGCCCCTATACCTATCTACCTATACTGAAGGCACGTATACCTAGCTACCTAAATGTTGGTAGATCTCCTGGGCTTGGCAAATTTTAAAGTAGCTTGCGAGCCGAAAAAGTGTGGGCACCCCTGCCCTAGGCTATGACCTCTTTGGCCTAGGGGCCCGAAACTCACCAGTCATGATCCCCCTAAGAGTCCCTACAATGCTAGAAAATTTGCCACTGCTGAGCAATTGCCCTTTGAAAAGATGTGAGATTTTGGAAAGTGAAATAGGGAGCCTAATGGAAGCCTATGGCAGAATTCAGCACTTTTGCACCCCTATAATTCTGGTTGGTTATCATCATCACCCGCCGACTTTAGCAGTTAATAGCAAAGAATAGCAGGATATGTTAAAAAGATAGCAGTAAACAATATTTAACGGACTTCCTAGGCCACAAATGTGAAAAAAGTTTAATACCTTTTCATAATCTAGATCAATGGAGGACGCCATCCGCGCCCTCCCGTTCATTCCCCCATGGCTCCCGCAGTAATACCGGCCCCGGTCGGGCCCCGACCCCTCCAAACGGGTCGGGTTCTCATTCCCTCCTCAATATGGCCGCCACAGATTGCCGCTACTGTGCAGTCTGCATAGGCGCGATTGCGGCTGCGCAGCTCCAGGCCCTCCTCCCACCGCGTCATCAATATGTGTGCATACATCGGACGCATCGGGAGGAAGTGCTAGAGCTGCGCAGCCGCAATCGCGTCTATGTGGACTGCGCAGCCGCGGCAATCATATTGAGGTGGGAATGAGTTGATAACCCGACCCGTTCAGAGGGGGTCGGGACTCGACCAGGGCCATTATTAGTGCTGGAGCCATGGCGGAATTAACGGGAGGGTGCGAAAGGCGTCCTCAATGGATATGGATTATGAAAAGGTATTTAACTTTTTTTCACATTTGTGGCCTCGGAAGTCCTTTAAAAAATGTTTTTATTTTTTTTATTTGCTGTGTGTGGGAAATCAGAAAAAAAAATGGCGTGGGGTCCCCCCTCCCGAGCCTCTCTAACCCCTTGTCCCCCATGCAGGCTGGAATAGCCAAAATGCAGAGCCCCGGCTGAGCTATACCAGCCCGCATGGACCATGGTATGGGGGGCCAAGCCTTCCCCTCCCCCCCCGGAGCCCTTGTCCAATCCATGGACAAGGGGCTCTTCCCCACCTCCAGTGCCCCAGGAGGAGGTGGGGGCGACGACTCCCTGGGGGGGGTTCATGGTGGCATATGGGAGTCCGCTTTAAGAAGGGGACCCCAGATGCCCACCCCCCTCCCAGGAGAAATGAGTATAGGGGTACAAAGTACGCCTTACACATTTCCACAAAGGGTTAAATGAAATAAAAACACAACCACGAGAAAAGTATTTTATTATTCTAAATTAACCATAAATACTTACCTGTACCTTTAAAAAAAATTTCCCATGCCAATATCCACGGTAAATGATCCAACGAACTGTATCCTCTTATGTTGCGATCTTCAATTAAGTTGATTGAAGATCTCCGATGCCTCCCACATAGCAGAGAATGCGTCCTTGCATAGCTGCCGGCTCCTGCTGTCTCTCCCCACCTCCTCACCTGTCACTCTCACCTAGCCTGGCACCCATGGGTGCGCTGGGTGCCAGGCTAGGTGAGGGTGACAGGTGCAGGCAGGTGGGGAGAGACAGCAGCGGAGCCGGCAGCTTCACGTCCTGCTCAGGACGCATTCTCTGCTATACTAACGGTTCTTGAATCATCCGGTTCTTTTTAATGGATCGGTTCTTTTTTTATGAATCGGCTCATTTTACTCTGAAACTTTAAAATTGATTTTCTCAAAAAGTATAAGGTCTTTTTGAAAAAAAAAAATTTCCTCTTGTTCCCACTATTCCACTTAACATTCTCAACAATTTTGGTGTTTCTACTATGTAAGGGGACTTTGCTATTAACCGTTAAATTCGGCGGCCATTAAAGTCTATGGGCGAACCGAACTTTGAAAAAAAGTTCCCGGTTCTCTGCGAACGTGAACCACCAAAGTTTGATTGGAACCGTTCGCCGGCGAACCGTTCGCTACATCTCTAGAGCCTATGTGTCGGCCCGGCTCTGAGTATCGCTACCACAATACTTCACTCCCAGCCACTACTGTATTCGTTTACATTGCTATGCAAATGAATACAGTAGTGTCCGTAAGTGAAGTATCGCAGTAGCGATACATTACAGAAGGAGGGCCACCCGCAGTTAGTTACGCTCATTGCTTAGGAAGCAATGCCCATAACTAAGGAAGGCACACTCCTTACATGGCAGCGAGCTCTGCTATGTAAGGTGTGCATAGGGCACACTACGGATCATTAAGCCGTGCTGCTTGATGAATCAATTCCACTGTATTTATTCTTTTCCGGGTCAAAGAGTTCACTTCATAACTGACGTCAGAAAGTGAAAAAACAAATCGCTCTGGCACTTTACAAAAAATCAGCTAAAAATTACGCACAACTGCTGGCGTGAGATGTGAACAAGGCCTTCAGTGTTCTCCCCAGGCTCTTTTAGCCTGGTGCTCCACCCGACTAGTTTTGGTGATCACCCGTTTTAGCCTGGTGCTCCACCCGGCTAGTTTTGGTGATCACCCGGCTGTCATCGGCTCACCTCCTCCTATGCTGTAAGCAGAGTTGCTCACAGAAGCACTGGCCCTGCATTCTCTCATATCACCCCACCCGGCTACTTTTTCATGTCACCAGGTTGGAAAAAAATTCTGGGGAGAACACTGGCCTTACTTAAAGAGATTCTGTAACGAAAAAAGTTCCCCTTGGGGGTACTCACCTCAGTAGGGGGAAGCCTCTGGACCCTATCGAGGCTTCCCCCGTCCTCCTGTGTCCCATGGTGGTCTCGCCGCAGCCCACGGAACGCACAGGTCGACAAATATTTACCTTTTCTGGCTCCAGCGGGGGCGCTGTTGCGGCTCTTCCCATAGAGATAGGCGAAAATAACCGATCTCCGCCGGGTCCACTCTACTGCACAGGAGACTTGCGCCTGCGCAGTAGAGCGGTGTGAGAGAATGCGGAAAAGCCGCCGCATGTGCTACTGAGGAGGCGGCTGATTCCGCGTCCAATGCGGTGGTTTGCACGCGGAAGCGTGTGTCTGGTAGCAGGGCAGAACGCGGAAAAGACGCCACATGCAACAACAGTAAGGCGGCTGGTTCCGCGTCCAGCGCGGCGGTTTGCATGCGGCAGCGTGTGTCTGGTGTGGCTGAGTCTGTTAGTGCACACAGGCTTAGGAATACGCGCGCGTGCGCTGAGAGGCAGTATTCTTATACTGGGCAGAGAGAGTCAGCTGATCACGCCGATCAGCTGACTCCAGAGCAGGCTACTATTGGTTGATCAATTAGGGGTGGTGCTGGAAAGCACTACTCCATATATAGTTACTGCTGGCCAGTTGCAAATTGTCTGCCGTTGCGAACACTACGTGGAAGCACTCATACCTTAGTCAGATCCATCAGTGTGTTTGAACCAGGTGGAGCTGGGAATTCACACTGAGCCAGATTACTTGTATTGTTATTCTGTTTATGCTTAGGCTAGTTCGAGGGTGTAGAGACCACGGACCTCACACCCAGACTAGGGAACTGTATTATTGTGTTATACTCCAGACTAGTTCCAGGGTGCTGAGACCACGGACCTCGCACCCAAGACTAGGGAACTGTACTATTATTTGTGTTATACTCCAGACTAGTTCCAGAGTGCTGAGACCACGGACCTCGCACCCAAGACTAGGGAACTTGATCATTCTGTTATACTTCAGACTAGTTCCAGGGTGTAGAGACCACGGACCTCACGCCCAGACTAGGCATTGTTTGATATCTGTTATGACTTATTGCTCTCCTGACTACTCATCTGTCCTCTGATTCGGTACCTCGCACATCTGATACTCCGTTGCCAAACCCTGCTTGCCCTGGATACCGAATCAGTCTTCTGTCTTTGTACTTTATCTGTCCGTGTGTTACCGACCAGGTGTGCCCGACCTCGAGAGATATCTCTCCTCTTAAGAGATAGTCTCCAGATCAGATAGTGACATCCATCTTCAGGTGTCACTCACTTTCTGGTCCTTCCTATCTCCAGCCTGACTCCACTCCTTGGAGAGTCTCAGGCTGCTGGAAGGTTCCTGTGTCCTCAAGAGCAGTAATCCTCTACTGCCTATCATCACCTGCTCAGCAGGTGCATTACTCAAAGTACTACTGTTACACCAAACACTCACATACCTTTAGGTGTCCAGAGGTTAGCGATATATCTGTATTATCAGTGATTCTGCAGATCATCAATAATCAGGTATATATCTGCATTTTTGGTGATACTGCAGATCACCAATAATCTGATTCTCTCTGCGTGCTGACACCAATCATTACAGAACGGCAGACCAAACCCAAATGGACGCACTTTGCAGCCGTCTTGATGCACTCACCACCTTGGGGGAAACTATCATCCGAGTGCTGGACAGCCATCAAACTCAGATCAATGCATTATCTGGATCTGTACAAGTCTTTCAGATGGCTGTGAACACAGTGCGATCTCCTCCTAGCACAGACATACGCATGCCTGTACCTGAAAGGTTTTCTGGTCACAGATCTGAGTTCCGGAATTTTAGAAATAGAGTGTTATCATACTTTGAGTTAAGGCCTAATTCGTCAGGAACCATGGCCCAGAGAATAACCTTTATTAAGACTTCGTTGTCAGGGGATGCCCAGACTTGGGCATATAATCTCCAGACAGGGCATCCGGCCCTAACTTCGGTGGAAGAATTCTTTAGAGCTATGGCTATAATTTATGATGATCCGGACATTGCCTCTACCGCTGAGCGGAAGCTCAAGACACTGCGGCAGGGCAAGGGTCCGGTAGAGAACTATGCTGCAGAGTTCAGGAAATGGGCAGTGTCGGCTAGATGGGACTCATTCGCTCTGCTAGACTGCTTTTTGTCAGGCTTGTCAGACGCAGTTTCTGATCTTATGCTAGGTCATCCTGAGCCGAAGTCTGTTGATGAGGCCATTTCATCGGCCATCAGGATTGACCGTCGCTTACTGTGAGAAAACACGGAAAAGCCGCCGCAAGTACTCAAAGTAAGGCGGCTGATTCTGCATCCAACATGGCGGCTGGCGTGCATGGGCACGCGTCTACTAGTCTGTCGGATTGCGGAGAAACCGCCGCATGCCCTATGGACAAAGCGGTGGAGTTCGCGTCCGACGCGGCGGTTTGCTTGCATGGGTCTGCTGCTAACAATGGGGCTGGACGCGGGGAAGCCACCGCATGCTCAGGAAGCGGTGCGGCTAACCCCGCGTTTCAACCAACAGATACATTACAACACATGTCTGGTGTGGCTGATACTGATAGTCCACACTGGTTCAGAAGGACGATTCTAGCAAGTTTCATTGGTCCAGCACTTAGGGGAGGCGCTGGAGAGCGCTGGTGTATATATACTGGGTGCTGGTCATTTCTCTGGTGTCTGGCGTTGCGATCACTACGTGGTAGCACTCAGACCTTCTGTCAGTATCTGTGTTATTATCTAGACCAGTTTCCAAGGTGTTGATGACCAAGGAGCTCACACCTTAGTCTAGGAATTCTGTTATTATTTGTGTTATTATCTAGACCAGTTTCCAAGGTGTTGATGACCAAGGAGCTCACACCTTAGTCTAGGAATTCTGTTTTCTGTGTTATTATCTAGACCAGTTTCCGGGGTGTTGATGATCAAGGAGCTCACACCCAAGTCTAGGCATTGTTGATTATCTGTTATGACCTTCTGCTTTCCTGACCATTCTTCTGATCTCCGATTTTGTACCTTGTTATATCTGATACTCTGTTGCCAAACTCTGCTAGTCTTAGGATTCCGCATCTGTCTCCTGTCTCTGTACTTTATCTGTCTGTGTGTTGACGACCTGGCCTGCCCGACCTTGAGAACTATCTCCCCAGTTAGAGATAGTTCACAGTCTGTTTGTGACATCCCTCCATTGGTGTCACTCGCACTCTGGTCCTTTCCACTCTCAGCCTGACTCCGCCCCTTGGGGAGCCTCAGGCCTTTGGAAGGAGCCTGTTCTCTGGGCAGTACCCTTTATACGGGTGCTCTCCTCAAAGTATTACTGTTGCACATACATATTACTCAGGTGTCCAGAGGTTAGAGATATATCTGATTATCGGTGATACTGCAGATTATCAATAATCGGGTATATATCGGTATTCTCGGTGATACTGCAGATCACCGGTAATCAGATCCTCTCTGTGTTACACCGATCGTTACACTTACATTATCAAAGACAGATTCGGAGTAGGAACGATATGAGATTTGTTTCCTACGCCGCGCCTCAACCTGATTCATCTCCACCTGATTCATCTCCACCCACTTCACCTCCACCAGAACCAATGCAGATTGGGCGGTCGAAATTGTCCCGGGTGGAGCAGAAGCGCAGAAAGACTGAGCAGCTCTGTCTATACTGTGCAGAGGTGGGTCATATAGTGCAGAGTTGTCCCAAGCAGTCTTTGCCTCCAGATGATAAATGTTTGCTCCTTCCTTGTACTATATCTTGGAAGGATAAGACAGAGACCACTGAGGCCTTCATAGACTCTGGCTCAGCAGTTAATTTTATGGATTATGAATTTGCTCTGGTAGCAGGGCAGAGCGCGGAAAAGCCGCCGCATGCAACAACAGTAAGGCGGCTGGTTTCGCATCCAGTGCGGCGGTTTGCACGTGGCAGCGTGAGCGTGTGTCTGGTGTGGCTAAGTCTGTTAGTGCACACAGGCTTAGGAATACGCGCGCGCGCGCTGAGAGGCAGAATTCTTATACTGGGCAGAGAGAGTCAGCTGATCACGCCGATCAGCTGACTCCAGAGCAGGATACTATTGGTTGATCAATTAGGGGTGGTGCTGGAAAGCACTACTCCATATATAGTTACTGCTGGCCAGTTGCAAATTGTCTGCCGTTGCGAACACTACGTGGAAGCACTCATACCTTAGTCAGATCCATCAGTGTGTTTGAACCAGGTGGACCTGGGCATTCACACTGAGCCAGATTACTTGTATTGTTATTCTGTTTATGCTTAGGCTAGTTCCAGGGTGTAGAGACCACGGACCTCACACCCAGACTAGGGAACTGTATTATCATTGTGTTATACTCCAGACTAGTTCCAGGGTGCTGAGACCACGGACCTCGCACCCAAGACTAGGGAACTGTACTATTATTTGTGTTATACTCCAGACTAGTTCCAGAGTGCTGAGACCACGGACCTCGCACCCAAGACTAGGGAACTTGTACGATCATTCTGTTATACTTCAGACTAGTTCCAGGGTGTAGAGACCACGGACCTCACGCCCAGACTAGGCATTGTTTGATATCTGTTATGACTTATTGCTTTCCTGACTACTCATCTGTCCTCTGATTCGGTACTTCGCACATCTGATATTCGGTTGCCAAACCCTGCTTGCCCTAGATACCGAATCAGTCTTCTGTCTTTGTACTTTATCTGTCCGTGTGTTACCGACCAGGTGTGCCCGACCTCGAGAGCTATCTCTCCTTTTAAGAGATAGTCTCCAGATCAGATAGTGACATCCATCTTCAGGTGTCACTCACTTTCTGGTCCTTCCTATCTCCAGCCTGACTCCACCCCTTGGAGAGTCTCAGGCTGCTGGAAGGTTCCTGTGTCCTCAAGAGCAGTATACCTCTACTGCCTATCATCACCTGCTCAGCAGGTGCATTACTCAAAGTACTACTGTTACACCAAACACTCACATACCTTTAGGTGTCCAGAGGTTAGCGATGTATCTGTATTATCGGTGATTCTGCAGATCATCAATAATCAGGTATATATCTGCATTTTTGGTGATACTGCAGATCACCAATAATCAGATTCTCTCTGCGTGCTGACACCAATAGTTACAAGGGGCCTGATAGTAATCAGCGATTTCCGCCTATCTCCAAGCCGAGAGCTGATCCTGCACTGAAGCTGGGAAGGTAAATATTTACATCTCCGCTGTTCGGAGAGCTTTATCTTCGCCACCGTGGGACACAGGAGGACGGGGGAGCCTCGATTGGATCCAGAGGCTTCCCCCACCCGAGGGGAGTACCCCCCAGGGGAACTTTTTTCGTTACAGATTTTCTTTAAGACCCGGGGGAGAACAAAGTGATTAGAGATATCTGATACTGAATGATCAACCAAAGACCTGTAATTTTGGATCTTTAGCAGATGTATATGCTGGATTGGCTCACGATACTCAGCCGAGGTGGTCTTTATCAACCACCATAGCCGAGTTGAAAACAGCATGTGTACATGGCTTAGAGAGACACTGAAGCGAGAATAAATCTCGCTTCAGAGCTTATATTCAGCAGCGGCACGTGTGCCCCTGCTAAAACGCCGCTATCCCGTGGCTAAACGGGGATCCCTTACCTCCCGAAATCCCCTCTGAGCAGCACATCCCCTCTTCCGGATTAAGGCAGGGCTAACCGCCGCAGCCCTGCCTCACGTGCGTCTGTCAGCGCATATCTCCGCCTCTCCCCCGCCCCTCTCAGTCTTCCTTCGCTGAGAGGGGCGGGGAAGAGGCGGCGATGCGCTGCTGATAGACGGCGCTGAGAGGCAGGGCTGCAGCCGTTAGTCCTGCCTGAAGAGCAGCAAAATCTACGACCAAGTTGGTCGTTGATTTTGCAGAGGGGGGTTTGGGGGTGAAGGGACCCCCATTCAGCCGCGGGACAGCGGCGTTTTAGCAGGGGCACAAATGCCCCTGCTGAATATAAGCACTGAAGCGAGATTTATTCTCGCTTCAGTGTCTCTTTAAGCACACAGTTCTAAACTATGTAAATCTATCAACATTCTGCACAGCGCAGAGTACACCCTATACACCACAGTTGGTAACGTTGTAAGTTAGTAACGTCAAACCAACCCAATCGACTATCTATCTCTCCTTGAAGCATACCCCCCCCCCCCCCTTCCTGGTCACTGTCTATAGCCCATGTCACAGTATGGCTAACTATACTGGGGGATTTCAGACTACATATACTGAGGGGGCCACTTGGCTACCTATACTGGGGAAATCTAAGACCGTCTATATAAATTAGCTTCTTAGTGTGCAGTAATGTAGAATGCAGGAGAAACAAATATTAGGCCTTTGGTAATTGCTTTCTTGGCTAAAATACACCAAGAATGGCAACAACTTTATTCACAACTTAGACACAGATTGTAGTAAGACTTTTGCTACTGAAACACAGCACAAGCTGTGGTTATAGCTGGCAATGCATCTTACCTAATAGATATACACATAATAGATATTCCAGTAGGGGACTTATGGCTATCTATACTGAGGGGACACAGGGCTAGCTATACGGGGGGATTTGTGGCTACCTACAGTGGGGGACATCTCAGGCTACTGATACTAAAATCTAAAAGTGGCCCCACACGATACAATAAAATGATCCAATTTTACAGCAAATCGATAAATATGATCGGATCTCCCCAAAAAAATTGAAAGGTTTTTTTTTTTTAATCGACCCAGAATGCTGTAAATTTTTGTTCAATTTTTTTTTCTAAAGATTAAATGGTGTGTGTTAGATTGTCAATTTATTAATATACACACCCTAGCTATTTTCTCAGTTTCCAATCATTTTTATTATAATTGTGGAAGAATTGAACGTGTGTGTGGTACATTTGTTATATTTTTAAAATGTTACAATCGGTGATAAAAACTGATTGCAATTCTTAAATTGAACAGATATTTAAAAAATTGAATGACTTGTGGCCACCTTAAGATGTATTTTTCATTATTTCATCTTGAGGTATTTGGCTACTTACTACTTTTTATCTGGAGGCTCTGATGCATAATCGTGTCACTAACTGTCCCTCAGACGGGCTCAAAATCTGATGCCTCGTACACACCATGCAATCTCCCAGACAGGTTGAATCAATTATTTCCAACAGGCCTGCTCTTATTCCGGATCATTTTTTCTGATCGTTTTTGTATAGATGTTATCCAAAAAATGATCGGAAATCTCATCCGACCTGCTGGAAATAATCAAATAGACCTGATAGTAAATTGCATGGTGTGTACCAGGCATAAGGCCAATTTTTTAAAGGGAAACTAAACTGAGAAGGATATAGATATTTCCTTTTAAAATAATATCAGTTGCCTGACTCTCCTGCTGATCCTGTGTCTCTAATACTTTTAGCCACAGCCCCTGAACAAGCATGCAGATCAGGTGGTCTGACTGGATTAGCTGCATGCTTGTTCCAGGTGTGTGATTCAGCAACCACTGCAGCCAGAAATCAGCAGGATTGCCAGGTAACTGGTATTGTTTAAAAGGAAACATCCATATCTCTCTGTTAAGTTTCCCTTTAAAGGGACTGTGTACCAAAAGTGTCATTGTGTTTTCTACCATTCTACAGGTTCCTAAACCTATTATAATGTGCTCTGGCTTACTGCAGCACTTTATACTATCACCATCTCTGTAATAAATCAGCTTATCTTTCCCCTGTCGGACTTGTGTCCTGTGTCTGGAAGGCTGCCAACTCTTCAGTGTGATCTGCTATGCATGCCCCCTCTATGCACACTCCCCTGTGTGTGTGTGTGTGTGTGTGTGTGTTATTTACATCAGCTTTTCTCTGCTCTCTTATCTTTTACAAGCTGGATAAATCCTCTGTTCACATACTGATGAGTCACATACTGCAGAATTACAGACAGCCTGGCAGAGCTGTCTGCAAGAAGAAACAAACAATCAGCTTGTAACTCTTCAGTGATCTGCAGGGGGAAAGAAATACACAAATGATCTCTTGAGATTCAAAAGGAAGGCTGTATACAGCCTGCTTGTGTATGGATGTATTTTCTATGTGTGGACATACTGTACATCAACCTACTTCCTGTTTTGGTGGCCATTTTGTTTGTTTACAAACAAACTTTTTAAAACTGTTTTTGACTACTTTTAATGCGGCGAGGAGCGGCGAAATTGTGACAGAGGGTAATAGGAGATGTCCCCTAACGCACTGGTATGTTTACTTTTGTGTGATTTTAACAATACAGATTCTCTTTAAAGGAACCAATTAATATAACCAGTTTTGGGGAGGTAGAAGGAAAATATAATCGCCACGTGAAGAAGATAGTGTTTATTTATGTTCATTAATTTCTTTTGTATGTAACGATTTTATTTTATCAAATGTTATTGTTTGTAAGGATGTTTGTCCAGGGGTGGGTCTCAGGGTTAGGCACCATCGGGGGTTGGTTAGGGTGAGGCACCACTGGGGGGTGGTTAGGGTGAGGCACCACCAGGGGGGAGGTCTTGGGGTGAGGCACCAGCAGGGGGGAGGTCTTGGGGAGAGGCACCACCAGGGGGGAGGTCTTGGGGAGAGGCACCACCAGGGGGGAGGTCTTGGGGTGAGGCACCACCAGGGGGGAGGTCTTGGGGTGAGGCACCACCAGGGGGGAGGTCTTGGGGTGAGGCACCACCAGGGGGGAGGTCTTGGGGTGAGGCACCACCAGGGGGGAGGTCTTGGGGTGAGGCACCACCAGGGGGGAGGTCTTGGGGTGAGGCACCACCAGGGGGAGGTCTTGGGGTGAGGCACCACCAGGGGGGAGGTCTTGGGGTGAGGCACCACCAGGGGGGAGGGGGTCTTGGGGTTAGGGACCACCAGGGGAGGGTTCTGTGAGAGAAAGGGTTAGGTTAAGCTGTATTTTTGAATTATGAAACGGTTTTTAAAGTAGATCTGTTTTCACTTTTATATCCCGTCTGTTTTATGATACTTATGGTTTACATGTTTTCTGCTTAGCTTTGCGCCTACTTGAAAACAATCTTTATTGTTAAAATTTTGGGTACTTATCCGTTAGCCGGGCGCATCCGGCAAGTGGCGCTAATTACTATTCCCCCTCCAGGCCGCCAGGGATAGTAGGGAAAGATGTAACTGGTGGAGTGTCGCCACCTAGAGGATGCGCCCGGCTAACGGATAAGTAGCAAATTTTGGCTTCACCCCATGTCCATCTTTTTCCTTGCTCCTCTTTCATGCATGCCATGTGACAATCTCAGTCAGTTCCATGCCGTATCCCGTTAAATTTTCATGCAAGCCAGAATTATTTGCATCTCATTGGACATCTGTTGACACGATCTGCGTCCTTCTCGTATTGTTCCAGTCCTGCTGCTTGTCGTTGCAATGAGATAAGACTGCTGTGTAGCTTTACGTCCAGCAGGGAAAGGGTTATAGAGGGAGTTGCTTGCTCTATACATTGTATACGTAGTAGGAGAGGGCCAGGAAGGGGCTCTGACAGCCACAACAAAGATCAGGGAGGCTCAGCTTCCCCTCCAGCCATGCTAATCACCTTCTTCAGACCGGGCTCCCTGATTCTGGCCCGGGGGTCCCCATTGCTGCAGACATGCAGAGTTGGGGGGATACAGTGCAGAGTGGTAACAGGAGCTGCAGCAGCTGGAGTAACAGAGGGGGGCAAGGGAAAGGTGAAGACACTGGAGGATTTGCCTGGTCCGTCTCTGAGCACCAACCTGTACTGGCTCTTCATCAGGGGGTACCTCCTGCGTTCCCAGGAGTTGCAGGTAAGTGCTGAAGATCGTGTGTGTGTTTCAGCATGCGCTTCTATGTGTTCAAATGACAATGGCTTAGATTCCCTTAGACAAGAGTTTAGCCATGTTTGGTAAAAAACAAAGTGTCAGTTAAATACGACATCCGGCGGATCAGTCAAAAATAGTCTTATCAGTCTGCCGACAGCCTGTACTCGCATACTACTGTCGGCAGAACGACCGCACCACAGGAGGGTCTGACGGACCCATCGTTTGTTACAATAGTGCGTATGTACGCACCTCTAGACTCTTCCACTGAATCCACTAAACGTTTTCACACATGCAGTAATAGTTTGGTAATTTACCGAAAAACTGCATGACAAAGCACTAAGATTTTTAACTCATGCAGTATTTCATTCGGTGTAGTAAGGCATAGGTTCTCAACGTGTGGTACGCGTACCCCAGGGGGTACTTCTGATGGTTCCAGGGGGTACTCGGGCTTGATATACTTAACCAAGAACAACAAATTTAGAAATCTTCTTTAAACAACACCAAATTAGTATTTTAGCTAATTAAAAGCAATCGTAAATACTTAGAAAATGTTTAGAACCAATTATCATGTACTACAATTAAATATATATTTGTTTGTCAAGGGGTACTTGTGATAATGTTTACTATGCTGGGGGTACTTGGTGAGTACAAGGTTTTAAAAGGGGTACATACCAATAAAATGTTGAGAAACACTGTAGTAAGGAATTGTGCTGTATTTAATGCAGGGAAAATAGATGAAACATTCATGCCAGGTTAACATATAGCATAGCGTTTTTTTTCTGGCGTTTTCCACAGGTGCGTTTGCGTTATTGCGCTTTTGATGCATTTGCGTTTTTTAGCACAGATGCATTTTTCATGCGTTTTGCGTGAGTTTGTTTATAAATGTAAATTTATGCAAATCATTCAATAGGTAACAGGAAGCGGAAACATGTCAGATCTTTGCGTTTTAATTTAAAAACGCAGCATAAAACGCAATGCATATGTATTACCATAGACTTTCATTGTGAGCGTTTTAGCAGCCAGCCTGCATATTATGCAAAACTGCAAGTGTCTGCAGAGCGCTTACTGTAAATTGCAGGGGGAACGCTGGTCCTTCTGCTTCCCATAGACCAGGGGTGCCCATTAGGTAAATCGCGAAGGCTTTCATGGTAGATCCCGACCCCACTACATTTTCCATTCTGTATATACAAGTGTGCTCCTAAAATTGTATATGGGTAGATCATATTGACTTGCTAATTTTTTTAAGTAGCTCACAAGGCGCAAAAGTGTGGGCACATCTGCCATAGACTAACATTGCTACATAAAACGCAGCGTTTTATGCTCTGCAAGCGTTTCTGCCATGTGTGCATCTGGCCACAGATAGCATTATTATCTTTTTAACCATTTTGAATTGCTACATTATAATATTGTGAAATTATGGAAATCTGTTATTATTACCGGTAATTTTCTTATTTTCCTGAATAGTTTAGTTTTGAACCTTTTCTCTGCTCTGTTTCCTCCCTTCTGAATGGCTTTAGCCCGGGCCTGAAGATAAAAACCAAACATCTCCCTTGGGTTACCGCAATCTTTGTGAACTGACATTTGTGAGATGATTACCTCAAACGTTGGTAATTTACCATCGTTTTCGGACTGTAAGACGCTCCTGACCATAAGACGCACCCAGATTCAGAGGACAAAAACCAGGGGGAAAAAATATAGTAAACCTGGTGCAGCCGTGGTGATGGAGCATCTAGTGGATTATGCCCCCTTTGTACCTCATGCCCCCTTGTACCTCTTGTGTCTCCCATGTGTCCGTCTCTGTCCTCCCTGTGTATCTGCATGGGCACAGTACAGGGAGTCCCCGACATTGCGGCGGGATGGAGGTTTGTATTGGCAGCGTTCACAAGTCAGGAACTCCCTGCATTTGGACTATAAGACGCAGTGTCTTTTTGTTTTTTCCCCGCTTTTGGGGGGAGAAAAAGTGAGTCTTATAGTCCAAAAAATACAGTAGCTCACTAGTCGGTAATTTTTAGTTTTCTATGGACATGCAGCTAATCTTGTAAGGTCTGATCTGCTGCATGCTTGTTCAGGGTCTATGGCTTAAAGTATTAGAGGCAATGGATAAGCAGGACAGCCAGGCAATGTGTATTGTTTAAAAGGAAATACATTTTATCCTCCATATCCCTCTCACCTTATTACTAATATTCAATGCATATATAGATCTGTTCATTACAGGCATAGCACCAATGCAAAGCTAATAAGATGGATGGAGGAGGGCCCCTCTGGTCCAGGGCCCCGGTGCAGTCACAACCTTTATTGCTATGCCACTGCTTGTCAAATTGCTTATCGAGTTGAAGCCATTGGGCCTGATTCACAAAGCGGTGATAACTCAGTTATCACGCCTAAAAGACTTTAGGCATGATAACCTTTGCACCGTTTTGTGAATCAGGCCCAATGTTTGCTAGAAGAATTGGGCAGGAATGAAATGGAAAATGTCTGCAGTAATGTCAGAGGTGTGGTTACAAAAATCACACTATTGCATTTTGCAGAGTATTGTCCCATAATAAGCCAGGTGTGAGTTGTGTGGGAGAGTCAACATGTTACAAATGTATATGTTTTTAAAGTAAACGGATAGTTTCCCAGATTTCTGCCTCTGTTCCCTCTCTCTCATACTGCATAAACAAATGGAACATGCTCCACACTCAAAGCTAAAACAGCAAAAGTGACAAATCTTGTAAGCAGGGTCACTGTCTTTACAACTAAAGAGTCAGAGGGAGTTGAAGTTTGCATGCTTCTGTATGGTCACATAGCATCAACACACACAATTGCTCTCTCTACTGCCGGTGAATGGCAGTAGAGAGAGTGTACTGTGGAGACCCCCGGCACTGGAAGCGGATAATATTACACTTGTTACCTGTTCCAGTGCTATGGGTCTCCTCCATCCATCACAGCACACTCACTCTGCTGCCATTCACTGGCACATGTACACTGGCAAAATGGTACATGTAACGAGTTTGTGAATTCAAGAAAATCAAAATGCTTACATATGAACACTGTCATAGGAAATCATTACACAAGCACTTTTAGGGCAATTTGAAAAATCGCCAGTGCCTTAAAAAAAAACGCAAACTCTCATCGTTTGAAACTTTAGATGGATTATGAAAACAACATTTTAAGAAATAAAGGAGGAATGTTTGTCCTCGGAGAGAGGTGCTATGCGGCAAGTTGATATTTCATTGAAATCCAGCTCTAGACAAGACAAGACAAGACAAATAACATTTATATCGCGCTTTTCTCCTGGCGGACTCAAAGCGCCAGAGCTGCAGCCACTAGGACGCGCTCTATAGGCAGTAGCAGTGTTAGGGAGACTGGCCCAAGGCCTCCTACTGAATAGGTGCTGGCTTACTGAACAGGCAGAGCCGAGATTCGAACCCAGGTCTCCTGCGTCAGAAAAGCAAGAAGGAATTGTTGAGAACTTCTGAGGGTTCTAAGACTGATCTTGGTTTTATTTTTTCAGAAAGGAAGTATTGTAAAAGCTTGCACAAACATGTTAAAAGAAGTCAAGGTCAGGACAATAGGGAGTCAGCGGGGCAGGAAACGGCAGCAAGCTACAATAGTTTATCTTGTAAACACGATCTGAAAGAGAAATCGGGGGAAAAAAAATCTTCCACTCTAGGGGCTCAGACACACTATAAGCTCTTTTCTGAGCGTTTTTTGGCCATCAGAGCTTTCGGAGAGCTTTTAAAAAAAAACTCCCATTGACTTACATTAAAACCGTGCTAAAATCATGACTGCGGTAAAAAATCAATGATTTTACTGCAATTCAATGGGAATGTTGTTTAAAAAGCACTCAGAAAGCTCCGGTGGTCAAAAGTGCTTACAGGTCTTGATTTACAAAGCTCATCAAGGTCGTGCTAGCGTTTTAGTGTGCGTAACGTTTTTTGCATGCGAAATCGCAGCCGTTTTCATGTGAAAACACTATTTTTCGTGTGCAAACTGCAGCGATTTTGCGCGCAAATTTGCGTTTGCCCGTGAAAACGTTACGTGCGTTATAACGCTAGCGCGACCGTGATGAGTTATCACGGCATTTGTGAATGGAGCCCATAGCGTGTCTGAGCCTTTCCAAAATAGAGAAATCCATACAGGTGAAACTAGCGCAAGATTTACATTTTTTTTTAAAGTTCATTTATTTCAGTAATTCAACTTAAAAGGTAAAACAAATATATGAAATAAACTCATTACATTCAAATTGAGATATTTCAAGCCTTTATTATAATTTACTGCTCATGAGAACCCCAAAATCAAAGTCTCAGGCCATTAGAATATTGTGAATATGTTCAATATTTTAGGCTCAGAGTGTCAGACTCTAATCCGCTAAATCATCCAAACCTGCAAAGGGTTCCTATTTCATATTAGTTTCACCTTTCAAGTTGAATTACTGAAATTAAAGCACTTTCACATGATATTGTAAGGGTTGCATACAAAATCATGCATTGCACATCCAGCATGAGACACTTCATGAGCAATGCATGATAGTGGTAGTGGCCTAGCCTTCCCAGATCCTAAACCACCCCCGATGATACCCAAATAAACACGGAGACAGTCAGCTGGATTTAATAGGCCAGAGCAGCCCATTTATTTAACAATATTAGAAATTAAACATGTAACTTCAGAGAGCTGTGGTAAGCAGTCCGATATTATCACCATCACGTTGAAATCCAGAATAACTGGCAAGCAGCCTGTAACCGGCCCCCGGCTCGGGGACAGCTGCTTGCCCACCGAATCACTCTCACTTGCTGAGAAACATAACCGGTAGATTTGCACCTTAGGCAAATCCCCCTAAAATCAAGAACTTTCTGAGCCCTTACCCCTCCGGCTGCAATGACGAAAAGTTAATTAACCAAACCTGCAAGAAAAAACACATCTATAAACTAAAATCAAAGGGAGGGAGGGAGGGAGGGAGGGAGCTTCCTTTCCTAATGCCTGACTGGCAAACTCCGCCCCCCCCGCCTCCTATTCAAACCTAGATCTATTACCTCAAACCACCCCCCTTTTCTATTAACCCTATCCTTCCCATGCAGGCCACACTATCATGTGTGGCCTTCCAGACTGCGCTCCACTACGCTTCCAGGCCTATTCTTGAATGCTGCAACCAAATGAAAGTGTCACTGTTCAGGAAATGACTGAAATACTGAGACAAGGTATAAATGAATAATGAGTTTTTACATGAGAGACTCCATAACAATTTTCAGCCTTATTTCTTCTATCCTATAAGTTCCTATACCTGTTCTAATGTGCTCTGTTTTACTGCAGCCTTTCCTAGTTGCACAGTGGCTGTATTATCTCTGTTATATAATCTAATCTTCTTTCCTCTGAAGGCTTTGTCAGGCTCAGGCTGGAATGTGCTGCTCTGCTTGTGATAGAATAGAAGTTATACACACCCTCTCCACGCCCCCTGAAGGCTCTTTGTGAGTCACAGACTGAGCTCCTCTCAGCCTATCACATGCTTTTAGTAGCCATGTCTTTTGTTTGTAAACACTGCTTAAAACTGGCAATTACAAGCCAGGATTGCAGCAGGGAGTGGCAGAAACAGCACAGAGGGGCCCAGGAGAACATAATAAATAGAATGGTATGCATTTTATTGTAAGAATTTTAGAGTACAGATTCTCTTTAACCAAGAACAAAAAGGAACGTGACCAGTAAAATGTACATTAATCTCATGCACAGCAATGGCAATAATATGCAATGATAATCTCACACAAACACAAGAATAACTCTGCAGGCAAATGTATTGAGACTGACATACACATGCAATCCGGAGTATATACAAATAGATCTCCCTGCATAAGGAGTAATGCAGAGCTAAATATACATAGATAGATAGATATAGTGTGACAGTAGATATTTAGAAATATATGCAAGAGATAATTCGCAGTACAGAAGGAGCAAGCTAATGGGCAGTCCTACAGGCAAAACATGAACTAGGATATCAAACCATACAATGTAGTCGCTAGGCAAAGCATCATCGAGAGCAAGGCTAGAGGTCATACACAGAATAGCAAGAAAACAGGATACAAGGGCCAGTAACTCGGGCTAGGAGGGCCAGAACACAGATACGATGAGCTAGCACGGGAGTAGTGCTCAGACTTGGCTTTTAACCTTGTGCAGAGACATCAGGTGATCATCCAAATCTCCTCCTAACAGTCTGTAGAGGAGAACAAGTTGTGGAAGTGTGAGCCCTCTGCTGGCAGACAGAGAAACATGATTCACAACGAGTTTATAGTGACATCTGCTGGTGAAAAGAGAAAGTTCATGAATCCTATTCACAGCGATGTCACCAGCAGATGCAGAGCCTGACAGATATTCTAATTTTTCAAGTTTCACCTGTGATAGGTCTTTGTCTTCCCTCTCAATAAAAGTTCTATTTCATATATGCCAATAAAATTAATAAAAACAGTTTAAAAATAGAGGCAGTAAAGGTAGAATTACTTACTCCTAAGGAAAAAAACGAAATGGTGAGGTTCAGAACTGTAATTCTATTAACCCTCTGGGGGATAATCCTGAGCTGAGCTCGGGGTAAGCCGCCACAGAGGATTTCTCAGGCCCTGGTGGGCCGATTTGCATAATTTTTTTTGTTGCACGCAGCTAGCACTTTGCTAGCTGCGTGTATATACCGATCGCCGCCGCTCCGTGCTGATTCGCCGCTACCCGCCATGCCGCGCCCCCCCCCCCCCCCAAGACCCCGTGCGCAGC
The DNA here is from genome assembly GCF_040937935.1 of Hyperolius riggenbachi. Taxonomy (NCBI): domain Eukaryota; kingdom Metazoa; phylum Chordata; class Amphibia; order Anura; family Hyperoliidae; genus Hyperolius; species Hyperolius riggenbachi. The sequence continues at coordinate 298,963,952 of NC_090652.1, forward strand.
CTGGCCAATCAGTGCTAGGCAGCGCTGAGGGGTGGATCGTGACTCCCTCTGACGTCACGACGTCGTTGATGTCGATGACGTCATCCCGATCGTCGCCATGGCGACGGGGGAAGCCAAACAGGAAATCCCGTTCTGAACGGGATTTCCTGTTTGCTTTGATTGCCGGAGGCGATCAGAGGGGGTGGGGGGATGCCGCTGCACAGCGGCTATCATGTAGCGAGCCCTGGGCTCGCTACATGATTTAAAAAATAAAAAAATGTAAAAAATAGTGCTGCGCCACCTCCTGGGCGATATAATTGTATCCCCCAGGAGGTTAATCCAAACAAAACTCTAATAGATTGCAACGCGCTTCTCAAGACTGACTGATGCCCTAGGCTCGCTTGTTTCACTTTGGCCGTGTACATAAACATACCACCTCATGTCATGTGGAGGGTATATTCCTACTGTTATGCTCACATTCGTGTGCCACGGCAGTGATGCAGTTATTCACATCTTAGTCCCTGTGTCACAAACTCACTACACCATATTGCCTCTTTGTTTCTTCCCACATTCTTCCTTCCTATTTTCCTTTGAGATATATGCCGATAGATCTTTCTCTACTTTGGTAGCGTCATGTGTAACAAAATATAAAATGCCTGACTTTCTCCATAAAGCAAGGAGTTTTGAATCAGGATGATAACATTTATTGACTAACTTAGAGATGGATAAACAGTGAGCTTTCGGCTTATAAAAAGCCTTCGTCGGACTGGTTACTTTCTCCATAAAGTAACTTCTAGAAACCAACATAAAGCATGAATAGTCCAGTATCTGGTCTTGATAAAGGTAAAGCCTATCTACCCCTCCAACCTTTTTCTTTAAGGACCCCCCACTTACTTAACCTAATAAATGAAACACGGACTACCATGGCATTGGATTAATTTAGGCCAAAGCAGCCCATCTTTATTTAACCAAATTAACAATAACCCAAAATTGCAAAAACAACACAACCATCATACCCGTAAAATCCTAACAGAGAGCTGGGGACAGGGGCCCGGAGGTACCAACTGGAACAAATTTTGTTTCGCACTTGAGTGACATGCAGCCTTGTAACTGGCCCACAGCCGCGCATCTCGGCTCGAGGACAGCTGCATGCCCCATAAAATTACTCTCCTCCTGTCGAGGACCTCATCAAACCGGATTTGCCCCGCGACAAATCCAATAACCTACCTCCGGAGCCCCCTTATACCCCTCCGGCTGCAATGACGAATAAACGCCCCTCAAAACCCCCCTCCCCCTTTTAACCAAAACCCCACCTAAACAATACAAACAGGGGAGGGAGGGAGCTGCTAACCTACAGTGCTCACGGAAGCTGAATGACCCTCCCCCGCCTCCTTGCCGCCTTACCCAAGCACCCCTTCGTGCCGCGCGCCTCAACTCCGCCCCCCGCCCAACAGATTAACCCCATACTGCCGGGGGCAACGGCTACCTCATCATGCCGTGCCCTGCGCAGTCGCACGCTCCGCTCCAGGCCCTCACTTGATAAAGGTAAAGCCTATCTACCCCTCCAACCTTTTTCTTTAAGGACCCCCCACTTACTTAACCTAATAAATGAAACACGGACTACCATGGCATTGGATTAATTTAGGCCAAAGCAGCCCATCTTTATTTAACCAAATTAACAATAACCCAAAATTGCAAAAACAACACAACCATCATACCCGTAAAATCCTAACAGAGAACAGGGGACAGGGGCCCGGAGGTACCAACTGGAACAAATTTTGTTTCGCACTTGAGTGACATGCAGCCTTGTAACCGGCCCACAGCCGCGCATCTCGGCTCGAGGACAGCTGCATGCCCCATAAAATTACTCTCCTCCTGTCGAGGACCTCATCAAACCGGATTTGCCCCGCGACAAATCCAATAACCTACCTCCGGAGCCCCCTTATACCCCTCCACCACGAAAGGGCATGAAACCTTATGCCCTTGAGGCCCCCAACCTCAAAGCTCTCTGAATCCCGTCCTCCAACCCCAGGGCCCAGAGATCCATCCCAATATCTGTGAGGTGTACCCCATCCCTCCTGAGAAACAAACCAATGTCCTCCTCGAGCTCCACGTGCCTAATGGCCAACCCCCCATTTCTCACAAAATATCTCGCCACCTCCTTGTTGAGCTTTATCCTGGCTTTGTTCACCTTGCGTACTGAGATGGCCAGCCTCCAATATTCTCGGGCAACTACGTCTGACCAGACTATGACCGTAGCTGGAAAAAGAGAACGTATTCTGAGGAAATCAAATTAGATTTCTTTGATAATGATCCTGGTGGATTTTGAGGCAAGATCATTGCCCGCTAAGTGAAGCACCAAAACATCTGGGGCCCTGTCCAACCTGGCCATACTATTCAATTCTGGCAAAAGACTAGGCCACACCATACCTGGAAAGCCCCTCCAATGAATACGTACCTGGGCTCTCGGAAAGCCCAGCTGTCGGCCCTCCGGCCGAACATCAGCTCTCCTTGCTCCCCTACTAACATAGGAGTGCCCCACAATCCACACGATGGCCAGAGAATCTGCAACAAGAAAAACAAACTAACAACAACTGATACACTCCAAACACCCCTTAACCTATACTAAATGGGGCCTAACGTACAACCTATAACGAATGGAGTCCCACCGACCAATCCTTTTAATGACCTCCTCCCCTAATCCCCAACGTGTCGCCTCGGTAGCCGCCCCAATTCTGAACGAGTGGGAGGCAAACTCCTGTTGAGGGAGCCCCAAGGATCCCAAACATTTCCGGAACATCGACACGAATTGGAAACGGGACAAAGGAATCCCATCTTGATGAGATAAAAACACCGGCGCCTGGCCAGGACGAACCGCCTGGAAATGCATGACCTTGCCATAAGGGCACATAGGTCCACCAATAGGGAATAGAGTAATATCCCGCCCCCTGCCAGACTGATCCGTTTTAGATCGCTGAAGATGGATCACTGCCTCCCACTCCCAGTTTGCTGCGGCTCACCAACTCTCCTATCCTAAATGCCCCGAAAAAGGCCAAAACAAAAGCCGTAGAGAATAATACATTCTCGTAGGGTGACACACACAGGTCCGGCAGCACCCCCAACAACCGTTCAAGCAGCTGATACGTAACCGGGCGCCTAGAATCCCTTGTTACTGCCCCTTTTTTGTAACCCCTCAACGCCTGTCGGACCCTAAAATCTTTATTCGCGTCTGGCAGACCCCTGGCCTTAAACCAAAAAGCCATCGCTGCCATTTTCTTTGCTACCGCAGATTTCGACACCCCATCCACAAAGTTCCTACCTAAAAAATACAATAATAAGCACAGTCTGTCATCGTCTGACTCACAACCCCCAGCTTGACTCATCAAAGCATCCCACGCGTTCCAGACCGCCGTGTATGCTGCCGCTGATGGCTCGGACAACGATCTCCCGATCATTCCAGACACGGCCCGAAGGGAATCTTCCACACCGCGGATGGGCAAGGAACCCCACGCTCTTCTGCCGCGGGAGCCGCTGCCCGGAACCTGTCCCACTGAAAGCGAGAAAGCGCATCAGCAATCACATTGTCAACCCCAGGCACATGAACTGCAAACACGTATGTGTTAAGGCGCAAACACTCTAACACCAACTGCCGTAGCAGACATATGACCGGAGGGGATGACGCCGAGCAATTATTGATCGCTGAAACCACCCCTATGTTGTCGCAATGGATCCTAACTCGCTTGTTCGCCAGCTGCCCTCCCCATATTCGCAGCGCCACCACTATGGGAAATAATTCCAGCAACACCAGGTTAGCAGTGAAACCAGCCTCAATCCATGACACATCCCAGGGGGCCGCACACCATTGCCCCCCCAGGAAAGCCCCAAAGCCTTGGGACCCCGACGCGTCGGTAAATAACTCCAAATCGGCGTTACTTACCGTATCCTGCATCCAAACAGCCCTGCAGTTGAACTCCTCAAGGAATGTCAGCCAAACCCGGAGATCCGCCCGAAGATCCGCCGTCATCCGAATCCTGTGATGTGGGACCACGACCCCTGCCGTTGCCAACGACAAGCGCCTGCAGAATATACGCCCCATAGGCATGATCCTGCATGCGAAATTCAGTTTACCCACTAATGACTGCACCTCCCTCAAAGTCATTTTCTTACTCTGAACTGCTAACGCAATGGCCCCTTTCAAATCACCCACCTTATCTTGCGGTAACCTACACTCCATAGATACCGTATCGATGGTGATGCCCAGGAATTTCAGTACCGTAGCGGGCCCTTCCATTTTTTCTTCTGCCAGCGGGACCCCCAAATGGTTGCAAACATGCTTCATGGTTGCCAACGCATACGCACAGTCCGGCGAATCAGCCGGACCCATAAACAGAAAATCATCCAGATAATGGATGACTGACTGCACACCCGACACGTCCTTTACCGCCCATTCCTAAAAAACTTCTAAATTTCTCAAAAAACGCACACGACACCGAACAACCCATGGGCAAGCATCTATCCACGAAATACTTACCTCTCCAAAAACACCCGAGCAACCAGAAACTGGACGGGTGAACTGGCAACAGCCGAAAAGCCGACTCAATGTCGGTTTTCGCCAAACGCGCACCCTGCCCTAACCGTCTTACCCAATTGACCGCTGTGTTAAAAGAGGTATAGACAACCGACGCGTCATCACTTGACAGGCCATCATTCACGGAAGCGCCCCATGGGAAGGACAGATGGTGAATCAAGCGAAATGACCCGGGCTCTTTCTTTGGCACCACCCCGAGGGGTGACACCACCAAACCAACTAAGGGACAGGTCTGAAAGGGGCCCGCTAACCGCCCCGCCTCCACTTCCTTGGCTATCTTCTTGTCCACAACTTCCGGACGCTCGTTTGCGGATTTTAAATTCTTAAAAGGAGGGCTGCACTGCAACGAGCAGCTGCTTGGAATAACAAAACCCTCCTCAAAACCTAAACGTAAAAATTCAGCTATTTCCCGATTAGGAAATCTGCTTAGAAACCCCGCCATCTCTGCCCCCCTCACTGGCGTCGTCCCTTTTTTGCCCAGCATCTGCATGCTTGCCTCTCTTGAGTTTGTAACATCTTGAGGCCGTGTGTGAGCCCCCGCAATTGGAGCACTCGTGCTTGAACCGGCATGAGTGGCCAAAACGACAGGAACCGTCGTTATATTGCCAACACACGCCCTTTCCTTTGCTAGCCAGCTGACCACCTGCAGATGATCCGCTGGCCGTTGCCTGAAAGGATTGAGGACCTCTGGCTGGAATCATGAGACGCATCCAAAGTGTTATATCTTTGTGGTCCCAGCGCACCGCAGGGCGAACTGCTTTAGTTTGCCTGAACTGCTCATCCTAACGCAACCATGCGTTACCCCCATAGGACCGATGAGCCTCCCAATATAGAATCCATGTAACCGAAGAGCGCCGAGCAATGCTCAGGCTGCCTTTCCCCGGTCACGCTCGCCAGAATTGAAAACGCCTGGAACCAATTCTGGAAAGTGCGCGGTATCAATCTGTACCGCCGTTCCTCCTCCCTCTTCTTCTCGTCCGGCTTACCCTTATCCAGGTTAAACTTTTCAAGGGGAAGTAATGAAAATATCTCCACATACTCCCCTCTCCAGATCCTTTCTTTAACTTCCTGCTTTAGGTGGAAACCCAGTAGACCGTTAAAACACACATATAGCTCTGCAAAAGCCGCGTCTGCTAAACGCACCTGACCCGCCCCTTCTGAGCGCACCACCTCACTGGAGGACCACTCCTGCCGCACCACAGTCTCCGCCTGTACCCCCACCAAACCCATAGCCGCGGGCGGCGCCACCTGAACCACCCCTTGCGCTAACGGAACCCTGGCTTGAGACGCGACATCTACGTGAGATGCCGGCGGGCTCAGTATACCTGCCGATCCAGCCCCCACACCCCCCGACCCGGGTGCCCAAGCAGACCCCGGTGCCACTACCGCTCCCCCCACAACACTTGAGACTCCTGTCCCTCCATCTAGTGCCACCTGTCCCTGCCCTGGCTGCAGAGACCCTGCCACCCCGGTGCCTTCCGCTCCCCCAGGGGCTACTCCGCACATACCCAACAACAATGTGGCTAAAGCCTTAACAGCAGCTATATTGGCCTCACCTGGCTGCTCCGGACGCAAGTCCCTGCCAGCCGTCACTCCGGATACACTGGCGACGACCTCCTCCTCCTCGGCCACCGACTCAGCTTCAGAAGCAGAGCTGCCCCTGGCCGCCTGGCCACTAGGCCGCCGCTCCCGCTGCTCCGGCTGTTGCCTCCTCTCGGCCTGCTGGGACCTGGTCTTCTTCTTGGGCACAGCTGCCCGGCCTCCAGACTTGCTCTTCCTGGTGGAGCCCCTGCTCCCACCGTGACCCGACCGGGCCGCCGCGGTGTGTGGCACGGCGCCCGCAGGGTGGGTGTCCTTCCGCTGGGCCCTTTTTGTCTGCCGCGCTGTGCGGGGACCGATGGCCTCGTCCCTTCCGGCCGCTGCGTCACTGCTGGCTGCCCCACCCGACGGCCCTTCTCGGCTTCTCCTGGTGAGTCATGTCGGCGCACAGGATTCCTCCCGTCAGCCCCCCGCGGCCTATCCGATGCCTTCTTAGCAGGGGGAGGCGGAGGGTCTCGATTGGGGCTCCCAGCTCGGCGCTGGGCTCTACCTTGAGGCTCAGGGCTGAGCCGGTCCGGTGGGCGGGACGTCCTCCTCTCTTCCACATGCGGGGTCGGAGCGCTAGTCGCCACAGCTGCATCTGGCTCCCCAGCCTCCCCCGTCATGCTTGCTCCCATCGCCGACAGCTGCAGTTGGACCCAGGCTGGGCCACGAGATGCAGCCTCCGACCTGATCCGGGCAACCAGTTCTTCTAGGGTATCCATTCCGAGGTGCGGGCGCTCAGCTACCAGCTGCTAACCTACAGCGTTTACGGAAGCTGAATGACCCGCCCCTGCCTCCTTGCCTCCTTACCCAAGCACTCCTTCGTGCCGCGCGCCTCAACTCCGCCCCCGCCCAACAGATTAACCCCATACTGCCGGGGGCAACGGCTACCTCATCATGCCGTGCCCTGCGCAGTCGCACGCTCCGCTCCAGGCCCTCACTTTCCATACCCTCAGGGAGAAGAAGACCAACTTTGGCGGAATTCTGTCGATTTTTTTTTAGGCAGAAATTATCAGTTCTATCGTAACAGATCTTCAGAACCTGTTTCTTTAATGGACAGGTCTCTCGGACAAAGAATGTGATTTACTTTGCCTGCAAGTCCAGATAGACGCACAGTACCTTTTCCAGTCAAAAATAATTCCACCTCAGCAATGTCAGCATTGTGGGCAGAACTGGTCAAGCGTCTGCAAGAAAGCCAGGCAACCATGTGGCCTTTAAGAGGCCTGATCATCATCAAGAGGCCAGGTCATCCAACTTCTAGCATTTTATTTTCATAAAATGCTAGAAGTTGGATGACCTGGCCTCTTGAAGATCTAACTTTGGAATGGTAATTCTCAGCAGAGCACTAATTATATCTCATTTTTGCCCTAAACATAACATAAGTTATTTATGTTCTTTTGTGAGTACTGTACTGCCTTAGGACATCAAAATGTTAAACTTCCTTGTCAAACCTTAAGAATTTTCCATTCTGTAGGCCCAGTGCAGGATGTATACCCACTCTTTATGACTAAAATAAATGTATACTTCAAACCACTGGATGGCTTAATATTTCAAAAATAGGGAACTTTTCAGTGAGTATTTAAAGCAGGATTTTCAGCCATAAAATCAAATTCCATTTAACCACTGCTCTATGCATATTATGTAGTCTACATGCAGTCTGCATTGCAAGCATTCCAATATAATCATAAATGTGTCTGCTGTAATGAATCTTATCTCAGTCATCCTGCCTCTATTCTGGTACATTTCTGAGGAGAGGGAAGCTTGTTATTTACTCTTCCACATCCCTACTCACTGATTGGCTTAGGGCAGTTCAGTGTGACACAAGACTGAGAAGGGAAACCAACCTCACCCCTCTGCAGAAGCTGCTGAAATATGATCTATGTGGTGCTCACGTGTTTATAAAGCAAGCTAGATATGACAGTGACATTTTTAGTACAGGGCTCAGTGGGGAGGAGGGCTGGCAATGCATATACCATTTCAGGCAAGAGAAAAAAAGAGTAAGGGAGGAAATGGCATAAGGATTGGCTTCAGTCAGAGGTAGTAAAGACGGAAAATGCCTGCAACAGTTTCCTCTTTATTTACTCTATAAAATTACAATACATAAATACATATGTAAGTAGATAAATTTTATTTATCTACTTACATATGTGTCTATTTTCCTGGGATAGTAAGGCTATCCCTTCTGCTTTAGGCTAGGTCCACACTAGACACAGTTGCAGGACGGACCCTGCAGTCCGGATCAGGGGAAGTACCCACCGTACTGCAAACTGATGAAAGTGCATCAGTTTTGCATCAGTTTCCGTTCAGGTTTTTCCCTGACAGAAAACGTCTCCATCATTAGGAAGGAAAACAAAAATTTGCTTTCCTAAAACAGAAAGAATTTGCGATAATTCAGGTTGGAGTGAGCTTGAGACGTCTCCCAGAGCACCACTGCTGAATATATGCAAATTAACCATTGTACCCTTAGAAGCTAAACACACCTCCAGAACCGCTGGAATGCAATGATGTGTCAGCTTGTTAAATTGTACAGAGCCATAATAATCCAACATGCATACAGACTGTTTCGGATTGTTTGATCCTCATCAGTGCATGGCATGGATTAATTTGGCTCTATGGAGTAGGGCTTGTAAACCGAGAGGTACAGACTAACCAGCAAGCTCATGGTGACCCAGAACTCATTGGAGTGTGTTAGGAAGGAGTGGGAGGATTTTTTTGGGCCAATCATAAAGCTCAGACTATCCGTTTTAACATCCGTTTTTTGCCTGTGGAGCTGGAGATGCGTTTTCTCATTGCTTTCACTACCCCTGCGTGTATCCGTGGTCCTGATCCGTTGCGTGAAAATGCAGCAGATCCGGACCTTCCGTTCAGGTTTTGAAAACGGATCCCCGCAAACGCAGACGGATCCGTTTTTTACTTGGGTGAGGCTGGCTGCTATTTTCAACATTAGTATCCGGGACTCCGTTTTTCATCAGGTTTGAAAAACGCAGCCACGGATACGTTTCCGGACCTAGTGTGGACCAGCTCGAATATCTATTTGGTTAAACCTCATTAAGTCCCCTCCAATGTCTTTCTATAGCTATTTTAGTAGCCAGAAATATATTAGCAATCAAAGATCTCAAAGGTAATATTATAGAGTTAGTATAAAGATTGAACAGTACTAGGCCAGGAGATGATCTGGGTCTGAGCCCTGTGAAGGAGTAGATAAAGTCAAAACATTTTTGCCAAGTTCTTTTGATATATGGGCAACTCCACCATATGTGAACACAGGGCCGCCACCAGAAATTTTGGCGGCCTCTCACACATCATCAGGCCTGGGCCCTCTCTCCCTGGGCTCCCCCACTGGTTGCTGTGCCCGCCCACTAGCCACCCCACCCCCGTGTCTGTGCGCAAAGTGTGCTGTGGCAAACAATGTGCATGGCTTTGACACTGAAGAAAGTGGCATGCACAGCGTGATGCGGCAAAAAGTGGGTGTGACCATGGCATGTTGTGGGTGGAGCCAAATACTAGCTAAATACAGGTAGTCCCCAGTTAACAAATGAGATAGGGATTTGTAGGTCCGTTTTTATCTTTTTTCCCCCCCTTTTCTTCCTGTGCCTCTTTTGTCCCTCTCAGTTTGTGCCTCTTTTGTGTCCCTCTGTGTGACCTCATGTTCCCGTCTCATCTCTTTTCTCCATGTGCCTCTTTTGTCCGCCTCTGTTCCCCCTGTGCCTCTTTTATCCCCCTGTGTTACCTCTTGTCCTCTTCTGTCTCAGCTTGTCCCCCTGCTCTAGCCAGGTATAGGTGCCCCCAGTAGGTATCCAGGCATAGGTGCCCCCAGTATAGGTAGCCAGGTATAAGTTCCCCCAGTATAAGTAGCAGGCTATAGGTGGTGCCCCAGTACAGGTAGCCTGGTGTAGAGACCCCCAGTATAGGTAACCTGGTATAGCTGGTGCCCCAGTATAGGCCAGCAAGATACAGGTGCCCAGTTTAGGTATTCAACTATAGGTGGTGCCCTGGTATAGGTAGCCTGGTATAGTTGGCGCCAGTATAGGTAGCCTGGTATAGGTGGTGCACCAGTATAGGTTAGCCAGGTACAGGTGTCCCCAGTATAGGTTAGCTAGGTACTGGTGCCCCCAATATAGGTTAGCCAGGTAGAGGTGCCCCAGTGTAGGTAGCAAGCTATAGGCGCTCCAGTATAAAGTAGCCAAGTATAGGTGGTGCCTCAGAACAGGTAGCCAGGTATAGGTGGTGCCCCGGTATAGGTAGCTAGGTATAGATGGTTCCAGCCCCAGTATAGGTAGCCAGGTATAGGTGGTGGCCCAGTATAGAAAGTCTGCTGTAGTGGGCTCACTCATCTGCTCCCCACGTTCAAGCGCTGATGTCAATCTTCTTACAGTGCTGAAACGCGGTGTGCTGGTTAGTAAGCCACAGGTCCGCAGCCAGCACATGCGGCCCTTTCAGCACTTTGGGGGGCCCAGGGCCCCCAGAAGCCCTGGGCCCCTCACTGCAGTGTCAGTTGTCCCCCCCTAATGGCTGCCCTGTGTGAACAATTCCTCCAACATCTATCTGTATGGTTATTCGAAAATAAAGCCAATGTATTGCCTCAATATTATCATTTTTTTCTTTTCTTCTTTGAAGATGATTCCTATTGGTATTGTTACAATTATTGTTCTGTGTAGTTCTACTTTCAGTTGTTTGCAATTTTGTACTGACCTTTTTTAAGCATTAAGACCCCCATGCAGGGTCACTTATTGACTAAACACTTCATTAAGTTCATTAACTTCATTAAGTTTGTCCTGCTAGAGCCCTTGGATTTATCATTACTGACCGGCTCTTGCTATGATTTCTGTCTCGTAGGATATATACAAGAAGCAGTATGGGCCGATGTGGAAATCGGACAATGGAATGTATACGAATGTTGTCAACATAGCGGATGTGGACCTGGTGGAGTCTCTATTGAGGCAGGAGGGGAAATATCCAATAAGGGCTGACATGAAACTCTGGAAGGATCACCGGAACTTGCGAGACTTGTCCTATGGCCCTTTCATTGAGTAAGTTCATACCTTGTGGGTGATACATTGTTACAGCAGTTCTGTGTCAGTAGCAGGAGCTCATACTAAGTAATGAACAGGTGATGCATTGTTACAGCAGTTCTGTGTCAGTAGCAGGAGCTCATACTAAGTAATGAACAGGTGATGCATTGTTACAGCAGTTCTGTGTCAGTAGCAGGAGCTCATACTAAGGATAACAGGTGATACATTGTTACAGCAGTTCTGTGTCAGTAGCAGGAGCTCATACTAAGTAATGAACAGGTTATACATTGTTACAGCAGTTCTGTGTCAGTAGCAGGAGCTCATACTAAGTAATGAACAGGTGATACATTGTTACAGCAGTTCTGTGTCAGTACCAGGAGCTCATACTAAGGAATGAACAGGTGATACATTGTTACAGCAGTTCTGTGTCAGTAGCAGGAGCTCATACTAAGGAATGAACAGGTGATACATTGTTACAGCAGTTCTGTGTCAGTAGCAGGAGCTCATACTAATTATGAACAGGTGATACATTGTTACAGCAGTTCTGTGTCAGTAGCAGGAGCTCATACTAAGGAATGAACAGGTGATGCATTGTTACAGCAGTTCTGTGTCAGTAGCAGGAGCTCATACTAAGGAATGAACAGGTGATACATTGTTACAGCAGTTCTGTGTCAGTAGCAGGAGCTCATACTAAGTAATGAACAGGTGATACATTGTTACAGCAGTTCTGTGTCAGTAGCAGGAGCTCATACTAAGGAATGAACAGGTGATACATTGTTACAGCAGTTCTGTGTCAGTAGCAGGAGCTCATACTAAGGAATGAACAGGTGATACATTGTTACAGCAGTTCTGTGTCAGTAGCAGGAGCTCATACTAAGGAATGAACAGGTGATACATTGTTACAGAAGTTCTGTGTCAGTAGCAGGAGCTCATACTAAGTAATGAACAGGTGATACATTGTTACAGCAGTTCTGTGTCAGTACCAGGAGCTCATACTAAGTAATGAACAGGTGATGCATTGTTACAGCAGTTCTGTGTCAGTAGCAGGAGCTCATACTAAGGAATGAACAGGTGATGCATTGTTACAGAAGTTCTGTGTCAGTAGCAGGAGCTCATACTAAGGAATAAACAGGTGATACATTGTTACAGCAGTTCTGTGTCAGTAGCAGGAGCTCATACTAAGGAATGAACAGGTGATACATTGTTACAGCAGTTCTGTGTCAGTAGCAGGAGCTCATACTAAGGAATGAACAGGTGATACATTGTTACAGCAGTTCTGTGTCAGTAGCAGGAGCTCATACTAAGTAATGAACAGGTGATACATTGTTACAGCAGTTCTGTGTCAGTAGCAGGAGCTCATACTAAGGAATGAACAGGTGATACATTGTTACAGAAGTTCTGTGTCAGTAGCAGGAGCTCATACTAAGGAATGAACAGGTGATACATTGTTACAGCAGTTCTGTGTCAGTAGCAGGAGCTCATACTAATTATGAACAGGTGATACATTGTTACAGCAGTTCTGTGTCAGTAGCAGGAGCTCATACTAAGGAATGAACAGGTGATACATTGTTACAGAAGTTCTGTGTCAGTAGCAGGAGCTCATACTAAGGAATGAACAGGTGATACATTGTTACAGCAGTTCTGTGTCAGTAGCAGGAGCTCATACTAATTATGAACAGGTGATGCATTGTTACAGCAGTTCTGTGTCAGTAGCAGGAGCTCATACTAAGGAATGAACAGATGATACATTGTTACAGCAGTTCTGTGTCAGTAGCAGGAGCTCATACTAAGGAATGAACAGGTGATACATTGTTACAGCAGTTCTGTGTCAGTAGCAGGAGCTCATACTAAGTAATGAACAGGTGATGCATTGTTACAGCAGTTCTGTGTCAGTAGCAGGAGCTCATACTACGGAATGAACAGGTGATACATTGTTACAGCAGTTCTGTGTCAGTAGCAGGAGCTCATACTAATTATGAACAGGTGATATAGCAGGAGCTCATACTAAGGAATGAACAGGTGATACATTGTTACAGCAGTTCTAGGTCAGTAGCAGGAGCTCATACTAATTATGAACAGGTGATACATTGTTACAGCAGTTCTGTGTCAGTAGCAGGAGCTCATACTAAGGAATGAACAGATGATACATTGTTACAGCAGTTCTGTGTCAGTAGCAGGAGCTCATACTAAGGAATGAACAGGTGATACATTGTTACAGCAGTTCTGTGTCAGTAGCAGGAGCTCATACTAAGGAATGAACAGGTGATACATTGTTACAGCAGTTCTGTGTCAGTAGCAGGAGCTCATACTAATTATGAACAGGTGATACATTGTTACAGCAGTTCTGTATCAGTAGCAGGAGCTCATACTAAGTAATGAACAGGTGATACATTGTTACAGCAGTTCTGTATCAGTAGCAGGAGCTCATACTAAGTAATGAACAGGTGATACATTGTTACAGCAGTTCTGTGTCAGTAGCAGGAGCTCATACTAAGTAATGAACAGGTGATACATTGTTACAGCAGTTCTGTATCAGTAGCAGGAGCTCATACTAAGTAATGAACAGGTGATACATTGTTACAGCAGTTCTGTGTCAGTAGCAGGAGCTCATACTAAGTAATGAACAGGTGATACATTGTTACAGCAGTTCTGTGTCAGTAGCAGGAGCTCATACTAAGGAATGAACAGGTGATACATTGTTACAGCAGTTCTGTGTCAGTAGCAGGAGCTCATACTAAGGAATGAACAGGTGATACATTGTTACAGCAGTTCTGTGTCAGTAGCAGGAGCTCATACTAAAGGTGCGTACACACGCACAACAGCAGCCAACAACGGGTCCGTCGGCATCTCCCGCTGGGCGGGTTTTCAGCAGACTGTAGTGCATGTGTACGCACTGTCGGCGGACTGATAAGGCTGTTCCTGAATGATCCGCCCAGCGGGAGATGCCGACGGACCCGTCGTTGGCTGCTGTCGTGCGTGTGTACGCACCTTAAGTAATGGACAGGTGATACATTGTTACAGCAGTTCTGTCAGGGCCGGCCCGCTCATGAGGCGGGGTGAAACATTTGCCTCAGGCGGCAAACTTCTAAGGGCGGCCGGCTGCCAAGCCGGAGGGGTAGCGAGCAGGTCGGGGGTATTGGGCCTAGTGGTGGGGAGGGGGGTTGGACCCCCCCCTCCCTCGCCTGGGTCCCCCGATCTGCGCTCCCCTCCAGCCTGTAATTAGGAAGCCGCTGCCAGATCGTAAGAGGCACGGGCGGGGAGGACTCACCTTTTCCCCGTTCCAGTGAGCGCTCCACTGACGTCACTTCCTGCATCGCCGCCCACTGTATTGTAAGTGGACGGCGATGCAGGAAGTGACGCGAGCAGTGGAAAGCAGCATTGGATCACAAAAGTAGGTGAGTCATTGCTTCCCCCGCTGCCTGACAAATGCTGTGCAAGTAGCTGGATGGGGGAGCCCCAAGTGAGGAGGGTTATCCCCCCTTCCCACCACTGTGCCTGCTGGTCCCCCTCCAGGCTACCTATACTGGGGGCAATTATTACTACATATGGGGGGGGGCGGCATCCTCACAAGTTTGCCTCAAGTGGCAAAAAGTCTAGAACCAGCCCTGTAGATGGGCCCAGTTGTCCAGGGGCTGAATGGGGGGTCACATTCTTTGCCAGGAGTTGTGACAGGTTCATAGTTCTGTTTGTGCGTAAGAATGGATATCATCCTGTTTCCATAGGGATGGTCACCAGTGGCACAAGTTGCGCACCGTGCTGAACCAGAGGATGCTGAAGCCAGCGGAGGCGGTCCTCTATACCGGGGCCGTCAATGAGGTGGTGACCGATTTCCTGACCATGCTGGACGACCTCAGGAAAGAGACACCATCTGGAGTCACAGTGAATGACATTGCCAATGTCCTGTATCGATTTGCATTTGAAGGTGAGTCTGTGTTTCACTTAAAAAGGAACTGCAATGAGAGGGATATGGAGGCTGCCATATTTATTTTCTTTTAACCACTTAAGGACTGCAGCCTTAAAACCCCTTAAGGACCAGACACTTTTTTTTTCCATTCAGACCACTGCAGTTTTAACGGTTTATTGCTTGGTCATACAACCTACTATCTAAATGAATTTTACCTCCTTTTCTTGTCACTAATACAGCTTTTTTTTTTGGTGCTATTTGATTGCTGCTGTGATTTTTAGTTTTTATTATATTCATCAAAAAAGACATGAATTTTGTCAAAAAAATTAAAAAGTGGGTGATTAGAGGGGAGAACAGATGTAAATAATGCACTGGCGAGTTGATCAGAGGGGGTCTGAGGGCGATCTGAGGGTGTGGGCGGGTGATTGGGTGCCCGCAAGGGGCAGATTTGGGTCTGATCTGATGGGTAGCAGTGACAGGGGGAGAATGATGGTTTATTTAGAGGGGAGAGCAGATGTAAACAATGCACTTGGGAGGTGATCTGAGGGCGGGTCTGCGGGCGATCTGAGGGTGTGGGCGGGTGATCAGGTGCCCGCAAGGGGCAGGTTAGGGTTTGATCTGATGGGTGGCAGTGACAGGTGGTGAGAGGGTGATTGACAAGTGATCAGTGGGTGATTACAGGGGAGAATAGATGTATACAGTACACAAGGGGGGGGGGGGTCTGGGGAGGATCTGAGGGTGTGGTGGGTGATCAGGAGCCCCCAGGGGGCAGTTTAGGACCTAATCTAAAATATAAGATAGTGACAGGGGGTGATTGATGGGTGATTAGGGGGGTGATTGGGTGCAAACAGTGGTCTGAGTGGGTGATCAGAGGGGGGTCTGAGGGGTGCTGTGGGCGATCAGGGGGCAGGGGTGGCAGGATCATTGTGCTTATGTGACTATTACAAGGGCTGCCTCCTCCCCTGGTGGTCGCTCGATCACTGGGACCACCAGGGGAGGAGGCAGCCTGTATAATACACTTTGTATACATAACAAAGTGTATTATACACTTTCTATGCGGCAGATCAGGGGTTAACAAACCGGCGGGTTGCTGTCGCGGGTGGGCGGAGCCTAATGCTGGCGGATGCGCACGCATCAATGCGCGCGATCCCCGGCTAATTAGTCCCCCAGGTGCCGCCGGTGATCGGCATTACGCATTCCTGGGGGTGCCACCTTGCCGATGCCCATAGGTAGTGGGCGGTCGGCAAGTGGTTAAGCTGTACTGGTTGCCTGGCTGTCCTGCTAATCCTCTGCCTCTGACACTGAACAAGCATGCAGCAGATCAGGTGCTTCTGACATTATTGTCAGATCTGACAAAATTAGCTGCATGCAGCAGAGTTTGAATCGCACCAGAAACAAAGCAATCCATAAGATCAGCAGGGCTGTCAGGCAACTGGTATTGTTTAAAAGAAAACAAATGTCTTCATGTCCCTCTTGACACAGCTGTCCTAAAGGGCCCGTTTCCACTAGCGTAAAGGAACTCGAGGCGATCGCCGCATCACCTCGCATCCCCCCCAACAGGTACTTCCAGTTGCTATCCGTATAACCAGATGCGGCGTCATGCGGCTTCCTCTCTCTCTCTCTCTCTCTTCTCTCTCTCTCTCTCATGACAATGAGTTCACTGTACTAAAATGGCCCCCACAGTCACCAGATCCCAATAGAGCATCTTTGGGATGTGATGGAACGGGAGCTTTGTGCCCTGGATGTGCATCCCACAAATCTCCATCAACTGCAAGATGCTTTCCTATCAATATGGGCCAACATTTCTAAAGAATGCTTTCAGCACCTTGTTGAATCAATGCCATGTAAATTTTAAGACAGTTCTGAAAGCGAAAGTGGGTCAAACACCGTATTAGTATGGTGTTCCTAATAATCCTTTAGGTGAGTGTATATATACAGTATTTACATAGAAAGAGGGACAAAGTCCTGAAAGAGGGACAAATGAGGAGGGAAGAGGGACATGCCTGCTGCATCACTGATGTTCATTGATTCAATAGAATTATTAAATCGGATGGATCGCTAGATGTATGGCCATCTTAACATCCTTATTCAAGGAACTATCTGTTGGGAAGGGTCATTGGTATATGGGCCTAAAACATTTGGGATTTTTTTCTTCTTTTTATGGAAACCGTTCCTAAAGCCTCTCTCCCTCTTCCTTACCCCACTCTTTTGCTCTTCTTAGGTAAGTATCATAATATCTGTATCGTCTCAGGTAAACGTTTAAGCTTTTTTTTTATTATTACATAGCTCCCAACTGTCCCTTTTTCGGAGGGACAGTCCCTTTTTGGGAGCCCTGTCCTTCTGTCCCTCTTTCCTCCTCATTTGTCCCTCTTTCAGGACTTTGTCCCTCTTTCTATGTAAATACCGTATTTTTCGGACTATAAGACGCACTTTTTCTCCCCTAAAATTGGGGAGAAAAAGTTCCTGCGTCTTATAGTCCGAATGCACCAACTTGAATGTGCCTGCCAGCTACCTGCAGCATACCATGTCACAGTATGTGGTGCGGGAAAAGAACCAGGAAGCCCAATGCGGGCGAATCTGGACAGACAGGAATCCACACTGCAGCCAGAGACATTTCAGGTACCTTTAAGTGTATTGAGTCAGCAGATCTATATGAGGCAGAAAAGCTCTTTCACCCCGCCTGGACCCACTGCAAAGCCGCTTTCTACATGCCTGCCGCTCCAAGGTTCCCCGTTCTCCCCACGTTCCAGCCTGCATGCGTAATGAAGAGGCGCCAGCAACCAATCACACAGTTACACTGCCGTTGTATACGCAGTACAACTACCAATCAGGCAGGGGGCGCTGCCACGGACCGCCTATCACAGTGCTCACTGCTTCCTGCTCGTTTCATTACAGGAAGTGATGGTCTCGCGGGTGGGACCATTGTGGCCAATTACTGCACGCATCTGCGCCGGCAGTGAGCGCTGTGATAGGCAGTCTGGGGCAGCGCCCCCCGCCTGATTGGTAGTTGTACTGCGTATACAACGGCAGTGTGACTGTGTGATTCGTCACTGGCGCGTTTTCATTACTCATGCAGGTTGGAACGTGGGGAGAACGGGGAACCTTGAACTGGAGCAGGGGGTCACTGGACACAGGAGTCACTAGACACTGGAGGACACAGGGGTCACTGGACACAGGGGGTCACTGGACACAGGAGTCACTAGACACTGGAGGACACAGAAGTCACTGGACACAGGAGTCACTAGACACTGGAGGACACAGGGGTCACTGGACACAGGGGGTCACTGGACAAAGGAGTCACTAGACACTGGAGGACACAGGGGTCACTGGACACAGGGGGTCACTGGACACAGGAGTCACTAGACACTGGAGGACACAGGGGTCACTGGACACAGGGGTCACTGGACACAGGGGGACACAGGGGTCACTGGACACAGGGGTCACTGGACACAGGGGGACACAGGGGTCACTGGACACAGGGGGTCACTGGACACAGGGGTCTCTGGGCACAGGAGGACACAGGGGTCACTGGACACAGGGGGTCACTGGACACAGGGACTGATCTAGGGGGGGGCAAGCGGGTCTCTTGCCCCAGGCGCATTTTGTTGAATTCTTAAAAAGGCGGCAAAATGTGGATGGGGAATGGCAGTTTAGGCGCCAAAACCTGACCTTGCCCCAGGCGCAACTTGGGGCAACTCGGTCTAGATCCGTCCCTGACTGGACACAGGAGTCACTAGACACTGGAGGACACAGGGGTCACTGGACACAGGAGTCACTAGACACTGGAGGACACAGGGGTCACTGGACACAGGAGTCACTGGACACAGGGGGTCACTAGACACTGGAGGACACAGGGGTCACTGGACACAGGAGTCACTAGACACTGGAGGACACAGGGGTCACTGGACACAGGGGGACACAGGGGTCACTGGACACAGGGGTCACTGGACACAGGGGGACACAGGGGTCTCTGGACACAGGAGGACACAGGGGTCACTGAACACAGAAGTCACTAGACACACAAGGACACTGGACACAGGGGGACACTGGTCACAGGGGGACAGTGGGCACAGAGAGTCACTGGACACAGGGAACACAAGAGGTACAAGGAAGGCACAAGGGGAACATAATGTAGGGGAGGTCCATAAGATGCTCCTGCACCATGAATGCACCAGATTTTTTTTTTCCCTTAGTTTTTGTCCTCTAAATCTAGGTGCGTCTTATAGTCCGGAGCGTCTTATGGTCCGAAAAATACGGTATATATATTTCTATACTTAAAATGTGTTTGAATGACTCTAAACTTTATTCCCAACCTTAAATTGGAATATTACTAATTTTAAAATGTTACTGTGAAGGAAAATGAACCAGGACAGAAAGCACCAGTGTGGTTTGAATTATAAAACAACAGATTTTTCTTATGAAATCTTTATAGTATGCGTAACTAGAGGCATGGTGAGGGCGTGGCCAGGGGTGTGGCAGGGGCATGGCTTAAGTGTCCCTTTTTCTCATCTCAAAAAGTTGGGAGGTATGTTATTATTATTATTACTATTTTTGATTTATATAGTGCCAACATCTCCACCTCTCTTCATTCTCAGGAATTTCCTACATCCTGTTTGAGAGCCGTATTGGCTGCCTGGAGAAGACCATCCCCCCAGAGTCCCAGAAGTTTATAAACTCTATAGGAGCCATGCTGAAATATAGTGTATTTGTGACTATTCTGCCAGTCTGGACCCAAAATCTGTTACCCTTTTACCGGAAGTTCTTGGAGAACTGGGACAACATCTTTGCATTTGGTGAGTATCAGTGGCGTCACTGGGGGGGGGGGGGGGGGGGTCTTGCGATCTGCACCCCACTTGACACTGAGAGGGGTGACAGACTTGCCAGTGCCAACCTGTCTATAATGCCTCCTTGCAGTAATCGCTCAATGCCACAATGTACAAGAGCATATCGCTGTGGGTACAGGCAGGGGATCTCCGGCCACAGCAGAAGTAACATTTCCCCATCTCTTGCTGCCCTCCAATCAATAAAGCCCTGATGGGGAGTATGCAAAAAAAATTTAAACAAAAAAAAAAAGAGATTTCATTGTTTAAAGTGTACCTAAGGTGAGGAATAATTAAGTGATGCTTGAAGCACCTATAGCTGGCTAACCTATGCTGGGGCACCTATATGTGGCTAAGGGAATTAAGTTCACCTCGGGTCCTAAGGGAATTAAGTTCAGTTATAGATAAACCCCTTTATCTTATCTTTTGTGACTCTCTTGCAACTGGCAGAGTCCCAGGGGATTGGCGTACAGCCCACGTTTTCCCATTATTTAAGAATGGCAAAAAATCTGATCCAGGAAATTATAGACCTGTAAGCTTAACATCAGTTGTGTGCAAACTATTTGAGGGGTTACTAAGAGATACTATACATGACTTCATAGTAGAAAATAATCTTATTTCTCAGCATCAACATGGGTTTACTAAAGACAGGTCCTGTTTGACTAACATGCTCAGCTTTTATGAGGTAGTGAATGCTAATATGGATATTGGGAATGCTGTAGATGTGATAAACTTGGACTTTGCAAAGGCCTTCGACACTGTTCCTCACAAAAGTCTGGTGCAAAAGTTGAGGATGCAAGGACTGGGGAAGAGTCTGTGTTCATGGATAGGGAACTGGCTAATGGACAGAAAACAAAGAGTTGTGGTCAATGGATCGTACTCAAAATGGGAGACTGTTAGCAGTGGGGTCCCACAGGGGTCTGTTCTGGGTCCAGTGCTCTTCAATTTATTTATTAATGACCTAGTAGATGCAGTAGTGAGCAATGTTGCTATTTTTGCAGATGATACAAAATTGTGCAGAATCATCAACTCTCAGGAAGATAGTGTCATATTGCAACAGGATCTGGATAGGATGGCTATATGGGCACATACATGGCAGATGAAATTCAATGTTGACAAATGTAAAGTCATGCATTTTGGACGTACTAATGGTCTAGCACCATACAAAATAAATGGGATACAGTTGGGGACATCAAACTTGGAAAAGGACTTAGGAGTACTCATTGACAACAAGTTAAATAATCGTACTCAATGCCAAGCAGCTGCAGCGAAAGCTAACAAAATTTTGGGATGCATTAAAAGGGAAATAAAATTCGAGATGCTAGCATAATATTGCCCCTGTTTAACTCTCTAGTAAGGCCACATCTGGAATATGGAATTCAGTTCTGCGCACCACATTACAAAAAAGATATTGCAGTTTTAGAGCAGGTGCAGAGACGAGCAACAAAATTGATACATGGGATGGAAGGTCTCACTTATCAAGAAAGGTTAGATAAACTGGGTTTATTTAGTCTAGAGAAAAGACGGGATCTAATTAACATGTATAAATACATCAGAGGGCAATATAATAGCTTGGCGGATGAGCTTTTTGTCCCTAGGCCTTCTCAAAGGACTCATGGAGGAAAAACGTTTTAGCCATTTATTTGGGAAAGGGTTCTTTACAGTAAGAGTGATTAAGATGTGGAATGCATTGCCACAGGAAGTCGTTATGGCAAACTCTATACCTGCATTTAAAGGGGGCTTAGATGCTTTCCTTGCGTTGAAAGACATCCATGACTACAATTACTAGGTAATGCCTAATGATGTTGATCCAGGGATTTTATCTGATTGCCATCTGGAGTCGGGAAGGAATTTTTCCCTTTAGGGGCTAATTGGACCATGCCTTGTAAGGGTTTTTTCGCCTTCCTCTGGATCAACAGGGATATGTGAGGGAGCAGGCTGGTGTTGTACTTTATACTGGTTGAACTCGATGGACGTATGTCTTTTTTCAACCAAAATAACTATGTAACTATGTAACTATACTGGGTGCACTTATAGCCAGCTACGGTACCTATATTGGAGCACCTATATGTGGCTACCTATACTGATAGCGCCTATGCCTGGCTACCTATATTGGGGGCACCTACACTTGGCTACCTATACTGGGGGCGCCTGTACCTGCCTACCTATACTGGGGGCGCATATGCTTGGCTACCTATACTGGGGGAGCCTGTACCTGGCTACTTATAATGCGGGAGCCTATGCTTGGCTACCTATACTGGGGGCGCCTATGCCTGGCTACCTATACTGGGGGCGCCTATGCCTGGCTACCTATACTGGGGGCGCCTATGCCTGGCTACCTATACTGGGGGCGCCTATGCCAGGCTACCTATACTGGGGGCGCCTATGCCTGGCTACCTATACTGGGGGCGCCTATGCCTGGCTACCTATACTGGGGGCGCCTATGCCTGGCTACCTATACTGGGGGCGCCTATTCCTGGCTATTTATATTGGGGGCACCTACGCCTGGCTACCTATACTGGGGTGCCTGTACCTGCCTACCTATACTGGGGGCGCATATGCTTGGCTACCTATACTGGGGAGCCTGTACCAGGCTACTTATAATGCAGGAGCCAATGCTTGGCTACCTATACTGGGGGCTCCTATGCCCACCTACCTAAACCTGTAAGTATGTTGAGGTCTTTGAATTGATCCTTTAGGAAACAAGTTGATCGATCAGAAGCTGGAGAAGATACAAGCTTGCTTGGAGCGCGGGGAGGAGGTGCAGGGGGAGTACCTAACCTACCTGCTGTCCAGCGGAAAACTGACCAATAAGGAGGTGTACGGGAGCATACCTGAGCTACTGTTGGCCGGAGTGGACACGGTAATAAAAACTAAGAATAAATTCTGCCCCAGTATTCAAAAAATAATTTGACAAGGAAGTGTCTTTCTGAGTAATGACCAGAAGTTCAGTTGAAGCAGATTGACCAAGAGACAGATCTCTCTATGATTGAACCTGATTGGAGAGGGATCTGTTGCCTGCCACCGGCCAATTGCCTGCCCCCACTAGTTTACAACTATTCCCCCCCCCCCTCCCCCGTGCCCCTGTATTAACTCTTTACCTCTCGCCGGGAACCACGGAAGAGGAGTACAGACAAAGGGGGGCACAGGGGGTAAATGTACACTATGGGGGCCAGTGGCTGGGGGTTTCCGTTGCATTCATCGTGCT
The DNA here is from genome assembly GCF_040937935.1 of Hyperolius riggenbachi. NCBI lineage: Eukaryota > Metazoa > Chordata > Amphibia > Anura > Hyperoliidae > Hyperolius > Hyperolius riggenbachi. The sequence goes on from NC_090652.1 coordinate 298,987,044, forward strand.
CTCAATCAAGCAAGTTGGCCCAACATCTTGCAGCATGTCAATCAGTACATTCAACCAATTTCAGGACCGAAATTGGTTGCATAGTCGATCAAGCACGCTCTTGGCGGCACCGATTTGCATCCGATTCCATAATTGCCAAATTGGATGGTTAATCGGCTGCCAGATTACCTGATGTATGGCCACCTTTAGTGGATAATCTTATTATGTGCTGCCCTCTGGTGGTTAGCAGGAAAAATAACTACCATACAAATGAAGTTCACTTTACAATGCATTTCTTGTCCTATAGCACCATCCAGTGGTGTAAAAAATATTTTTGTTCTAGAAAATATAAGTGCTGGTGGCTTAAAATGCATTTTATTGATAAGGTGGCAAATTATCGCCTAGGAGAAAACGGAGGAAAAAATTGAATAAGAACCATAGAGTGAAAGAAAAGAGTGATACTTAAAGCAAACCTGAAGTGAAAATAAACTTGTGAGATAATGAATTGCATGTGCAGTGCAGCTAAGAAATAGAACATTAGTAGCAAAGAAAAAGATCTCCTGATGTTTTCCAGTACAGGAAGAGTTAAAAAAAAGCAGTTGTCTATGCAAAAGAGCTCTGAACTGTGGACCCACTGAATGCAATACAGTCCTGTTTTCTGAAGCACTTAAAGGGACCCTAAACACAATGTAAAAATGGAATCTGTACTTACCTGGGGCTTCCTCAAGCCCCCCATCACCCGGGCCCCCTCCGTTCTCCCGCTCTGGCAGTTTGCGACTTTGCTGGGAGTCGTGCGCAACTGCGTATGCGTGGCCCATGTTGCCGTAAGAAATATGTGCAAGCGTGGTTCATTCTTTCGCATCCCATGCACAGGATGTTTACGGCAATGGGCGTGTGTTCGAGCCATGCGTGCGGACAGGCCACCATGCGCAGTTGCTTACGACTCCCAGGGAAGTCGCGCGCTACCAGACCCACCAGCAGGAGAATGGAGGGTACATAGAGGACACCTAGGGCCCTCGTAGGCTACGGGGGGGCTGAAGGAAGTCCCAGGTAAGTTCAGATTCCATTTTTACATTGGGTTCAGGGTCCCTTTAAAGCAGGGGTCTCAAACTCAATTTACCTGGGGGCGCAGGAGGCAAAGTCAGGATGAGGCTGGGCCGCAAAATGGGCGTGGTCATGACATCATGTGGGCGGGGCTAACTAATGTAGTTGCATAAAAAAAATATGAAGTATATGCACATCATGACAGACAGCGTTTCACCAGTAAATGCACATAAGAGACAGCGTTACCAGTCCAGGGGAGTGCTCACTCAGAGTCAGGCAGGCCTGATGGTGGTTGGTGGTGGTGCCTGCTGCTGGTGCTGCTAGGCCGCTCAGCACAGGAGGGCAAAAAAACAATTTGGAAGTTGGCTGGCTACAGGACAGGAGTCAGGAGGACACCCACCCACCTACCCACCTTGTCTCGTCGGAGTTCCGACTTAAGTTCCGAGTCCTGCCTGCCTCTGCCTGGCTGTCTAGCTGAGCTTCCGGGGGGCTTCAATAGGGGCTAATGATGCGCCAGCCGGAGCTGAAGCCTGGGTAAGCCCCAGCGTGGCACTGCCCCTGGCTACAGAGCCCCCAATTCCCCCGGGGGGCAATCTGTCCGGCATTTCCTGGAAGGGGCAGAGCTTTCAGCTTCAGCTCTGCCCCTCCTGACGTCAATCGCGGCGGATCGAGGCCTCTGCCCGCCCCTCTCACTCTTCCTTCACAGAGGGGCGGGCAGAGGCGGCAATCCGCCGCGATTGACGTCAGGAGGGGCAGAGCTGAAGCTGAAGGCTCTGCCTCTTCCAGGAAATGCAGGCGAATTGCCCCCTGGGGGAATTGGGGGCTCTGTAGCCCTCATTTTGCGGCGGGGACAGGCGGATTAACTATGGGAGCACTGAAGCGAACAAAAGTAGTTCGCTTCAGTGTCTTGCCGGCGCGGGCCGCAAATCAATGTAACGAGGGCCGCAAATGGCCCGCGGGCCGCGAGTTTGAGACCCCTGCTTTAAAGGGAACCAGAGACGAAGCACCCTCATGGATTTTACCATATATATCAGTGGGAATATTAGAGAAAACACCTACCTTGCTTTCTGTTTCATTCTGCACTGCTCAGCCTGCTTCTAATCATCCCTGATAAAATCCCCGACTGAGCATTCAGTCTGGCTTTGCTCAGGAATATTTATAGCTCAGTCTGTGTTCTCTCATGTCTTTTCAAGTCCAAGCCTGCCCCCTGCTGGCTCTGCTCAGGATTTATTATAGCTGAGTCATTATAGCAAAGCTAGACTGAATGCTCAGTCAGGGATTTTATCAGGTCTGCTAAGAAGCAAGCTGTGCAGTGCAGAATAAAACAGAAAGCAAGGTTTTCTCTAATGTTCCCACTGATCTATATGGCAAAATACATGAAGGTGCTTTGTCTCTGGTTCCCTTTAAACAGCCAAGAAACAGTGAGAGAGAGACAGCTCTAGAAAAGATTTTACTGCAGGATAGTTCAACGGTTCATCACTTCTGCTTTGTTTTGTAGCTTAAAACACAGAGTGTGGTTACTAAACTGAAAATATGAGAGAATGATGCAATGTTATTAAAGAGAAAAAAAAGCTATATAACTGAAAATAAAAACATGAGACTTTTCTTTGCCACTAATGTTTGTCGATATCTTGGAGGTAAACATGTGGGAGAGGGTTTTCCTGTTCAAAACGCCCACCAGGGGCGTTCCTGCAGGGTTTCTCTCCCTGGCCATGCCCCCCGCCTCCCTGCATGCTGGATGAGAGACTCAATCTCTCATTCCAGCGTCATGACCCACAGGTCATGAAAGTGAAAGTGGTCCATTGCAGCCCTCAGGAGCGGCGGTTTTAGCGGCTACCGGATCAGGTCGTTTTTAGTTTTAGCTCTCTTTAAGAGTGTCAGAAAATGCCTGTTGTATGATGCATAACACTACTCAGGGCCGGCCCGCTCATGAGGCGGGGTGAAACTTTTGCCTCAGGCGGCAAATTTCCAGGGGCGGCACCCGCCCGTCCGTGGGTGCGGGGAGCCGGCCCGCCGAGCTGGAGGGGTAGCTGGCAGGACGGGGGTATTGGGCCAGCGGCGGGGAGGGGGGTCGGACCCCCCCCTCCCTCGCCTGGGTCCCCCGTCCTCCGCTCCCCTCCAGCCTAAATAGAAGCAGCCGTATGTGTAAGAGGCACGGGCGGGGAGACACTCACCTCCTCCTCGCTCCAGCGTGCGCTCCACTGACATCACTTCCTGCAGGACGCTGCAGGAAGTGACGTCAGTGGAGCGCACGCTGGGAAGAGGTGAGTGTCCTCCCCGCCCGTGCCTCTTACACATACGGCTGCTTCTATTTAGGCTGGAGGGGAGCGGAGGACGGGGGACCCAGGCGAGGGAGAGGGGGGTCCGACCCCCCTCCCCGCCGCTGGCCCAATACCCCCGTCCTGCCAGCTACCCCTCCAGCTCGGCGGCCCCCCCGAGCGCCCCCCCCCCCCCCCCCCCCGAGGGGGGGGGGAGGGGCGGCGGTGACAATTTTTAAAAAATTTGCCTCAGGCGGCAAAAAGTCTAGGGTCGGCCCTGACACTACTACAAATAGTTTCATACCATACAGCATTTCTCGTGTGTGGCTGATGTATGTTAGACTGTGTTTTGGGCAGTTTTGCAGCTTCATACCTGCTGTGTACGTAACACGTGATATTACAGATTAGATTGTGAGCGCTGCCGTCTGCGTAATATCATGTGATCTCGCCTCTCTGCCTTCAGACGTCCAACACTCTATCTTGGGCGCTGTACCACCTGGCCAGAGACCCCGACACACAGCAGTCCCTGTACCAGGAGGTGACCAGCATTGTCCCCGGAGACGGAGTACCCACCGCTGAGGACCTCGCCAAGATGCCGCTGCTGAAAGCTGTGATCAAGGAAACACTGCGGTAAGAATCATTACCGTCCACCATCAGGGCCGGATTTCTGGAGAGGCCTCAGAGGCCTGGGCCTTGGGTAGCTGCAGCTTACGGGGGCACCTGGACATGAAAGAGGGGCCGCTGCATAAGAAAGAGGCTGAAAATAGAGAGCAAATCATGGGGCCTCCTAGCAAAACTTTGAACGGGTTCCCCTTAATGTTCAGAACCCTTGCCTTGCCTCCCCTTGGTGACCCTCACAGCCCGGAAGCCCAGCTCACAAGGGCCATAAAACAAATATGGCCATCAGGATCTTCACACCCATAACATGTGGGGCCATGAAAACCAGTGATCTGGAGTATCAGACGGTGGGAAGGTTTAGTAGTTGGGGGCCCCTCTCTTACCTCTGGGCCCCATTGCACCCGTGGTTGCTGCTCCCCAGTGGTGGGTTGAAATTTCGCATATCGAAATTTGCAATTATGCAACACAATCATAATGCGAGATTTCAGGGAAAATCGTAATGAATTTCATATGTAATAGTAAAATTGTATAGTTTTGTGTAATTTTTCGCATAATTGTGTGCTGAGTGACTTTAGTGGTTAATAGGAAAGCCTCCATACATGTTATTGCTACCAAAATTGCTACATACATTAAACACAAAACAGTGGGTACAAAAATGCAAAAAAAAAAATTTTGAGTTTAAAAACCATTTTTTTTTCTTTGCATTTTTAAAATCTCTTTTCTCAAAAACTACACAGACTTTTTGGAAAATTCTTTTTTTGACTTGTACTCACTATTCTCCTTAACACATGTAGCAATGTTGGTAGCAATAGCATGTATGGGGGCTTTGCTATATACTGCTAAAGTTGGCAAGAAATTATGCGAAAATTATGCAAAATTACGAATGACTATACGAAATCAATTAAATGTACAAATCGTAACCACGTATGGGCGTAATTGCGGAAAATTTGCGTAATCGTAATTAGCTGATTACGGTCATCACTACTGCTCCCCTCTTTAGCTACACCCCTGCCACAGAAAATAGTCCCCATCATTGATGCCCTGAGTGACTCGCTTCTACCCTGAGAGGTCAGTCTTGTAGCTGAATTTTCTGTGACGTGAAACCACTTTATAAGCATCAGGCATTCAAAGCCAGTTCAAGCTACAGCGGGGCCCCCGGGGGGGGAGGAGGGGGGAAGTAACCTGAGCTCCCTTTGCCCCCTCCCACAGCAGCAAATTTACCCCCAAGGCCCCCAAGTCAATTGCTGCTCCACAAAAGAAGGGAAATCTTGCCCTGCTACCGCTCAAGGATTAGGCAGATCTCACAGGACCTTATGAACACACTCTAGCAACTCCTCAACACTCGACTGCAAGTGGACTGAAGAGACAGAAACAAAAGCAGGAGGAGCGCTCCGTAGTGTATAACTTTTAATAAATTAAAAAAAGCGCAAAAACAAATGCACTTACTAGATACACAGATAAACCGGCGTTGAGTTTGGTGTGAAGCCTTCAAGAAAACATCCCACCAAAGCAGGGGCATCTCTTCTCAGTGACCTTACACATGTTATGTAATAATGTGTGCCAGGACACTGAGAAGATACGGCCAGCAGGGGTGAAGATGGATAGCATGGACCAATGGAGCAGCGCTTTGCAGGGGGAGCACAAGTCCGGGAAGGGTAGCCTGGTAGCATTCAGGGGCCGTGGGGCAATTGCCCAGGTTGCCCATGTGGGAGAACTGGCCCTGCAGTACTCTCTTGCCTTAAAGGATAAACAAGGTGACATGGAACATGATGATAGACGTGTATGTACAGTGCCTAGCACAGAAATAACTAGGCTGTGTTCCTTGTATTTTTAATGCACCGAAAAGAGTTAAAAATCAGGAGACGGGACCGGGTCGGACTATAGCGTAACCCTCACTGATAAGGAATTACAGCCATAAAACACTTTTCTGGCAGAAAGTGGCTTCTAAAAGCAGGAAAGATAAAAAAGGGTCAATAATTTATAGATTTTAGCTCTGGCATACTTCAATACATGTCATTGAGGCTTGAGCAGAGACAATGAAATAGTAAAAACTTTAAAAATAAAATAAAACTTGATCAGAAAATTCAGCCACTCCCGATTGACTAAGAGCCCTTTTCCACTGTGCTGTTCGTATTACGAGACTGTCGGCACTTAGTGATACGAGATCGCATCAGAATTCTAAAGCATGACCCGCTTTTACGCCTCTTGCTGTCCGATTTTGTTTTGTTTTTGTTGGGAAATACAGCAAATCACCCCTAGTGGAAGCGAGCTCTTATATTGATAAGTACAGGGAAACGGCCACCTCTGGAAAATGCTTTTCCACACTCCAGTAGACTAGACTCCAATAAACTGTTCCTGATTAACTTATCTCCTATATCACTCTCTTTGCCTTGTTTGTTGGCACTTTTTTTATGTTGTGTGCTGTTTTACATAGATATTGTGAAACCTACATAAGGTGAGAGAAGTTTTGAATCAACCCCTATATGGTTTGTTTGCAGGATGTATCCAGTTGTGCCGACGAATTCTAGAGTGATTGCGGAGAAGAGTATCACCGTTGGAGGCTATCGATTTCCAAAAGACGTAAGTGTATTCCAGCGGCGCGGGTATCAGATCACCCAGTGTTATGACTGTTGCAGTAGGCGAACAGAGGCGCCAGCAGGATAAAAGTGGATAAAACTTTTAAAACTTGCTTGGAGGAAGCGGTGGACTTACCTCCATAAAGCAGACACTAAAGACTGTCTGAACAGTAGTAATCACATTTATTAAACAGTACCCCAAGAGTGCAACGCGTTTCGCAGGCCAAGCCTGCTTCATCAGGCAATAAATGTGGGGACAAAACAGAAATTCATCAATAGCAGGTGTAGCGCCTCACTGACGAATGCTATTGACTTATTTCTGTTTTGTCCCCACGTTTATTGCCTGATGAAGCGGGCTTGGCCTGCGAACCGCGTTGCACTCTTGGGGTACTGTTTAATAAATGTGATTACTACTGTTCAGACTGTCTTTCGTGTCTGCTTTATGGAGGTAAGTCCACCGCTTCCTCCAAGCAATTTTAAAGGTTTTATCCATTTTTATTCTGCTGGCGCCTCTGTTCTCCTACTGCTATACCGTGTCCACTCCTGGTGGAGGGGTGATCTACCCCTTTTCCTGATCTACAGAGAGCGACTTCTTATCCCTGAGTGAGGACAGGTCTAATCTCCTCACCTGCCTATACAGTGGTTGCCTGTGTGGTAACCCATGTTTGTGAGTATTTATTCTCACTGATTATTTATACCTCACTTGTGCTTAACATACTACACTATATTGGGCCCTCGGTTTCTCTATATTTTTAGTGTTATGACTGTGGACAGATTGTATTACTCCTCCCCCTCTTTTTGTACTTCAATGAGATGCTGTGAGCTACTGCAGGGAATTCCGTGTCTCTTAACCCTACTTATTCAGGTGTAACCAGACACAAAGAAAACCTCTTTCACCACTAGACACCAGGGAAGATACAGTAAGTTGGGGAGGGAGGGGGAAACCACTAGACACCAGGGAAGATACAGTAAGTTGGGGAGGGAGGGGGAAACCACTAGACACCAGGGAAGATACAGTAAGTTGGGGAGAGAGGGGGAAACCACTAGACCACCAGGGAAGATACAGTAAGTTGGGGAGGGAGGTGGAAACCACTAGACACCAGGGAAGATACAGTAAGTTGGGGAGAGAGGGGGAAACCACTAGACACCAGGGAAGATGCAGTAAGTTGGGGAGGGAGGGGGAAACCACTAGACACTAGGGAAGATACAGTAAGTTGGGGAGAGAGGGGGAAACCACTAGACACCAGGGAAGATGCAGTAAGTTGGGGAGGTAGGGGGAAACCACTAGACACCAGTGAAGATACAGTAAGTTGGGGAGAGAGGGGGAAACCACTAGACCACCAGGGAAGATACAGTAAGTTGGGGAGGGAGGGGGAAACCACTAGACACTAGGGAAGATACAGTAAGTTGGGGAGAGAGGGGGAAACCACTAGACACCAGGGAAGATGCAGTAAGTTGGGGAGGTAGGGGGAAACCACTAGACACCAGGGAAGATACAGTAAGTTGGGGAGGGAGCGGGAAACCACTAGACACCAGGGAAGATACAGTAAGTTGGAGAGGGAGGGGGAAACAACTAGACACCAGGGAAGATACAGTAAGTTGGGGAGGGAGCGGGAAACCACTAGACACCAGGGAAGATACAGTAAGTTGGAGAGGGAGGGGGAAACAACTAGACACCAGGGAAGATACAGTAAGTTAGAGAGGGAGGGGGAAGCCACTAGACACTAGGGAAGATACAGTAAGTTGGGGATGGAGGGGGAAACCACTAGACCACCAGGGAAGATACAGTAAGTTGGGGAGGGAGGGGGAAACCACTAGACCACCAGGGAAGCTTTATTGGGGAGGGACGGGAGAGAGCACTAGACACCAAGGACGCTGTATTGGGGGGGGAGGGTGGGCTAGGCCATCAGAGAAGCCATATGGGGATGGGCAGCAGGGAAGTTATATGGGGAGGGGGAAACCATTAGACACCAGGGAACGTTATTGGTGAGGGTTCCGTATGTAAAACTGAGATATGGCTAAAGGTGTGGCTGGGGCGGGTCTTGGCGTCCTTCTCCTGACTCTAAAAGTTGGGAGATATGGCTGTGGGTGAGGACCCAAGCGGTTACTTGGGTTGCTTGTGCCCAGCGGTGCCCCTGGTCGCCAGAAATAGTTTCTCCTTAAAGGGACTCAGAGCTCTAAAAATAAAACAAAATTGGTACTTACCTGGGGCTTTCTGCAGCCCACCGTAGGTCGAGAGGTCCCCTGGCGTGGTCCTGGCTCCTCCCGGTCCCTCCGCCGCATACCACACCGGGGACACCCGGGCCGGCTGAACTGGGACACTCTTCGTCATCACGGAGGCCGGCGTCACAGCACTGCGCATGCACGATTTAACCGGGCATGCGCAGTACTGTCATTCCGGCCACCATGATGACGCGCAGCGGCCGACGTGATGACGAAGAGCGTCCCAGTTCAGGAAGTGGGAGCCCGACACCTAGCATGGGTATCGTCTGTGTGGTATGCGGCGGAGGGCCCGGGAGAAGAGCCAGGAGGACGCAGAGGGACCTCCCGACCTACGGTGGGCTGCAGAAAGCCCCAGGTAAGTACCAATTTTGTTTATTTTTTGAGGTCAGGGTCCCTTTAATCTTTCTTTGACATTTAAGCAACATTGGCTGTTCAGACATGGTGTTTGGCTCTTTAAAGGACAGGAGGTGGGAGGATATCCAGGTAGCATCACAGTGTAGGAATTGTCTTTGAGCTTTTTGCAGTTAAAACAGAGGTCAGATGAGGGAGATTATTTGAGGGATGCCAATGATGTCCAGGAGAATAATGTACATATTTTAGATTTCTGTCCAAATGATCAGGAGCTATGGTTTTAGCCAAGTCAAAATCACATGACTATAGAGGGATGACCCTTTAGATCAGGGGTAGGGGAACCTATGGCTCGGGAGCCAGATGTGGCTCTTTTGATGGCTACATCTGGCTCACAGTTGGGGGTAGATTCACTAAGTTACACTGCTCAGTGCAGCTTAGTGTGACAGTGCAAGTAAAATTGTCAAAGTAGGCATGCTACTGCTGTAGTGTGCACCACTAACTTACTCGTGCTCCCCCAAAACTAACAGCTGCTCCAATTGTTCCACTCTGGATCCCGTCAGGTCCAGTGACTTTGTAGGACGAGATCCCTGCACTTTGATTGGCCCAATAGGCTGTCTGTCACTTGCCAGGCAGCCTATTGGACCAAAGTGTGGATATCTCGTCCTACAAAGTGAATCAACCCCCAAGTCAGCTAACTAATTGTACAAACTGTTAGTTGGTATTTCTCCTGTCTGGCTCTCGGGGAAATTGCTGAAACCCAAGAGAAGCTGAAGACATGTCAGACACTTGCACTGCCCGGCAGATCAACTGTATACACATCACCAGGGCAACAGGGATGTGAGCCCTCTGCTGCACATGCACACTGTGCCAGTTTGAAACATATTGGGCTTGATTCACAAAGCAGTGATAACTGTTATCACGACTGTAAAAAATGCTTTGCGTGCGTTTTAACCCGTTTTTCGCGCACAAAAATTCGCATTTGCGCATTCGTGGAACGTTCATGCACAAATTCGTGTTAATGTGAATGCAAATTTTTGCGCGCGGCAACAGTTTTCACGATAAATTTTGCGCGAAGCACTTTTCACAGCGTGGTAACAGTTGCTTTGTGAATCAAGCCCATTGTATAATTTCTTCCAACAATACTGCGCTCTCATGTAGCAACTTCGTATTCCGTTGTGATATCACTCAAGAAAAAGAGAAAAAGGAAAGAACCATAGTGTGATACTGTATTGATATAACTATCTCTTATTGAAAGCCACCCGAGTGTCACACAATCACTTGTGTATCCATCCACCAGATATCGGGGTATCACAGGTCCTCACCGTGTACTATAGCTGCCAGATCACAGACAGCAACAACAACCACATAACAATCACCGCTCTTCCCACAATCCCAATGTTGGGTATCCCCTCCTTGTGCATACACCAGAAACAGGGTCTCACAGGTCCTCACCATAAGTTATAGCTGCCAAGCCACAGACAGTAAAAAAACCTTAAAGGGAACCTGAAGCGAGTAAAATTATTTAAAATAAAAACATGATGTAGCTGCAAATGAATATTACATACTAACCTTACCATAATTTCCTCTCAGAAGCTCACCATTTTCTTCTTACAGTGATTCCTTCCAGTTCTGACAATATTTTGTCAGAACTGAAATATACCAGTTACTGTCAGTTATATATCAGCAGCTGTCAGTTACAACTGAATGTGCAAGGTAATGTCCATGTTTACCTATGGCTCAAGTGAGTGATATTACAGTTTAACAGTGTGCTGACCAGGAAGCGGTTATGGGGTAATGGCCATTTTTAAAACGGAGAACGGAAAATTTCATTGATCACAGAGGACAAATGGGACGCAGGAGAGGAGAAAGAGATTGAGTAGTAGACTACACAGGAGGTAAGTATGACCTGTGTATAGTTATTTTGACTTTTTATTTTCAGTTCAGGTTCTCTTTAACGCCACGGTGTAACTTTCTCTCCTTATACATCAGTCTGTTATACCATCACCCATCACCATAATTTTATTCTAAACACATTTTAATTTGAATAATAAGAAAAATATGGAAACAAATTCATTATTTTTCAGTTTTCGGCCATTAGTGTTAAAATAAAACTTTCTACTGTAGATAAAACCCACACATTTTATTTGCAAATTTGTCCCGGTTATTGCAACGTTTAAAATATCTCCCTAGTACAATGTATGGCGGCAATATTTTATTTGGAAATAGATAGAAATAAAAAAGTTCAGTCCCTAATGCAGCTATTTATGTATTTTTTTTAATGTGAAAAATTTTTTATGTATATATATTGGATGGGTACAAATTGGGGAGTGTGGGAGGGAAATAGTTAATTTTAGATGTAAATGTAGGTAATTTTATTGAATAAAATGTTTTTTATGTAGTTTTACTATTTGGCCACAAGATGTCCTCAGTCATTACTTCTAAATCGTGTACATAAGGACGTGAATCGGATGTAATGCGTGCACAGTATCAACAGGAAGATATAATGAATGCAGGCATCTCATAGACGCCGGCATTCATTGAATCGGGGACTTAGATTAATGAATCGGAAAGCATGGGCATGTTCAAGTCCCCGCTAACCGGCAGTAACAGTAACACGCACGGGAGCAGGCAGCGGGCACCCGCTCCCATTGACTAACTTTTGCGGGCCCTGGGACTTCAGGTGAAGTTTCCCAGGGCGTGATTATACTACACCTGGTGCAGTAAGTAGTTAAAGAGACACTGAAGCCTCCTCAAATTCGGGTTTTTATTGCAAAAACCTCTTAAGTATGTTTGCCCCAACTAAAACGCCGCATCCCTGCGGCTGTAATCTAACTAAACCCCCCCTAACTCCCCTAGCAAAATCCACAACTTTCTTGGTCGTGGATTTTGCAGCCCTGTGCGCCTCCGTGAGAGGAATAGCTTTCAGCTGCAGCTCTGCCTTGTGGAAAGAATTATGGTAATTTATAATTAATCTGTTAATCTTTATGTATATCCTTCATATCCTTTATATCTTCACGTGGCTATAAGGACCACATGCACAGAATCAGACCAGTGTGTTAGAGTGACACTTTAAGTAATAGGATTATTATTACCTAAAGAGTTATCACAATATCACTGAATATATGTTATATATGTTTTTGAATCATTTACTGTGCACAGTCTCCTATGTCCTTTGCAGTGAAATTCCAGAACACCTCCCTTCCCCCTCAGTGTCATGGTGTACTAGGCACAAAAAAGAAACGACTCTTTGAGAAGCAGTCTGAGCCAGTTTTCTGAAGGTGGGGGTGACTTTGAAGGAAATGAAACAAGGAACTGATTTCAGAAGACTTCCTCCAAAGTTGACTTTCACTTTCACGGAGGACAAAGAGGAGACAAGCAACCCCACCCAAAAGGAGAACTGAACATGCTGGTTGGACTTTTACCAGAAAGAACTGCCCAAAAGGAGGAATATTTTATCATATTAATTAGGCTTTAAAAGGTCCCTGCACCCAGGAGAGAGGACTTTCTACTGCTGTGCAGGGCCTGTGTTAGAGACAGACTCTACATGCTGGCTGTTAGAAAGTCCTTGTACAAGTGAATAAAGATTTCTACGTTTTTGGCACTTATTGGAGAAGTCTCATTGAGTAAGTTATTTTATTTTAACAGCCTCTCCACGTGTCTATTAGCGCGTATCTCCGCCTCTCCCCCGCCCCTCTCAGTGAAGGAAGACAGAGGGGTGGGCGGAGGCGGCGATCCGCGCTGATGGACGTGTGTAGAGGCAGAGCTGCAGCTGAAAGCTCTGCCTCTCACTGAAGCGCTCCCTGCAGTGTGCCCCGGGGAGTTTGGGGGGATTTAGTTAGATTACAGCTGCGGGGATGCAGCGTTTTAGTTGGGGCAATCATACTTAAGAGGTTTTTAATAAAAACCTGAATTAAAGGAGGCTTCAGAGTCTCTGTAAACAATACCAGTTGCCTGTTGCCAGTTATCCTGCTGATCTTTCTGGTCAGTAGGGTCTAAATCACACACCTGAAACAAGCAGCTAATCTTGTAATTTCTCCTATAGTATGCCGCCCTCTACTCATTTAATTTTAGTGTTTAATTTTCTCTTCTTGCAGACGCTGTTTGCGTTGTCTCATTACCAGATCTCCCGAGATGAGGACAATTTCCCCGAGCCCAGCAAATTCCTCCCGCATCGCTGGTTACGCGACAACAAGATCAAGAACAACCCGTTCAGCTCCATCCCATTTGGGTACGGGGTCAGAGCTTGTGTCGGCCGGAGGATAGCGGAGCTGGAGATGTATCTGGCCTTATCACGGGTAAATAAAAAGAAAAATGTTATAATGGATACAGAGGGGAGTCGGACTACTGTGGCATATAAAATGTTGTTTACATAACAGCAGCACAGAGTATATCAGGATGAGTGAGTTAGATAGAGGGAGGAGCAGAGTCCTCCAGCAGCACAGAGTATATAAGGAGAGGAGAGATAGAGGAAGGAGCAGAGTCCTCCAGCAGCACAGAGTATATAAGGAGAGGAGAGATAGAGGAAGGAGCAGAGGCCTCTAGCAGCACACAGTATATCAGGAGAGGAGGGTTAGATAGTGGGAGGAGCAGAGTCCCCCAGACGCACAGAGTATATCAGGAGAGGAGAGATAGTGGAAGGAATAGTCCTCCAGCAGCACAGAGAATATCAGGAGTAGAGAGAGGAAGGAGCAGAGTCCTCCAGCAGCACAGAGAATATCAGGAGTAGAGAGAGGAAGGAGCAGAGTCCTCCAGCAGCTCAGAGAATATCAGGAGTAGAGAGAGGAAGGAGCATAGTCCTCCAGCAGCACAGAGTATAGCAGGAGAGAGGAGGAGCAGAGTCCTATTGTAACCGCAATCTTGTTTCCTTCCATTTCTTTGTTCCACAGATAATGAAGAAGTATGAGGTCAGGCCTGACCCCCGAGGCGGAGAGGTGACCCCCATGGCCAGAATTGTCCTGACCCCGAGCCGGCCTATTAACTTGCAGTTTCTGGAGAGACCTGAGTCTGAGTCAGGCTGAATGTCCTGAGTAATGTTATCATAAACAGACTCTGGACCTGAACACAAAGGCCACATGTAATGGATAGAAGAATCTTCAGATGTCATCACACTTTAGCCAGAGATGTTATTCAGTTGTCCATGTTGTGTTCCACCCCCCCCCCCCCCCCCCCAAAGGGGCATTCTCTAGCACTTCCTGTTTACTCTTTACTGCCATCTGCTGATAAAATGTGATCCTGCTATTGAACACAACAATAATTTGCTCTTCTTTGACACTAGCTTACCTCTTGGACTTCAGTCTATAAAGCACTTTAAACAACAGAGGACACCGAGGACCACTGCTTTTTCAAATGCAATACAATATTTTCCATCTGTGCCCTGCAAGCGCTGGGATAGAGGTCCCAGGGCCCTGAACAGAGTCCATGTCACAAAACATAGCATTTCTGATCTAAAGGGGAAGAGAAACTTGTTCTCCACTGTTATAAAAGTAAACCACTGAGGATAACAGGAGGTCAAACTGGTTGGAGGTTTCCAATGACCTTTTATTTATTGGTCTTACTGCTGTCTTATGCTTGCCTATACATTTTGAGAGTACACACATTCAGCCTATTCTAAATCGGAATCCACTATCTTCTGCACCCATCAAAACACGAGCGACAGCCAATGAACCATGTTGGAATTTTTCAGCTAATTGGCTTTGTTTCTGGGTACTGCAAGTAGCCTCCTGCCTGTCGCCCTCTCCACTCTCCATAGGACAGTACCTTCAGCTTGGTGAAGCCAACAGTTGTTCCTCATGATCATGTAATGTTACATTTTACTATCTATATGTATGAGACAGCAGAGAGAGGTGGCAGCGCTTCCCAAGACAGGCTGCATCTAAATGTGTAAGGGCTGATTCATAATGGGCGCTTTTTCAGCCCTTTGCTGATCGCTGCTGCTAATGGCTAAGGCTACATTCTCACTACAGCGGTAGCAGTTGCGATCAATCACTAACGTGCAGCAAAGCGCTGCACGTTAGTGATTGATCGCAACTGCTACGTTAGTGATTGATCGCAACTGCTACGCGCTGTGATTCTTGTTCTATTGAACGGGAATCATTCACAAGCGCAAATAGTGAGATTTTGCCCTCCGAGTCAGGGATGAAGGTGAACTAACCCTAACAGCATAGGGTGTGCAAAGCCTAATTATAATAATAATAATTGCAGTATTTGTATAGCGCCTTTCTCCTGTCAGACTCAAAGCGCTTGCAATGCAGCCACTAGAGCGCACTCAGTAGGCAGTAGCAGTGTTAGGAAGACTTGCCTAAGGTCTCCTACTGAATAGGTGCTGGCTTACTGAACAGGCAGAGCCGAGATTTGAACCCTGGTCTCCTGTGTCAGAGGCAGAGGCCTTAACCATTACACTATCCAGCCACAGTATATAAGCAGGCTATACATCCATTACACTACAACCATTACACTATCCAGTATACAAGCAAGGTATACAATTATAAGCACGGTATACATCTTGCATTCAAAACAGATACACCAAATTAACATTAATGAAGGATGTTAGCTTCCAAAAACAATTTGCATGCCTAGTGTTCCATACTGGACCCTTCCACCACGATAAGGTCATCCTTAATGGAAGGGACCCTAGCCTCTAACTACCAAACAAGCATAGTGTGAACCTGGGGGCAACTGGCCCTAAAATGGTTTACACATTTTTTTCAAACAGTGAATAATTGGCAGTTTACTACCTCTCAAGAATCATTTTTGTATCGTATGAATGTGTCTAGTAATTCCTTCACTAACAAAGTAATAAAATTGTTTTTTTTCATAAGCCGATCTTGTGGCTTAAATCTCATTTTGTTTGAATTTTTACGAAGTAAAAAATGTTAACGTATGGGTAAAATTCAGATCGGATGAAGCAAAGCTAGCCCAATTTAGAATTGTTTCATAGATGGAACAAGGTGCTTAACGTATAATAAAGGTGCTTACAAAATAGGGGGCTGGATATTTCTGCTAGTAGAATATGGGTAAAATTACAGATATCCTAATTAATTACTATAATAAAATATCTGTAATCTTTACCAATATTTTACTTTGAACTAATCTTACTCTCAGAAAACCCACTCTCTACTGATGCCTAATACCCCCCCCCCCCCCCCATAATGCCTTACCCTTACCCCTCCCTCTACCGATGCCTAACCCTTACCCCTCCCTCTACCGATGCCTAACCCTAAGACCTCCCTCTACCGATGCCTAAGCCTAAGACCTCCCTCTACTGATGCCTAAGCCTAAGACCTCCCTCTACTGATGCCTAACCCTAAGACCTCCCTCTACTGATGCCTAACCCTAAGACCTCCCTCTACTGATGCCTAACCCTAAGACCTCCCTCTACTGATGCCTAACCCTAAGACCTCCCTCTACTGATGCCTAACCCTAAGACCTCCCTCTACTGATGCCTAACCCTAAGACCTCCCTCTATCAATGCCTAACCCCCTCCCTCTACTGATGCCTAACCCTAAGACCTCCCTCTACTGATGCCTAACCCTAAGACCTCCCTCTACTGATGCCTAACCCTAAGACCTCCCTCTACTGATGCCTAACCCTAAGACCTCCCTCTACTGATGCCTAACCCTAAGACCTCCCTCTACTGATGCCTAACCCTAAGTCCTCCATCTACCAATGCCTAACCCTAAGACCTCCCTCTACCGATGCCTAAGACCTCCCTCTACTGATGCCTAACACTAAGTCCTCCCTCTACTAATGCCTAGCCCTAAAACCTCCCTCTACTGATGCCTAACCCTAAGTCCTCCCTCCTACTGATGCCTAACCCTAAGTCCTCCCTCTACCTATGCCTAACACTAAGACCTCCTTCTACTGATGCCTGACCCTAAGACCTCCCTCTACTGATGCCTGACCCTAAGACCTCCCTCTACTGATGCCTAACCCTAAGACCTCCCTCTACTGATGCCTAACCCTAAGTCCTCCCTCTACTGATGCCTAATCCTAAGACCTCCCTCTACTGATGCCTAACCCTAAGACCTCCCTCTACTGATGCCTAACCCTAAGTCCTCCCTCTACCGATGCCTAAACCTAAGACCTCCCTCTACTGATGCCTAACCCTAAGTCCTCCCTCTACTGATGCCTAATCCTAAGACCTCCCTCTACTGATGCCTAACCCTAAGACCTCCCTCTACCTATGCCTAAACCTAAGACCTCCCTCTACCGATGCCTAAGACCTCCCTCTACTGATGCCTAACACTAAGACCTCACTCTACTGATGCCTAACCCTAAGTCCTCCCTCTACCGATGCCTAACCCTAAGACCTCCCTCTACCGATGCCTAACCCTAAGTCCTCCCTCTACCGATGCCTAACCCTAAGTCCTCCCTCTACCGATGCCTAACCCTAAGACCTCCCTCTACCGATGCCTAACCCTAAGACCTCCCTCTACCGATGCCTAACTCTAAGAACTCCCTCTACCGATGCCTAACCCTAAGACCTCCCTCTACTGATGCCTAACACTAAGACCTCCCTCTACCAATGCCTAACCCTAAGACCTCCCTCTACCTATGCCTAAACCTAAGACCTCCCTCTACCTATGCCTAAACCTAAGACCTCCCTCTACTGATGCCTAACACTAAGACCTCCCTCTACTGATGCCTAACACTAAGACCTCCCTCTATCGATCCCTAACCCTAAGACCTCCCTCTACCGATGCTTAACCCTAAGACGTCCCTCTACCGATGCTTAACCCCCCAAATGATGCCTTACCCTTACCCCTCCCTCTACTAATGCCTAACCCTTATTCCTCCTTCTACTGATGCCTACCGGTAACCTTTACCCCTCCTTCTACTGATGCCTAACCCTTACCCCTCCCTCTACTTAGGCCTAACCCTTATTCCTCCTTCTACTGATGCCTAACCCTTACCCCTCCCTCTACT
The DNA here is from genome assembly GCF_040937935.1 of Hyperolius riggenbachi. Taxonomy (NCBI): domain Eukaryota; kingdom Metazoa; phylum Chordata; class Amphibia; order Anura; family Hyperoliidae; genus Hyperolius; species Hyperolius riggenbachi. Next base: position 299,005,018 of record NC_090652.1, read on the forward strand.
TAGGCCTAACCTTTACCCCTCCTTCTACCGATGCCTAACTTTTATCTCTCCCTCAACCGATGCCTAACTCTTAACCCCCCAAATGATGCCTAACCCAATGAACTTCGCCTGACCACCCCCTGCATCACCCAGTCCCATGCGCGCCTCCAGGACTTCTCAAGAGCTGCTCCAACACTATGGAACTCCCTACCTCCACCCATTAGGGCAGCCCCCTCCTTATACATCTTCAAGAAGGCCCTCAAAACTCACCTTTTCACTCTGCCCTACTACCCCTCACAAGTGCTCTAAACCCACAGCTGAACTCTGGTCCCCTACCTCTCGTGTCCTTACCTCTCCCTCTAGATTGTAAGCCTTTGGGCAGGGTCCTCCTCCTTTTGTGTCCTACCTGATCATGCACCTCCATTACTGTGAACCCATGTGCTATGCATCTGAGTGAACCTAACTTGCCTAATCTCCATGCTACCCTCCAGTGACTAAGCATTACCTTGTACTCATACTGTGCTGCATGATCTGGTCTTTCTTGTATTCCTGTAATGTCATATTGCTGTATGTCACCCCTAAATATTGTCTGTAACCTAAACTAATGTCCAGCGCTGCGTAATATGTTGGCGCTTTATAAATACAATAAATAATAAATAAACCCTTACCCCTCCCTCTACCAATGCCTAACCCTTAACCCCCCAAATGATGCCTAACCATTACCCCTCCCTCTACCGATGCCTAACCCTTACCCCTCCCTCTACCGATGCCTAACCCTAAGACCTCCCTCTACCGATGCCTAAGCCTAAGACCTCCCTCTACCGATGCCTAAGCCTAAGACCTCCCTCTACTGATGCCTAACCCTAAGACCTCCCTCTACTGATGCCTAACCCTAAGACCTCCCTCTACTGATGCCTAACCCTAAGACCTCCCTCTACTGATGCCTAACCCTAAGACCTCCCTCTACTGATGCCTAACCCTAAGACCTCCCTCTACTGATGCCTAACCCTAAGACCTCCCTCTATCAATGCCTAACCCTAAGTCCTCCCTCTACTGATGCCTAACCCTAAGACCTCCCTCTACTGATGCCTAACCCTAAGACCTCCCTCTACTGATGCCTAACCCTAAGACCTCCCTCTACTGATGCCTAACCCTAAGACCTCCCTCTACTGATGCCTAACCCTAAGACCTCCCTCTACTGATGCCTAACCCTAAGTCCTCCATCTACCAATGCCTAACCCTAAGACCTCCCTCTACCGATGCCTAAGACCTCCCTCTACTGATGCCTAACACTAAGTCCTCCCTCTACTAATGCCTAGCCCTAAAACCTCCCTCTACTGATGCCTAACCCTAAGTCCTCCCTCCTACTGATGCCTAACCCTAAGTCCTCCCTCTACCTATGCCTAACACTAAGACCTCCTTCTACTGATGCCTGACCCTAAGACCTCCCTCTACTGATGCCTGACCCTAAGACCTCCCTCTACTGATGCCTAACCCTAAGACCTCCCTCTACTGATGCCTAACCCTAAGTCCTCCCTCTACTGATGCCTAATCCTAAGACCTCCCTCTACTGATGCCTAACCCTAAGACCTCCCTCTACTGATGCCTAACCCTAAGTCCTCCCTCTACCGATGCCTAAACCTAAGACCTCCCTCTACTGATGCCTAACCCTAAGTCCTCCCTCTACTGATGCCTAATCCTAAGACCTCCCTCTACTGATGCCTAACCCTAAGACCTCCCTCTACCTATGCCTAAACCTAAGACCTCCCTCTACCGATGCCTAAGACCTCCCTCTACTGATGCCTAACACTAAGACCTCACTCTACTGATGCCTAACCCTAAGTCCTCCCTCTACCAATGCCTAACCCTAAGACCTCCCTCTACCGATGCCTAACCCTAAGTCCTCCCTCTACCGATGCCTAACCCTAAGTCCTCCCTCTACCGATGCCTAACCCTAAGACCTCCCTCTACCGATGCCTAACCCTAAGACCTCCCTCTACCGATGCCTAACTCTAAGAACTCCCTCTACCGATGCCTAACCCTAAGACCTCCCTCTACTGATGCCTAACACTAAGACCTCCCTCTACCAATGCCTAACCCTAAGACCTCCCTCTACCAATGCCTAACTCTAAGACCTCCCTCTACCTATGCCTAAACCTAAGACCTCCCTCTACTGATGCCTAACACTAAGACCTCCCTCTACTGTTGCCTAACACTAAGACCTCCCTCTATCGATCCCTAACCCTAAGACCTCCCTCTACCGATGCTTAACCCTAAGACGTCCCTCTACCGATGCTTAACCCCCCAAATGATGCCTTACCCTTACCCCTCCCTCTACTAATGCCTAACCCTTATTCCTCCCTCTACTTAGGCCTAACCCTTATTCCTCCTTCTACTGATGCCTAACCCTTACCCCTCCCTCTACTTAGGCCTAACCTTTACCCCTCCTTCTACCGATGCCTAACTTTTATCTCTCCCTCAACCGATGCCTAACTCTTAACCCCCCAAATGATGCCTAACCCAATGAACTTCGCCTGACCACCCCCTGCATCACCCAGTCCCATGCGCGCCTCCAGGACTTCTCAAGAGCTGCTCCAACACTATGGAACTCCCTACCTCCACCCATTAGGGCAGCCCCCTCCTTATACATCTTCAAGAAGGCCCTCAAAACTCACCTTTTCACTCTGCCCTACTACCCCTCACAAGTGCTCTAAACCCACAGCTGAACTCTGGTCCCCTACCTCTCGTGTCCTTACCTCTCCCTCTAGATTGTAAGCCTTTGGGCAGGGTCCTCCTCCTTTTGTGTCCTACCTGATCATGCACCTCCATTACTGTGAACCCATGTGCTATGCATCTGAGTGAACCTAACTTGCCTAATCTCCATGCTACCCTCCAGTGACTAAGCATTACCTTGTACTCATACTGTGCTGCATGATCTGGTCTTTCTTGTATTCCTGTAATGTCATATTGCTGTATGTCACCCCTAAATATTGTCTGTAACCTAAACTAATGTCCAGCGCTGCGTAATATGTTGGCGCTTTATAAATACAATAAATAATAAATAAACCCTTACCCCTCCCTCTACCAATGCCTAACCCTTAACCCCCCAAATGATGCCTAACCATTACCCCTCCCTCTACCGATGCCTAACCCTTACCCCTCCCTCTACCGATGCCTAACCCTAAGACCTCCCTCTACCGATGCCTAAGCCTAAGACCTCCCTCTACTGATGCCTAAGCCTAAGACCTCCCTCTACTGATGCCTAACCCTAAGACCTCCCTCTACTGATGCCTAACCCTAAGACCTCCCTCTACTGATGCCTAACCCTAAGACCTCCCTCTACTGATGCCTAACCCTAAGACCTCCCTCTACTGATGCCTAACCCTAAGACCTCCCTCTATCAATGCCTAACCCTAAGTCCTCCCTCTACTGATGCCTAACCCTAAGACCTCCCTCTACTGATGCCTAACCCTAAGACCTCCCTCTACTGATGCCTAACCCTAAGACCTCCCTCTACTGATGCCTAACCCTAAGACCTCCCTCTACTGATGCCTAACCCTAAGTCCTCCATCTACCAATGCCTAACCCTAAGACCTCCCTCTACCGATGCCTAAGACCTCCCTCTACTGATGCCTAACACTAAGTCCTCCCTCTACTAATGCCTAGCCCTAAAACCTCCCTCTACTGATGCCTAACCCTAAGTCCTCCCTCCTACTGATGCCTAACCCTAAGTCCTCCCTCTACCTATGCCTAACACTAAGACCTCCTTCTACTGATGCCTGACCCTAAGACCTCCCTCTACTGATGCCTGACCCTAAGACCTCCCTCTACTGATGCCTAACCCTAAGACCTCCCTCTACTGATGCCTAACCCTAAGTCCTCCCTCTACTGATGCCTAATCCTAAGACCTCCCTCTACTGATGCCTAACCCTAAGACCTCCCTCTACTGATGCCTAACCCTAAGTCCTCCCTCTACCGATGCCTAAACCTAAGACCTCCCTCTACTGATGCCTAACCCTAAGTCCTCCCTCTACTGATGCCTAATCCTAAGACCTCCCTCTACTGATGCCTAACCCTAAGACCTCCCTCTACCTATGCCTAAACCTAAGACCTCCCTCTACCGATGCCTAAGACCTCCCTCTACTGATGCCTAACACTAAGACCTCACTCTACTGATGCCTAACCCTAAGTCCTCCCTCTACCGATGCCTAACCCTAAGACCTCCCTCTACCGATGCCTAACCCTAAGTCCTCCCTCTACCGATGCCTAACCCTAAGTCCTCCCTCTACCGATGCCTAACCCTAAGACCTCCCTCTACCGATGCCTAACCCTAAGACCTCCCTCTACCGATGCCTAACTCTAAGAACTCCCTCTACCGATGCCTAACCCTAAGACCTCCCTCTACTGATGCCTAACACTAAGACCTCCCTCTACCAATGCCTAACCCTAAGACCTCCCTCTACCAATGCCTAACTCTAAGACCTCCCTCTACCTATGCCTAAACCTAAGACCTCCCTCTACTGATGCCTAACACTAAGACCTCCCTCTACTGATGCCTAACACTAAGACCTCCCTCTATCGATCCCTAACCCTAAGACCTCCCTCTACCGATGCTTAACCCTAAGACCTCCCTCTACCGATGCTTAACCCCCCAAATGATGCCTTACCCTTACCCCTCCCTCTACTATTGCCTAACCCTTATTCCTCCTTCTACTGATGCCTACCGGTAACCTTTACCCCTCCTTCTACTGATGCCTAACCCTTACCCCTCCCTCTACTTAGGCCTAACCCTTATTCCTCCTTCTACTGATGCCTAACCCTTACCCCTCCCTCTACTTAGGCCTAACCTTTACCCCTCCTTCTACCGATGCCTAACTTTTATCTCTCCCTCAACCGATGCCTAACTCTTAACCCCCCAAATGATGCCTAACCCAATGAACTTCGCCTGACCACCCCCTGCATCACCCAGTCCCATGCGCGCCTCCAGGACTTCTCAAGAGCTGCTCCAACACTATGGAACTCCCTACCTCCACCCATTAGGGCAGCCCCCTCCTTATACATCTTCAAGAAGGCCCTCAAAACTCACCTTTTCACTCTGCCCTACTACCCCTCACAAGTGCTCTAAACCCACAGCTGAACTCTGGTCCCCTACCTCTCGTGTCCTTACCTCTCCCTCTAGATTGTAAGCCTTTGGGCAGGGTCCTCCTCCTTTTGTGTCCTACCTGATCATGCACCTCCATTACTGTGAACCCATGTGCTATGCATCTGAGTGAACCTAACTTGCCTAATCTCCATGCTACCCTCCAGTGACTAAGCATTACCTTGTACTCATACTGTGCTGCATGATCTGGTCTTTCTTGTATTCCTGTAATGTCATATTGCTGTATGTCACCCCTAAATATTGTCTGTAACCTAAACTAATGTCCAGCGCTGCGTAATATGTTGGCGCTTTATAAATACAATAAATAATAAATAAACCCTTACCCCTCCCTCTACCAATGCCTAACCCTTAACCCCCCAAATGATGCCTAACCATTACCCCTCCCTCTACCGATGCCTAACCCTTACCCCTCCCTCTACCGATGCCTAACCCTAAGACCTCCCTCTACCGATGCCTAAGCCTAAGACCTCCCTCTACTGATGCCTAAGCCTAAGACCTCCCTCTACTGATGCCTAACCCTAAGACCTCCCTCTACTGATGCCTAACCCTAAGACCTCCCTCTACTGATGCCTAACCCTAAGACCTCCCTCTACTGATGCCTAACCCTAAGACCTCCCTCTACTGATGCCTAACCCTAAGACCTCCCTCTATCAATGCCTAACCCTAAGTCCTCCCTCTACTGATGCCTAACCCTAAGACCTCCCTCTACTGATGCCTAACCCTAAGACCTCCCTCTACTGATGCCTAACCCTAAGACCTCCCTCTACTGATGCCTAACCCTAAGACCTCCCTCTATCGATCCCTAACCCTAAGACCTCCCTCTACCGATGCTTAACCCTAAGACGTCCCTCTACCGATGCTTAACCCCCCAAATGATGCCTTACCCTTACCCCTCCCTCTACTAATGCCTAACCCTTATTCCTCCTTCTACTGATGCCTACCGGTAACCTTTACCCCTCCTTCTACTGATGCCTAACCCTTACCCCTCCCTCTACTTAGGCCTAACCCTTATTCCTCCTTCTACTGATGCCTAACCCTTACCCCTCCCTCTACTTAGGCCTAACCTTTACCCCTCCTTCTACCGATGCCTAACTTTTATCTCTCCCTCAACCGATGCCTAACTCTTAACCCCCCAAATGATGCCTAACCCAATGAACTTCGCCTGACCACCCCCTGCATCACCCAGTCCCATGCGCGCCTCCAGGACTTCTCAAGAGCTGCTCCAACACTATGGAACTCCCTACCTCCACCCATTAGGGCAGCCCCCTCCTTATACATCTTCAAGAAGGCCCTCAAAACTCACCTTTTCACTCTGCCCTACTACCCCTCACAAGTGCTCTAAACCCACAGCTGAACTCTGGTCCCCTACCTCTCGTGTCCTTACCTCTCCCTCTAGATTGTAAGCCTTTGGGCAGGGTCCTCCTCCTTTTGTGTCCTACCTGATCATGCACCTCCATTACTGTGAACCCATGTGCTATGCATCTGAGTGAACCTAACTTGCCTAATCTCCATGCTACCCTCCAGTGACTAAGCATTACCTTGTACTCATACTGTGCTGCATGATCTGGTCTTTCTTGTATTCCTGTAATGTCATATTGCTGTATGTCACCCCTAAATATTGTCTGTAACCTAAACTAATGTCCAGCGCTGCGTAATATGTTGGCGCTTTATAAATACAATAAATAATAAATAAACCCTTACCCCTCCCTCTACCAATGCCTAACCCTTAACCCCCCAAATGATGCCTAACCATTACCCCTCCCTCTACCGATGCCTAACCCTTACCCCTCCCTCTACCGATGCCTAACCCTAAGACCTCCCTCTACCGATGCCTAAGCCTAAGACCTCCCTCTACTGATGCCTAAGCCTAAGACCTCCCTCTACTGATGCCTAACCCTAAGACCTCCCTCTACTGATGCCTAACCCTAAGACCTCCCTCTACTGATGCCTAACCCTAAGACCTCCCTCTACTGATGCCTAACCCTAAGACCTCCCTCTACTGATGCCTAACCCTAAGACCTCCCTCTACTGATGCCTAACCCTAAGACCTCCCTCTATCAATGCCTAACCCTAAGTCCTCCCTCTACTGATGCCTAACCCTAAGACCTCCCTCTACTGATGCCTAACCCTAAGACCTCCCTCTACTGATGCCTAACCCTAAGACCTCCCTCTACTGATGCCTAACCCTAAGACCTCCCTCTACTGATGCCTAACCCTAAGACCTCCCTCTACTGATGCCTAACCCTAAGTCCTCCATCTACCAATGCCTAACCCTAAGACCTCCCTCTACCGATGCCTAAGACCTCCCTCTACTGATGCCTAACACTAAGTCCTCCCTCTACTAATGCCTAGCCCTAAAACCTCCCTCTACTGATGCCTAACCCTAAGTCCTCCCTCCTACTGATGCCTAACCCTAAGTCCTCCCTCTACCTATGCCTAACACTAAGACCTCCTTCTACTGATGCCTGACCCTAAGACCTCCCTCTACTGATGCCTGACCCTAAGACCTCCCTCTACTGATGCCTAACCCTAAGACCTCCCTCTACTGATGCCTAACCCTAAGTCCTCCCTCTACTGATGCCTAATCCTAAGACCTCCCTCTACTGATGCCTAACCCTAAGACCTCCCTCTACTGATGCCTAACCCTAAGTCCTCCCTCTACCGATGCCTAAACCTAAGACCTCCCTCTACTGATGCCTAACCCTAAGTCCTCCCTCTACTGATGCCTAATCCTAAGACCTCCCTCTACTGATGCCTAACCCTAAGACCTCCCTCTACCTATGCCTAAACCTAAGACCTCCCTCTACCGATGCCTAAGACCTCCCTCTACTGATGCCTAACACTAAGACCTCACTCTACTGATGCCTAACCCTAAGTCCTCCCTCTACCAATGCCTAACCCTAAGACCTCCCTCTACCGATGCCTAACCCTAAGTCCTCCCTCTACCGATGCCTAACCCTAAGTCCTCCCTCTACCGATGCCTAACCCTAAGACCTCCCTCTACCGATGCCTAACCCTAAGACCTCCCTCTACCGATGCCTAACTCTAAGAACTCCCTCTACCGATGCCTAACCCTAAGACCTCCCTCTACTGATGCCTAACACTAAGACCTCCCTCTACCAATGCCTAACCCTAAGACCTCCCTCTACCAATGCCTAACTCTAAGACCTCCCTCTACCTATGCCTAAACCTAAGACCTCCCTCTACTGATGCCTAACACTAAGACCTCCCTCTACTGTTGCCTAACACTAAGACCTCCCTCTATCGATCCCTAACCCTAAGACCTCCCTCTACCGATGCTTAACCCTAAGACGTCCCTCTACCGATGCTTAACCCCCCAAATGATGCCTTACCCTTACCCCTCCCTCTACTAATGCCTAACCCTTATTCCTCCCTCTACTTAGGCCTAACTCTTATTCCTCCTTCTACTGATGCCTAACCCTTACCCCTCCCTCTACTTAGGCCTAACCTTTACCCCTTCTTCTACCGATGCCTAACTTTTATCTCTCCCTCAACCGATGCCTAACTCTTAACCCCCCAAATGATGCCTAACCCAATGAACTTCGCCTGACCACCCCCTGCATCACCCAGTCCCATGCGCGCCTCCAGGACTTCTCAAGAGCTGCTCCAACACTATGGAACTCCCTACCTCCACCCATTAGGGCAGCCCCCTCCTTATACATCTTCAAGAAGGCCCTCAAAACTCACCTTTTCACTCTGCCCTACTACCCCTCACAAGTGCTCTAAACCCACAGCTGAACTCTGGTCCCCTACCTCTCGTGTCCTTACCTCTCCCTCTAGATTGTAAGCCTTTGGGCAGGGTCCTCCTCCTTTTGTGTCCTACCTGATCATGCACCTCCATTACTGTGAACCCATGTGCTATGCATCTGAGTGAACCTAACTTGCCTAATCTCCATGCTACCCTCCAGTGACTAAGCATTACCTTGTACTCATACTGTGCTGCATGATCTGGTCTTTCTTGTATTCCTGTAATGTCATATTGCTGTATGTCACCCCTAAATATTGTCTGTAACCTAAACTAATGTCCAGCGCTGCGTAATATGTTGGCGCTTTATAAATACAATAAATAATAAATAAACCCTTACCCCTCCCTCTACCAATGCCTAACCCTTAACCCCCCAAATGATGCCTAACCATTACCCCTCCCTCTACCGATGCCTAACCCTTACCCCTCCCTCTACCGATGCCTAACCCTAAGACCTCCCTCTACCGATGCCTAAGCCTAAGACCTCCCTCTACTGATGCCTAAGCCTAAGACCTCCCTCTACTGATGCCTAACCCTAAGACCTCCCTCTACTGATGCCTAACCCTAAGACCTCCCTCTACTGATGCCTAACCCTAAGACCTCCCTCTACTGATGCCTAACCCTAAGACCTCCCTCTACTGATGCCTAACCCTAAGACCTCCCTCTATCAATGCCTAACCCTAAGTCCTCCCTCTACTGATGCCTAACCCTAAGACCTCCCTCTACTGATGCCTAACCCTAAGACCTCCCTCTACTGATGCCTAACCCTAAGACCTCCCTCTACTGATGCCTAACCCTAAGACCTCCCTCTACTGATGCCTAACCCTAAGTCCTCCATCTACCAATGCCTAACCCTAAGACCTCCCTCTACCGATGCCTAAGACCTCCCTCTACTGATGCCTAACACTAAGTCCTCCCTCTACTAATGCCTAGCCCTAAAACCTCCCTCTACTGATGCCTAACCCTAAGTCCTCCCTCCTACTGATGCCTAACCCTAAGTCCTCCCTCTACCTATGCCTAACACTAAGACCTCCTTCTACTGATGCCTGACCCTAAGACCTCCCTCTACTGATGCCTGACCCTAAGACCTCCCTCTACTGATGCCTAACCCTAAGACCTCCCTCTACTGATGCCTAACCCTAAGTCCTCCCTCTACTGATGCCTAATCCTAAGACCTCCCTCTACTGATGCCTAACCCTAAGACCTCCCTCTACTGATGCCTAACCCTAAGTCCTCCCTCTACCGATGCCTAAACCTAAGACCTCCCTCTACTGATGCCTAACCCTAAGTCCTCCCTCTACTGATGCCTAATCCTAAGACCTCCCTCTACTGATGCCTAACCCTAAGACCTCCCTCTACCTATGCCTAAACCTAAGACCTCCCTCTACCGATGCCTAAGACCTCCCTCTACTGATGCCTAACACTAAGACCTCACTCTACTGATGCCTAACCCTAAGTCCTCCCTCTACCGATGCCTAACCCTAAGACCTCCCTCTACCGATGCCTAACCCTAAGTCCTCCCTCTACCGATGCCTAACCCTAAGTCCTCCCTCTACCGATGCCTAACCCTAAGACCTCCCTCTACCGATGCCTAACCCTAAGACCTCCCTCTACCGATGCCTAACTCTAAGAACTCCCTCTACCGATGCCTAACCCTAAGACCTCCCTCTACTGATGCCTAACACTAAGACCTCCCTCTACCAATGCCTAACCCTAAGACCTCCCTCTACCAATGCCTAACTCTAAGACCTCCCTCTACCTATGCCTAAACCTAAGACCTCCCTCTACTGATGCCTAACACTAAGACCTCCCTCTACTGCTTACCAGTGACTAAGCATTACCTTGTACTCATACTGTGCTGCATGATCTGGTCTTTCTTGTATTCCTGTAATGTCATATTGCTGTATGTCACCCCTAAATATTGTCTGTAACCTAAACTAATGTCCAGCGCTGCGTAATATGTTGGCGCTTTATAAATACAATAAATAATAAATAAACCCTTACCCCTCCCTCTACCAATGCCTAACCCTTAACCCCCCAAATGATGCCTAACCATTACCCCTCCCTCTACCGATGCCTAACCCTTACCCCTCCCTCTACCGATGCCTAACCCTAAGACCTCCCTCTACCGATGCCTAAGCCTAAGACCTCCCTCTACTGATGCCTAAGCCTAAGACCTCCCTCTACTGATGCCTAACCCTAAGACCTCCCTCTACTGATGCCTAACCCTAAGACCTCCCTCTACTGATGCCTAACCCTAAGACCTCCCTCTACTGATGCCTAACCCTAAGACCTCCCTCTACTGATGCCTAACCCTAAGACCTCCCTCTATCAATGCCTAACCCTAAGTCCTCCCTCTACTGATGCCTAACCCTAAGACCTCCCTCTACTGATGCCTAACCCTAAGACCTCCCTCTACTGATGCCTAACCCTAAGACCTCCCTCTACTGATGCCTAACCCTAAGACCTCCCTCTACTGATGCCTAACCCTAAGTCCTCCATCTACCAATGCCTAACCCTAAGACCTCCCTCTACCGATGCCTAAGACCTCCCTCTACTGATGCCTAACACTAAGTCCTCCCTCTACTAATGCCTAGCCCTAAAACCTCCCTCTACTGATGCCTAACCCTAAGTCCTCCCTCCTACTGATGCCTAACCCTAAGTCCTCCCTCTACCTATGCCTAACACTAAGACCTCCTTCTACTGATGCCTGACCCTAAGACCTCCCTCTACTGATGCCTGACCCTAAGACCTCCCTCTACTGATGCCTAACCCTAAGACCTCCCTCTACTGATGCCTAACCCTAAGTCCTCCCTCTACTGATGCCTAATCCTAAGACCTCCCTCTACTGATGCCTAACCCTAAGACCTCCCTCTACTGATGCCTAACCCTAAGTCCTCCCTCTACCGATGCCTAAACCTAAGACCTCCCTCTACTGATGCCTAACCCTAAGTCCTCCCTCTACTGATGCCTAATCCTAAGACCTCCCTCTACTGATGCCTAACCCTAAGACCTCCCTCTACCTATGCCTAAACCTAAGACCTCCCTCTACCGATGCCTAAGACCTCCCTCTACTGATGCCTAACACTAAGACCTCACTCTACTGATGCCTAACCCTAAGTCCTCCCTCTACCGATGCCTAACCCTAAGACCTCCCTCTACCGATGCCTAACCCTAAGTCCTCCCTCTACCGATGCCTAACCCTAAGTCCTCCCTCTACCGATGCCTAACCCTAAGACCTCCCTCTACCGATGCCTAACCCTAAGACCTCCCTCTACCGATGCCTAACTCTAAGAACTCCCTCTACCGATGCCTAACCCTAAGACCTCCCTCTACTGATGCCTAACACTAAGACCTCCCTCTACCAATGCCTAACCCTAAGACCTCCCTCTACCAATGCCTAACTCTAAGACCTCCCTCTACCTATGCCTAAACCTAAGACCTCCCTCTACTGATGCCTAACACTAAGACCTCCCTCTACTGATGCCTAACACTAAGACCTCCCTCTATCGATCCCTAACCCTAAGACCTCCCTCTACCGATGCTTAACCCTAAGACCTCCCTCTACCGATGCTTAACCCCCCAAATGATGCCTTACCCTTACCCCTCCCTCTACTATTGCCTAACCCTTATTCCTCCTTCTACTGATGCCTACCGGTAACCTTTACCCCTCCTTCTACTGATGCCTAACCCTTACCCCTCCCTCTACTTAGGCCTAACCCTTATTCCTCCTTCTACTGATGCCTAACCCTTACCCCTCCCTCTACTTAGGCCTAACCTTTACCCCTCCTTCTACCGATGCCTAACTTTTATCTCTCCCTCAACCGATGCCTAACTCTTAACCCCCCAAATGATGCCTAACCCAATGAACTTCGCCTGACCACCCCCTGCATCACCCAGTCCCATGCGCGCCTCCAGGACTTCTCAAGAGCTGCTCCAACACTATGGAACTCCCTACCTCCACCCATTAGGGCAGCCCCCTCCTTATACATCTTCAAGAAGGCCCTCAAAACTCACCTTTTCACTCTGCCCTACTACCCCTCACAAGTGCTCTAAACCCACAGCTGAACTCTGGTCCCCTACCTCTCGTGTCCTTACCTCTCCCTCTAGATTGTAAGCCTTTGGGCAGGGTCCTCCTCCTTTTGTGTCCTACCTGATCATGCACCTCCATTACTGTGAACCCATGTGCTATGCATCTGAGTGAACCTAACTTGCCTAATCTCCATGCTACCCTCCAGTGACTAAGCATTACCTTGTACTCATACTGTGCTGCATGATCTGGTCTTTCTTGTATTCCTGTAATGTCATATTGCTGTATGTCACCCCTAAATATTGTCTGTAACCTAAACTAATGTCCAGCGCTGCGTAATATGTTGGCGCTTTATAAATACAATAAATAATAAATAAACCCTTACCCCTCCCTCTACCAATGCCTAACCCTTAACCCCCCAAATGATGCCTAACCATTACCCCTCCCTCTACCGATGCCTAACCTTTAATATTCCCCCCCCCCCCCCCGGTGTTGCCTAAGCCTTAACCCTCCCCTCCATAGTGCCTAGCCCTTAACTCCCTGGGCAATTACAGGGAAATGTGGGCATCTGGAGGCTTCCACTATGTGATTTCCATATTGAGACTTCCAATTGCCGTTAAAAAACATTTGTGCGCCCTTATTATACTGTGGGCGCCGCAGAAGCCTCTAATAACATTGTGCTCTACGCAGCTTGCCGTGTGAGCAATTTTACCGGCTTCGGGACAAGGGTTTTTATGCTGAAGTGCAGTGTTTATCTTTCTCCAAATGTTATGCTCCTCATTTAACCACTTCTGGACCAGGCTCATTGAAATCTATGTCCTGTTTGGGACCTGTTATCCCTGCCAGGGCGTAGATTTCGATCTCCGCGCCGTACGCTACTGCCAAATCAGCAGGAAGTGCATTTGACGAGCCCTGTTCCAAGATGTCTACCGTTTGCATTCATTTTGCAAGTAGACTGGGCACTGTCACCATGTATGCTTTATTTCCTCTGTGGCCATACAAATGGATTGTCTTCATATTTATAATACAACACATCTGCCATACATAGAAAAGAATCGATCAAACCTTTTAGAGTCTGGTGCTGGGGTGCTGAGGATGGTGGTGATCAGAGTAGAAAGGACGGCACAACAGTCGTTTCACGCCTGACTGGCGCTTGCTCACGTGCGTGTCCCATACAATGTCAGCGCCAAGCGACTTCCGTACATATGTACGCAAGCCGCGCCTCCGGCGCACGTCATTGGTTAGTGGAGATGAGGTCAGTGAGGGTCTGATGGTCGCATAAGCGCCAGTGTGGCCCTGGGGGAGAGTTCTCTCTGTTTTGTCGAATCCCGGTTTCCCATGGCCCCTGGCTCCTTTCATCTCATTAATTAAAATGAGGGAATAAGTTAGGGTTTACCCACACAATCTCAATAGTGTGGAGAGTAAGGGATGTAGAGTGGCACTTTATGACACTAAGGCCCATATGCAATTCAATTTTTCACCTGAGTTATCTCCTAGGAGATAATTTTTATCTTCACTTTAAACTAAATTTTCAGCATTTTACAATTGAAAAAATACCCAAAACTTGATGAAAAAGTACTATTTAATTTATTTTGAGTATTTTCTTCCTTGCTGGTTGCTTTTAAAGGCATTTTATGAGAAGTTGTGAAAATAACACCCAGGAGAAAACTCAGGAGAAAAAGTGAATTGCATATGGCCCTAAATGGGGAAATATGCCCCTATGAGTCTCCTTAGACATGTAGATATAGCCCTCAGTCTTTTTTAATGGGGTCTTTTATACTGGGGTTTTTTGGGGGTTCTTTTTCTTCTCCTATTATAGGGGTTTTTTTAGGGGTTTTTGATAAAACAAATGAATAAATAAGATTTTAAGTATTGAGCCTTCTATACGCCCTCAGAAAAAGAGTCCAAAACATGGAGAATGATAACGTCTTCCAATAATATATGCCGAGGAAGGCATATATGCTTCTGTCTAATCTCCAATATGAATCACTAATCACGTTCACACAAGATGTTTATGCACAACGCCACAAGGGTTACTAAATTTTACTTGCACAGAAATTGTTCTTCTAAGTCTTATCAGTGTAAGCAAGCACGCAAAGTATTTAAGGTATGTTCATTCGTCACAAGTTTACTATGAAATGCACAGAGTTAGTTTCCTTTTATAGGAGCTCGGGCGCCAATGCGCGTTTGTGTTTACAAGCCTCGCAATGGCGAGTATCCGCCCCTTCACCCTCGACCTCACTGACCTCATCTACACTAACCAATGACGTGCGCTGGAGGCGCGGCTTGCGTACATATGTACGGAAGTCGCGTGGCGCTGACATTGTACGGGACACGCACGTGAGCAAGCGCCAGTCAGGCGTGAAACGGCTGTTGTGCCGTCCTTTCTACTCTGGTCACCACCATCCTCAGCACCCCAGCACCAGACTCTAAAAGGTTTGATCGATTCTTTTCTATGTATGGCAGATGTGTTGTATTATAAATATGAAGACAATCCATTTATATGGCCACAGAAGAAATAAAGCATACATGGTGACAGTGCCCAGTCTGCCTCAGTGTACAGTGACTTTGCCTAGTGTTTTCCGCTCTCGTGTCTCCGGCTGCACGTCACCTGGCTTTTCCACCAAGGCCGCCATACAGGTGCATTATTGGTGTGCGAAGCACGCTATTTCTACAGGTGCTACCCGATTTACCCTTTCCCCAGCAGATGCACCTGAGTGCCGAGTGTAAACCATTTCTACAGTGTACCCATTTTGCAAGTAAGATGGAATTATTTTCCTCTCATTGGGCATCTCTAGACCTGTTCCTTTCACAACCACATTAGTAATATGTGCATACCTCAAAGGTGTTTGAAATGAGAAGGAGGGACAGTTTAGGACACACCCTTGCCACACCTCTAACCACACCCTTAGCCACGCGTACGACTAAAAATTCATAAGCAGAAAGATGTAATTTTGTAATTTTAGATTTCAAACCACACTGGTCCTTTCTTTCATCATTCGGTTTGTTTGTTTTTTTCCTTCATATTAACATTTTGAAATAAGGCTAGGTTCACAGTGGGACGTTGCATTGTGACGGACCAAAAAGGTTGGAACGCACATTAATGCTGTGTTACCGTCGTCCCATACAGTAGATAAAGTGAAGCATAGAGGCAATGAAAAGATTGCTTCCCTGTGTCTGTTATTGTCTGCGTTATAGAGGTAATGCACTGCAGCAGTGTGTTACCATAATGCAGCGTTCAGAGCCGGGACAAGGTCCTCCAGCACCCGAGGCTGAGACACCAAAGTGCGCCCCTCCATCCCTCCCACCCCAGCTTTCACACACTGATTGCTATTAGACTAAGAGATGCCCCAAGGCGCCCAACAACCAAAACACCTTAATCTCTAGTTATCTGGCTTGCAGTCACTACCATGTATCTCCTTTACTTATTTCTCTCTGCTTTAAACACAAGAGGGGAATGATAGCTGAGTGAGTTGTGCGCCCGCTCCTACACAGCACACTGAGGCTGGAGCCTCTCTCGCCTCGTCCCGGCCCGGCCCTGGCAGCATTTACAACATCCCACTGTGAATGTCACATAGACTTATTAGTTTCAGTAGAAAATACATATATTTACACATATGGGTACATCAGTCCTGAAAGAGGGACTAATGAGGAAAAAAGAGGGAAGAGGGATTTGGTTCCCAAAGAGGGACTGTCCCTCTAAAAAAAGGGACAGTTGGGAGATGATACATGGAATATATTGTTCTGATCCTGCTGCTTGTTGCAATAAGATAAGGCCATAGCGTGTATTTACATCCAGCAGGGAAGATGTGATAGCAGGAGGTGCTTGCTCCATACGTTGTATAAGTAGGAGGGGTTCAGCAATGGACTCTGACAGTCATAACACAGATTAGGAACACTCCGCTCTCCTCCAGCCATGCTGATCACCTTCTTCAGGCCGTCTTCCTTGATTCTGGCCCGGGGGTCCTCACTGCTGCTGCCATGCAGAGTTGGGGGGATACAGTGCAGAGCGGTAACAGGAGCCGCAGCAGCTGGAGTAACAGAGGGGGACAAGGGAAAGTTGAAGACACTGGAGGATTTACCTGGTCCCTCCCTGCTCACCAACCTGTACTGGCTCTTCATCAGAGGGTACGGCCTGCGATCCCAGGAGCTGCACGTAAGTCCTGAATTCATATACTATATATAATATATATACTGTCTGCATTGAATATGTATGAACATAATCCTGAGTTTCCATGGAACTTTGAAGCTTCTGTTGATCTTGGTGCCCTAAATAGGGCACTATGTTTCACCCTCCCCCTTAACCCTGTTAATAAAAAGTGGCATGTCCATGTTCTTCTACGCGCATGCTCATTGAAACCAAGGGCTCATGCAAGAGCAATCTTCGCTGACCTCTGTTTCCCTGTTACCGCTTGCGGACCCTCCAGCTGATGTGGTCCACTCTTCTTTTTCGGAACAAGTATGGCTGTGCCTGCGCAGTAGCTCTGACGTTCTATGGCCATGCTTTAAGAGGGGCGTGACCCCAATCAGATTACCATTAAGCCCTTGTCGGTAATCTTTGGAGGGTCTGTGCTCAGTGATTGGGGGGGGGGGGGGGCGCAGAGGGCAGTGAGTTAAGCTTCATTAGGATCCAACGGTTTTCATTAGGATCCAACGGTTTACCTCTTAGGTAAGTTTGTGATTTTGTACCTAAGCCTCGAGTATCAGTCCAGCAAGCAGGCCCACAGGCACATCTGGATCCTTATTCTTTTTTCAGGGGACAGAGCCACTTCCACTGTTGGCCTTGCTCACTGAATTATTCTGATTCAGATTTCCTCAGCCTGCTTCATTGTTTCCCCTCCTGGTGCTGTGCTAATGGCCTATGACCTCCATGGCTTTGCTGATCCCTTGGGGACCTCCTGTAGGCAGGAATGTAACGACCTTCCCTTTTTCTTGGGTGTGCTTGTCATGTACCTGTGGGATGGTAAGGACCCTTTTGATGTTGCTAATTTTTTCTAAGAACCTTGGACAATAGCTTCTTGTGGTTGGTGTCTGGGTCAAGGGACTACCTGTTGCCTTCAGCCCACTTGTTAGACACTTATTTGCAGCCATTACCTCGGGTACCATGGGTCTTTAAATACTATTGCCTCTCCAACTATTGCCTCTCCAACTCAGAGGGAGGAGTAAATCAGAGTCTGATGATGGTTGGAACCCCAAATTACCCTTATGCACCCCTTACTGCAATGGTGGCGCCCAGCTTCAACCCTCGGTGCTGAGCTCCGTGCTCCAAAACCACCTGCTTTGCCAGCGGGGGCTGTTCTTTATCCTCAACTAACCTGCTTTTCCTTGCAAACTGTTCTGGACTACCACCCCCTTCCAGTGGAGGTTCTGCCATTAATTGCAGCCCTGTCATCAGCAGACACATAGTCCTATCCTCTCTATAAGGCCTGGAATCCCACCCAGTAACTGCCAGATATTGTGTAGCCTTTCCTGATTGTTGCTGGACTCTAATCGCTGTTTGCGCACAACTGTCCCTGACCTGTTACACTAATTCTTGGTATCAATCCTTCGCCTTTCCTTGACTTTGCACTGCTATTTCTGTGCTTTATCTCATTACCTTGGCCATGACCCGGCATTCTTGACTTTGTTTATTGCTTGCTGTCTGTATTCTGCATACCTGGCTGTGCGTACGTGTGCACAGTATTTCATTGTTTAAGGTAGCCAATAGCCATGCATCTAGCGATGATGGGCACTGGGCAGATTCAACCAAGAGACAAATCTCACTCTAATCGAATCTGATCACAGAGAGAGATCTGTCAGCTGCCCATACACCACAGGCCGATTCCCGATTAATTTCAGCATGAAATCTCTCGGGAATCGGACTTGTGACGCTGCATACGTCCGCCTCGATGCTGTGCCCCCCTAATGTAAATGTCCCCCCGTATTCCAGTGCAAGGAATGCATTACCTCTCCGCCGCCTCCGTGTGTCCCCCAGCTGGCTTCTGGTATTCCTCCACTGCATACACACGCGCCCCATGTGGTTCCTAGTAAGGGCGCACGTGTGTGATGTCACAAGCGCACGCACCCTTACTAGGAAACCACGTGGGGCGTGTGCGTGTATGGCGAGGGGAATGCGTCCGGAAGCCAGCGGGGGACAAGCGCAGGCTGTGGACAGGTAATGTATACTTTACACTGGGCACCGGGGGGGGGGGGGACGGACGCATCTGGGGTTCCGTCACGTTTGTTGATCATCTGGAAATTGATCGCCATTACCGCCGGACACCTGATGGAGCAACATGCGCGATGGACAATGTGGCCAATTTTCATCTCAAAATTGGTTGCATTGTCGGTTGGGCATGCACTTGGCAGCACCGATTTTCATTCAATTCGATTCTAATAATTGAATTGGATGGTCGACCGGCCACCAAGTCGCCTGATGTAATGCTACCTTTAGTCTTCTTGTTATATTTTATGGCGCTGTTTAGCTGACCTGGCCAGGAGTAGTACAGTAGAATCCCTTTATAGTAAAACCCCAAGGGACCAGGCCAATTAGTTTATTATATCAGAAGTTTGCTATGGGCTTGATTCACCACTAATAACTCATATCACGGCCGTTTTGCGTGTGCATGCGATCGCGAAGTTGCGAAAATTCGTCAATTCGTGTTTTCGCATGTGCAAATTCATGATCGTGTGCAAACGTGAAAACGGCCGTTATATGAGTTTAGTGAATCAATGTAATGTAGTACAACATCTGCACTCCTAAATAGAGGTTGTGCACATACAGGCTAATCAAGTTATCAAAGAGGGAGGAGAAAAGCAACCTGCATATATACACTGCACTACCACATGGAGATATACAAATGGAAATGTTATTGAGTCACAGCAAAGATAACAGGATAAAATTAATTTAAAACCAGAAATATTGTTTAAACACATGATAATGTCAAACCAGATTCAAAAAACGCCACACCACCAAAATAAATATATGACCTGCGCTGCCTATACACTTAGCCTGGGGTTCAATTGAGCCCCAAGCATAAGATGGAGACCCGGGTCTGTGATAAAGTAGCAAATGCCTGACAGTCATAAATGCCATGCGCACAAAAAGAGTGCATATGAACGTAATAAAGAAAAAGTAAAAAGATAATATGCTGACAGCGAGATCAGTGACAATAAAGTGCATGAGCACAAGATGTGGGGCGCACAGGAACGATCCACGCGTGGCGTGGTCCACGTGACCACTTTGTCAGCTCCAGGAATGCTCCACACGTGGCGTGGCCCACGTGACCACTTCATCAGGAGCTGACAAAGTGGTCACGTGGGCCACGCGTGGAGCATTCCTGTGCGCCCCCGCCACCTGAATCCATCCCTGCCTCACTCCTTACAATCCGGAGACGCTTACTGGTGTAGTATGCCATCACTGTAGCCTGATTCCTGTATGCCTGTCACATCTTGTACTCATGCACTTTATTCACTGATCTCACTGTCAGCATATTATCTTTTTACTTTTTCTTTATCACGTTCATATGCACTCTTTTTGTGCGCATGGCACTTTGACTGTCAGGCATTTGCTACTTTATCCCAGACCCGGGTCTCCATCTTATGCTTGGGGCTCAATTGAACCCCAGGCTAAGTGTATAGGCAGCGCAGGTCATATATTTATTTTGGTGGTGTGGCGATTTTTGAATCTGGTTTGACATTATCATGTGTTTAAACAATATTTCAGTTTTTTAATTGATTTTATCCTGTTATCTTTGCTGTGACTCAATAACATTTCCATTTGTATATCTCTATATGGTAGTGCAGTGTATATATGCAGGTTGCTTTTCTCCTCCCTCTTTGGTTTAGGCTACTTACACACTAAGACGTTGCGTTTTAGGGGACGTTATGGTCGCATAACGTGCTCCTAACGCAACGCCTGCTGGTGCGGGAGAGGACGGTAGAGTGAGCAGCGTTAGGCGGCTCTATCTGCATAAGGTCTCCCAGAGTGTCGCTGATTGGCCGGCAGGACCACGTGATGCGGAGCGAGACACTCTGCATCACGTTGTCCCGCCGGCCAATCAGCGGCCGCCAGTGCACTGCATATTAAGTAGCCATGTGCGCGGCTACTGTAGCTGACTCTCCCCGCCTCATCTCCGCCCCCCACTGAGCATGTGCAAACAGTCACACAGCATCCTGCACTTTCACTACAACGTGCAGCGTTACATGTAACGCAATGTGGGCACTGTGAACAGCCCACTTGTGTTACATTGCTGTGCGTTGGGGGAGCGTTGCAGGCTGCACTAACGTGCGCCTGTAACGTCCCTGTGTGAAAGCAGCCTAAGTGAATAAAGCCCTATATCAGAAATTTACATACTCGAGCACTTAAACTATACTATAGTACTATATCTTAATTCTGTCAATAATTGGGATTCATTTTTTCTTGTCAATGCTTCAGCAAGTGAGTGTCTAATGGTGCCCATATACGGTACAGTAAAAACTTTGGAATTTCCCCATTTATTCAGCCAAAACGATCGAATCAGAAGTTGAAAAGATTGTTTGTTTGTTTTGTTTTTTGTTTTGTTTTTTTTGATGAAGAAAAACGTATCCCTCTTTTTTTTTTTTCTTATTAAAATCCAACCGGACATGTTGGAAAAATCTTTTTATTCGATCTAACAGAATTATCGAAATTATCTAATCGAAAAAATTGTACCTTGTATGGGCACCATAAGCCAGATCAAAATGCACAGTGCTCAATATGCAGGGACTTGCATGCAATAATCATGCAACACCTTGTACAGGAAGCATAGGTCTCATGCAGATACAGTGCTTATAGTGTGCTCCTCTGTCCACATTTCTGTGCAGCCTGGATGATACTGTTGGGGTGCAACCATGCACAAGCAAGTCACAGATGACAGGCAATTCCCTCAGTAATCAGGCAACAGGTTACACAAGAAGTATAGGTCTCACCGGCTGGTGCTTTTGAGGTAATCCACACAAGGTCAGAGTAGTATGCGGATGATGAGCAGGCTACAAGTGGCTGCCAACTTCCAGCCCGCCCACCGACCACGCCTGACTGACATATGACGCATGTGCCCACTTTCCAGAATAGCCGGATACAGAATACCTCAAGGTCCAAAAAGCAGGTTCACTTTAACTGAGGTGGTTCTATTCCAGGTTCCAGGCTTAATATACCAGGCGTTACGCCTATCTACTTATAAAGGTGATTGGCCGGGACATGAACATTTAGTTTACTATACACAAATGTTTACTGTATCAGTTTCCTATAATGAAATTACAAAGTATTTGTGCATACAATTTATTTAAATGAATATAATTCACTTATTACTGTGTGCAGAAGCTCTTACTTGTTTCTCTTATCTGACCGTGGAAGCCATAACACCCTCCCCTTTTGTAAAGGCAACACCCTCCCCTTTTGTAAAGGCAACACCCTCCCCTTTTGTAAAGGCAACACCCTCCCCTTTTGTAAAGGCATATGATAGCAAATTTTCATTAATTAGCAATGCACAAAGATTTTTGTGCGTGGTAACCCTTCCCAATCCCATGTTAGACTATGCCCGACATTGACCTTTTCATGCACAGGTCCAATGTAGGACATAGTCCGACATAGGAAACCTGGCTGCCACTAGGTGGCACTGTTGCCAGAATGCCAGATACATTGTACATTTTATCATTAATGATGGTTTCTTGCTGTTGTTTCTGTCTTGCAGAAAATATACAAGAAGCAGTATGGGCCGATCTGGAAAGCGGGGGTTGGACTGTATATGAATTTTATCACCATAGCGGATGTGGACCTGGCGGAGTCCCTACTGAGGCAAGAGGGGAAATATCCAGTGAGGTCTGATATGAAACTCTGGAAGATCCACCGGAACTTGCGAGACTTGTCCTACGGCCCTTTCACTGAGTACGTTCGACTCGAGCAGGTGACATACAACAGATCTGTGCCATTTAATAGAGCTAATGCTGAGTAATGAGGCTTCCTCCCAAAAAAATGTCTCTAGTCACGCCCTTATCACACCTCCAGTCGCACTACCATTGTACCTCCAGGCTTCATCACCCCTCCAATCATCTCCTCATCTAACTTTCAGCCAGTGGCGTACCTAGGGCATTTGACATCCGGTGCTGGGTATTAAAAGACACCCCCCCCCCCCCCAAAAAAAATAAAAAATGGGTGTGGCTATAACCTGCGGCGCGCGAAGCGCACTGCGGTGAAAAATGGGCATGGGCATGGCCATGACCAGATGAGGGCGGAGCTAAATAATTTAAAGTGAACCCGGGATGAGAGTGATATGGAGGCTGCCATATTTATTTCCTTTTAAACAATAGGGAGCCCTGCTGATCTATTTGGCTGCAGTAGTGAACTGAATTACACCAGAAACAAGCATGCAACTAATCTCGTCAGTTCTGACAATATTGTCAGAAACCCCTGACCTGCTGCATGCTTGTTCAGGATCTATGGTTGAAAGAATAAGAGGCAGAGGACCAGCACGGCAGCCAGGCAACTGGCATTGCTTAAAAGGAGATAAATATGGCAGCCTCAATATTATTCTCACCTCGGGTTCCCTTTAAAAGTGCTACGCAAAGACAGTGGGCCCAAGTTTTGGTGAGCCTTTTCCCAGAAAATTCACATAATTGTGCAGGTTTTCTCAAGAAAATACATGTAAAGTGAGTAGATTTGCCCAGAAAATAAATGCAATCATGGCGGTAGATTTGCCTAGAAAATACATGCAATCATGGCGGCAGATTTGCTCAGAAAATACATGCAATCATGTGGAAGATTTGACCAGAAAATACATGCAATCGTGGCAGACCTGGCCAGAAAACACTTCAATCATGTAGCAGAAAGATTTGACCAGAAAATACATGCAATTATGTGGAAGATTTGACCAGAAAATACATGCAATCATGTGGAAGATTTGACCAGAAAATACATGCAATCATGTGGCCGACCTGGCCAGAAAATACATGCAATCATGTGGAAGATTTGACCAGAAAATACATGCAATCATGTGGCCGACCTGGCCAGAAAACACTTCAATCATGTAGCAGACCTGACCAGAACAGTCGATACACCTGCTAATATAAATTAAAAAAAAACATTTACTCACCTGAAGCAGCAGCAGACCTTCTGTCCCGGCCTCCGTTCGGCGCAGCTCCCACAATCCTCTGCAGCCAGCCAGCAACTAAAACTCCCGCGCTTAGAGCAGGGCTATGGGAAAATGGCGCCCGAAGCCCTGCACTGCAGACTCAAAGTCTCCAGAGCAGGGCTTCAGACGCCATTTTACTGTAGCCCTGCTCTGCCGCAGCTGTGGGCTGCTGCTGTCAATGAGACGTCTATTAGACGCAGAAAGTCAGTTCACGCTGGGGGGTGCTTTAGGGGTGCTTGGAGAATGGCGCTGCCATTGCCCCAGTATAGCTAGTATAGTTGCCCCCAATATAGCTAGTATAGTTGCCCTTAGTGTAGGTAATATAGTTGCCCCCAGGATAGCTAGTATAGTTGCCCCCAGTATAGCTAGTATAGTTGCCCCAAATGAAGTTAGTATAGTTGCCCCAGTATAGTTAGTATAGTTGCCCCAGTATAGCTAGTATGGTCGCCCCCAGCCAGTATAGCTAGTATAGTTGCCCCCAGACAGTATAGCTAGTATAGTTGCCCCCAGCCAGTACAGCTAGTAAAGTTGCCCCCAGCCAGTATAGCTAGTATAGTTGCCCCCAGCCAGGATAGCTGCCCCCAGTATAGCTAGTATAGTTGCCCCAGCCAGTATAGCTAGTATAGTTGCCCCAGCCAGTATAGTTGCCCCCACTATAGCTGGTATAGTTTAGTTGCCCCCAGTATAGCTAGTATAGTTTAGTTGCCCCCAGTATAGCTAATATAGTTGCCCCCAGTAAGTATAGTTGCCCCAGTATGGCTAGTATAGTTGCCCCCAGTAAGCTAGTATAGTTGCCCCTAGTAAGCTAGTATAGTTGCCCCCAGTATGGCTAGTATAGTTGCCCCTAGTAAGCTAGTATAGTTGCCCCCAGTATGGCTAGTATAGTTGCCCCTAGTAAGCTAGTATAGTTGCCCCCAGTATGGCTAGTATAGTTGCCCCTAGTAAGCTAGTATAGTTGCCCCCAGTATGGCTAGTATAGTTGCCCCTAGTAAGCTAGTATAGTTGCCCCCAGTATGGCTAGTATAGTTGCCCCTAGTAAGCTAGTATAGTTGCCCCCAGTATGGCTAGTATAGTTGCCCCCAGTAAGCTAGTATAGTTGCCCCCAGTATGGCTAGTATAGTTGCCCCAGTAAGCTAGTATAGTTGCCCCCAATATGTATAGTTGCCCCCAATATGTATAGTTGCCCCCAGTAAGCTAGTATAGTTGCCTCCAGTGTAGGTGCCCCAGGAGTGGGAAGCAGGGCTAGATGGAGGGGCTGTGGAGGGGTCCCTCACCTGGGACCCCTCCTTCTGTCTCCCTCTCCCCCTCCAGAATAGCGGCGACAAGTGCGTGGCGGCCGGAGGTGTACAGAAAATTACTCACCTAATCTCCGCAATCCAAGCGTCATGACGTTACAGGTCTCCTCCTCCAATGCCGTCCACTGTGCTTCCGCTAATCAGGAAGCACAGTGGGCGGCATTGAAGACGGAGACCTGCAACGTCATGACGCTGCGCTCCACGCTTGGAACGAGGAAATCAGGTGAGTAATTGTCCATACGCCTCCGGCCGCCCCGCACTTGTCGCCGCTATTCTGGAGGGGGAGAGAGAGGCAGAAGGAGGGGTCCCAGGTGAGGGAGGGGGGGGGGATATGTCCCCCCTCCCCACCGCTGCCTCCACAGCCCCTCCTTCTAGCCCTGCTTCCCCCTCCTGCTGTGCTGCTGTGGGGGGTCGTGGCGACACCCCCCTGGGTGTCTGACACCCGGTGCGCCACGCTCCCCTCCGCTCTATAGTAGGGACGCCACTGCTTTCAGCCATACCTTTATC
The DNA here is from genome assembly GCF_040937935.1 of Hyperolius riggenbachi. NCBI lineage: Eukaryota > Metazoa > Chordata > Amphibia > Anura > Hyperoliidae > Hyperolius > Hyperolius riggenbachi. The sequence goes on from NC_090652.1 coordinate 299,030,882, forward strand.
ACTCTTCTAGCTACACCTTCATCTCCCCTCCAGTCATGTCTTCCTCACACCTCCAAATGAACCTTCAACAGCCCCGAAATTTTGTGTTCATTACACCTGACTTCATGGCCCATACGCAATTAAGTTTTTCTCCTGAGTTTTTCTTCTGGGTGATATTTTGAAACTTGTCAATAAAATGTCTTTTAACCAATAAACGACCGCTTCAGGAGTGCAGCTCTGGGGGCGGAGTTTGCAGGGGATCGCAGGTGCCGATGTGAGCGTATCCCCGCTTGAATGACCCAACGGGTAGCCAACTCCTTTGAGGACGCCGCTCCCCCACCTGCTGCGTGACATCTTGCACGCGCCGCTCCATCGTCCCTCTGCCCCCCCCCCCCGCATAGCAACAGTATGCGTTAGCAGCTACATAGCTGACATGCATCTGTACAGGCTGCCCCAGCAATGTCGCCCCAAGCGGACCGAACCTTGAGAGGCGACATTTATCACCTGTGTATGCATCTTTAAGGCTCATACACACCTACCAACAATCTGTCCAACTATCTGCCAGACTTGTCTGTTAAGCCTCATACACACGCTCAACAGCGGTCTTTTATGCAGCCCAATTGTCAAACAGCTTTTGTTTTGAAACGACAAAAAAGAAGTATTTTCCTATTGTCCAAAAAGCTGATAACACTGATAAGAAGTCAATCCAACTGTTGGATTGACTTCTTATCAGTCTTATCAGCTGTTTAAACAATAGCAAAAGACTTTTTTAGTTGTTTCAACTTGTTTGACAACAAAAGTTGTATGGGGCTAAAAGGTGCGTACACACGCACTATTAAAGAGAATGACAGGTCCGTTAGACCCTCCCGCTGGGCGGTCGTTCTCCCGACAGTAGTTCGTGTGTACAGTCTGTCTGCAGACTGATAAGGCTGTTTCTGAACGATCCGCTGAGCCTTATCAGTCTGCCGACAGACTGTACACACGCACTACTGTCGGGAGAACGACTGCCCAACGGGAGGGTCTGACGGACCCGTCATTCTCTGTAGTAGTGCGTGTGTACGCACCATAACAGACAAGTTTGGTAGATAGTTGGACAGATCGTTGGTAGGTGTGTATGAACCTTTAAAGGTGGCCACACACGATACAATAAAATGATCCGATTTTACAGCAATTCGATAAAAATGATCGGATCACCCGAAAAAATCTGAAGCTTTTTTTTTTTATTCAACTGAAAAATCCGATCGGATTTCCCGTTTTCTTCGATTTTAATCGATCCGGAATGCCAGATATTTTTCTTCAATCTTTCTAAAGATTGTATGGTGTGTGTTGGATTGTCAATTTATTAATATACACACCCTAGCAATTTTGTCAGGGTTTCCAATCATTTTTATCATAACTGGAGGGAAATTGAACATACTTGTGTGGTACATTGGTCATATTTTTGAAATGTTACAATCAGTCAGAAAAATGTATTGCAATTCTTAAATTGAACAGATATTTCAAAAATTATTATTATTATTATTATTTAGTATTTATATAGCGCCGACATATTACGCAGCGCTGTACAGTGTATATATATATATATCTTGTCACTAACTGTCCCTCAAAGGAGCTCACAATCTAATCCCTACCATTGCCATATGTCTATATTATGTAGTGTAAGTACTGTAGTCTAGGGCCAATTTTTTTAGGGGGAGCCAATTAACTTATCTGTATGTTTTTGGAATGTGGGAGGAAACCGGAGTGCCCGGAGGAAACCCACGCAGACACGGAGAGAACATACAAACTCTTTGCAGATAGTGCCCTGGCTGGGATTCGAACCAATGGTATGGTGTGTGGCCACCTTAAGCCCCATCTACACCATCGATTCATTGATTCGATTCAATCTGACATGTCCGATCGGGATTCGAAACAATGGCAATGGGATTCGAAACAATGGCAAATTGAATGGAATCCCAATCGGACATGTTGGATTGAATCAATTAACCTCCTTAGCGGTAACCCCGCTGTGTGACACGGGGTAAGCCGCCGGAGGGTGCCGCTCAGGCCCTGCTGGGCCGATTTACATAATTTTTTTTTTGCTGGACGCAGCTAGCACTTTGCTAGCTGCGCCAGCACCCCGATCGCCGCCGCCGCGCACCCGATCGCCGCTATCCGGTGCGGCGCCCCCCCCCCCCAGACCCCTGCGCTGCCTGGCCAATCAGTGCCAGGCAGCGCCAAGGGGTGGATCGGGTCTCCCAATGACGTCCCGACGTCGCTGACGTCGGTGACGTCATTCCGCCCCGTCGCCATGGCGACGGGGGGAAGCCCTCCAGGAAATCCCGTTCTTTGAACGGGATTTCCTGATCGCCTATCGCCGGAGGCGATCGGCGGGGCTGGGGGGATGCCGCTGAGCAGCGGCTATCATGTAGCGAGCCCTCGGCTCGCTACATGATTTAAAAAAAAAATAATTAAAAAAAAACTGCTGCGCTGCCCCCTGGCGGTATTTTTCATACCGCCAAGGGGGTTAAAATCAATGATCGGATCAGACAAAAAATTGTATGGTGTAGATGGGGTTTAAGACTAGCAGTGCTAATGGGAGGTGTTTATGTTATCTCCTGCACTAAATGCCTATTGGATGCAGGGATGCACTTTTAATAATCCCTAGTGGTGATCAGCAGCAGCAGCTGGCCTCACAGTGATGTGTCAACAAGCAGTTAAAGCGACCTTAAAGGGATACTGTAGGGGGGTCGGGGGAAAATGAGTTGAACTTACCTGAGGCTTCTAATGGTCCCCCGCAGACATCCTGTGCCCGCGCAGCCACTCACCAATGCTCTGGCCCCGCCTTCGGTTCACTTCTGGAATTTCAGACTTTAAAGTCTGAAAACCACTGCGCCTGCGTTGCCGTGTCCTCGCTCCTGCTGATGTCACCAGGAGCATACTGCGCAGTCGCAGACCATACTGGGCCTCAGCAGTACGCTCCTGGTGACATCAGCGGGAGCGAGGACACGGCAACGCAGGCGCAGTGGATTTCAGACTTTAAAGTCTGAAATTCCAGAAGTGAACCGGAGGCGGGGCTGGAGCATTGGGCACAGGATGTCTGCGGGGGACCATTAGAAGCCCCAGGTAAGTTCAGCTCATTTTCCCCCGACCCCCCCCCCCCCTACAGTATCCCTTCTGTGTGGCCTATAGTGCTTGAGAAGGCTTCTACTTACACCGTGTCAATATGGAAGCCTTAAACTTCTTATACAGGATCTTCTCAAAAATGAGCATATTGTGATAAAGTTCATTATTTTCTGTAATGTACTGATAAACATTAAATTTTCATATATTTTAGATTCATTACTCACAACTGAAGTAGTTCAAGCCTTTTAATGTTTTAATATTGATGATTTTGGCATACAGCTCATGAAAACCCCAAATTCCTATCTCAAAAAATTAGCATATTTCATCCGACCAATAAAAGAAAGTGTTTTTAAAACAAAAAAAAGTCAACCTTCAAATAATTATGTTCAGTTATGTACTCGATACTTGGTCGGGAATCCTTTTGCAGAAATGACTGCTTCAATGCGGCGTGGCATGGAGGCAATCAGCCTGTGGCACTGCTCAGGTGTTATGGAGGTCCAGGATGCTTCGATAGCTTATCCAGAGTGTTGGGTCTTGCATATCTCAACTTTCTCTTCACAATATCCCACAGATTCTCTATGGGGTTCAGGTGAGGAGAGTTGGCAGGCCAATTGAGCACAGTAATACCATGGTCAGTAAACCATTTACCAGTGGTTTTGGCACTGTGAGCAGGTGCCAGGTCGTGCTGAAAAATGAAATCTTCATCTCCATAAAGCTTCTCAATTGGCCTGCCAACTCTCCTGACCTGAACCCCATAGAGAATCTGTGGGATATTGTGAAGAGAAAGTTGAGAGACGCAAGACCCAACACTCTGGATGAGCTTAAGGCCGCTATCGAAGCATCCTGGGCCTCCATAACACCTGAGCAGTGCCACAGGCTGATTGCCTCCATGCCACGCCGCATTGAAGCAATCATTTCTGCAAAAGGAATCCCGACCAAGTATTGAGTGCAAAACTGAACATAATTATTTGAAGGTTGACTTTTTTTGTTTTAAAAACACTTTTCTTTTATTGGTCGGATGAAATATGCTAATTTTTTGAGATAGGAAATTTGGGTTTTCATGAGCTGTATGCCAAAATCATCAATATTAAAACAATAAAAGGCTTGAACTACTTCAGTTGTGTGTATTTGAATCTAAAATATATGAAAGTCTAATGTTTATCAGTACATTACAGAAAATAATGAATTTTATCACAATATGCTAATTTTTTGAGAAGATCCTGTATAGTTACATAGTGCCCTTTGCCTCAGAATCTACAGGTTCTCGCAGAGTTTTCATATGTCCTTGGCCACGCAATGCATTCCTGGGATGCCTGGTGCATCCTGGGAGATGTAGTTCCTCTCCATGCATCTGTGCTGGGGCACTACTGCCGCGGCCATGCATGAAGAAGAGCATGGTCATGATGAAGCTCTTATCGGGTTTCTTTTAGGGGTCCAAGCATGGCAACGGTGGGAAGCTTCTGCTTGATCCAGAGGCTTCTCTCGTTAGGCAAGTATTTTTTATTTTTAACATTAGACCCGCCTTCGGTACATTTTAAGCAGAAGGAAGAGAACAGTTTTGTTAAAATTACCACAATTCAAGAAAGTATAGAGGTGATAATTTTCTCTATAGTAGCAGAGAAGAGTAGGCATAAAGCAGGAGGAAACATGGAAGCTAAGATGCACCTGTGGCTACCTATGATGGGCAAGGGAAGTAAGGGAGAAGTGACAGCTGGGACCAGGGCCGGGCCGAGACATAGGCTGGAGAGGCTCCAGCCTCAGGGCGCAGTGTAGGAGGGGGCGCAGAATTCATTCAGCTGTCATTCCTAATTGTGTTTGAAGCAGAAAGAAATAAGAAAAGGAGATACATGGCAGTGACTGCAAGCCAGATAACTAGATATTAAGGTATTGGGGAGGTTGTGGGCCCTGTGGCGCCTCTTAGTCTAATAGCAATCAGTGTGTGACGGCTGGGGTGGGAGGGATGGAGGGGCGCATTTTGGTGTCTCAGCCTTGGGTGCTGGAGGACCTTGTCCCGGCTCTGGCTGGGACAGGCAGCACACTTGCAGTGCATTTTGGTGGGTGTTAGTAGGTTCATGGAGGGTGAAGTCTAGGGTACCAGGACATCTGTGCCTATAGGCTCCTGTGAGGTAAATCTGGGCCTGGTCAGGAGCTGCATCATGCTACATTTCTGCTGCAGATTAAGAATGGATATTGTCCTGTCTCCACAGGGAGGGCCACCGTTGGTACACACTGCGCTCTGTGCTCAACAAGAGGCTGCTAAAGCCAGCCGAGGCGGTCCTCTATACCGGGGCCATCAATGAGGTGGTGACTGATTTCCTGATCAAGCTGGATGACCACAGGAAAGCGACACCTTCAGGAGTCATGGTGAATGACATTGCCAATGTCCTGTATCCATTTGCATTTGAAGGTGAGTTTATGCTCCACTGATGCCACCTCTAATTTTCTCACTCCCCCCTCCCCCCCAATTACTAACACAAAACCACCCACACTGCAGTGTGAACTGGTATAGAGTTCACATATTTTAAATTCCACTGTGACCTTTGTTAAAAGGAACCCCATATTTTCCTGCCTCTCTCTTCCTCTCCCGCATCACTTCCTCTCCTACCCGCATCACTTCCTTCTACATTCATTCATTTTCTTTCTCCTTCCTCTGTTTCTCTACAACTCTGCTGCTCCTCTCATTCCCTTCTCTCTCTTCATATCTGCTTTCTCTGTTTCCCTCTTTACACCTGTTTACCCTCTTTCTATCTTTATGCACCCCTACTCTCTCTCGTTAACATCTTTTCCAGTTCAGTCCTACTTTGCCCCCCCCCTTTAAATATTAATACTCTCCTCTTCCCCACCCTCTATCATTTTATCTTCTCCTGTCCTTATACCCACTTTTAGGTGTTTTCCTGTCTTCCCCATCACCCTCTCTCATCTCCACTCTACTCCCTTCCCCTCCCTCTCTTATCTACCTCCAAATACAAATCCAAAAAAGCTTTATTGGCAGGGCCAAATACATTTAGCATTGCCAAAGCAAAACAAAACATTAACATGGGGAGGGGGGATTGTGTGAATAGGGGAAGGATATAGGGGGTTGGGGTATATAGTCCATAGGTGTGTGGAGGATGTAAGGGACAGTATGGGGGACTGGGATATACAGTCCATAGGGGGTATTGGGGGTGTACAGTCCATGGGGTATTATGTTCCTCTCAGTTGGTGGCAGGCAGTGATATGTCGGGCTGCTATTTGCACAGTTTTTTCCTCCTCCCCAGTAGGATATAGAGTTTCCTCTCCTCATCTGTGGAGGTAAAATCCTGGATGTGGGTGGAGAGTCTCTGGAAGTGGGCGGTCCTCAATGGTGTATATTTGCTGCAGTGTAGCAGGAAGTGGGCCTCATCCTCCAAGACCTCCTGGTCACTTTGTCTGCACAGACTCTCCTCCCGCGGCTTCTTCTGTGGCGCCCTGTCTCCATCTCCAGGCTGTGGGCACTCAGACGGTACAGACTCAGGGTCTGTCTGTCTTTGTGGTGGTGAAGCCTCTTCCCTTCCCCTCCCTCTCTCATCTCCCCTCTCTTCCCTTACCTTCCTCGACCCTTTCTCATTTCCCCTCTCTTCCCTCAACCCTCCCCCCCCCCCATCTCCCCTCTCATATCACTCCTCTTTTTCCTTCCCCTCCCTCTCATATCCTCCCCTATTTTCCCTCCCCCTCTCATCTCCCATCTCTTAACCTTCCTTTCTATTTAATATTTTAAATCTTATATCCTCTCTTTAAACCTAGGAATTTCCTATATCCTGTTTGAGAGCCGTATTGGCTGCCTGGAGAATACCATCCCCCCAGAGTCCCAGAAGTTTATCAACTCTATAGGAGCCATGCTGAAATATAATGTACTTGTGTCTATACTACCAGCCTGGACCCAAAATCTGTTACCCTTTTACCGGCTGTACCTGGAGAACTGGGACAACATCTTTGCTTTTGGTGAGTGAGTGTAAAACCTTAAAGAGGAACTCTTGTTAAAACACATACAAATAAGTACATTTCTCCCAGAGTAAAATGAGCCATAAATTACTTTTCTCCTATGTTGCTGTCACTTACAGTAAGTAGTAGAAATCTGACATTATCGACAGATTTTGGACTAGCCCATCTTCTCATAGGGGGGTTCTCGGGGTTTTATTTATTTTTAAAAGCACTTAGTGAATGGCAGTTGCTCCATCCAACTGCCAAAATAGTGTGCAGCCAGCGAGTGTGCCATGCTGAGAATCCCCCATGAAGAGATGGATTAGCCCAAAATATGTCAGTAATGTCAGATTTCTACTACCTACTGTAAGGCCCAGTGCACACCAAAACCGCTAGCAGATCTGCAAAACACTAGCGGTTTTGGGAGCTGATTTCAGAGCGATTCTAGGCATGTTTAGAGAGGATTTCTAAACATGCCTAGCGTTTTTGGAGCGTTTTTGTGCAGCAGATTACAAATATTGTTACAGTAAAGCTGTTACTGAACAGCTTCTGTAACAAAAACGCCTGGGAAACAGCTCTGATGTAGTGTTTTTCAGAGCAGTTTGCGTTTTTCCTATCCTTTACACTGAGGCAGAAACACTTCTGCAAACCGCAAACGTGCAGCAGGAGGCACGTTTGTGGTTTGCTACAATCCTAAAACCGCCGGTGTGCACCAGCCCATTGAGATACATTAACCGAGTGGTTTGACAGGTGGATGCGGCCGGCGGATCGCATCAAAAACCGCTCGGTGTGCACTGGGCCTAAGTGACAGCAACATAGGAGAAAAGTAATTAACGGCTCATTTTCCTCTGGGAGAAATGTGCTTCTTATTTGTATGTGTTTTAAATTTTAAGATTTTTGCGACAGTTCCTCTTTAAGCAACTGTCGTTTAAAAAGCGCATCCAATCATGTGAATGAACAAGGCTTGATAACATTTGAATGGCAAATGCTGCATTTAGACGCTCCTGTCACCCACAAGCAAGGAAATACAAAAATTTTGACAGTACTTTTTCCACCTACTTTTTGGTACTTTAATTGCAGAGTGCTGAAAGGTTATTTTAAAGAGAAGATTAAAAAATATTTCCTAGAAGATAACTTAGGAAGGAAATTGAATTGAATAAAGGTCTAAAGGGGCCCATACACCTAACGATTTTCCTGCCGATATACAGCAGATTCGATCACTGTGATCGAATCTGCTGTGAAATCGTCGCGCAAACGCTGACAGAACGATCGATTTCCGTCCGAAATAAATCATTCCCGACGATCTGTCTGTGCAGAAGATTTTTCTCGATCGCCAGCAGGTCGGGAGTGCGTCGATAGCGGCGTTCGAATGCCCGACGACCGACGCAATACAGCGGAGATACATTACCTGTTCTGGCCGGCGCGACTCCCCCGGTCTCCACTGTCTTCTTCTCCGCTCCGGGCTGCAACTTCACTGAACTTCCTGTCCCGGCAGGAAGTTTAAACAGTAGAGCGCCCTCTACTGTTTAAACTTCCCCTGGACAGGAAGTTCAGTAAAGCGAGCCAGCCGGACCGGAGCCCAGCGCGGAGAAGAAGACAGCGGAGTCCGGGGGAGTCGCGCCGGCCAGAACAGGTAATGTATAGCTGGCGGGCAGGCGGCGGCAGTGGCAGCTCCACAGATTGTGATCAGTTTCATGCTGAAATCGATTTACAATCTGTTTGCAGTAAAGGCAGCCATACGATCCCTCTCTGATCAGATTCGATCAGAAAGGGATCTATCTGTTGGTCGAATCTGATGGCAAATCGACCAGTGTATGGCTACCTTAAAATTTCTCCCCAGTTGGAATATGAGGTGGAAGAAGAATTAATTTGCAGAGTCTTCTAAAGAATGGAGTTTATTGGATGAAGTATTTATTTAAAAGGGTTTATAGCAGAAGATTGCTTATAATGATTATAACTGGCCAATATACAGAAAACGCAGCTGTTGGCATACATGGTACACATTTTTAGCCCAATTGGACATTTAAATGCATAGTCTAATTGATCCTAACTTGAAGTGGATTTAAACATTTGTGATCGATAGTATAACTGATATTAATAAAGAGGAACTTTAACCTAGGATTGAACATCATCCCAGTCAGTAGCTGATAACCCCTTTCCCACCTTTACCTTTTCTTAGATAGATCATCAGGGGGGTCTGTGTGGCTGATATTGTAGTGAAACCCCTCCCACAGTGTGATGTCATGACCATCATCCTGACAGTTTGCTCTCTGTGAACCTCGTTGCATTGTGGGAAATAGAGGCTTTATCCTACTGCAAAGCAAGCAGCATCTTCCTCTGTGCATAGAATTCTCAGTAATGAACATTCCGTACAGATCACCTGGCAAAATTAAAGATGTCACCACCAGTAATGCATTTCACAATGTAAATGAGGGAGAGCAAAGGTTCTGCAAAGGACAAACACTGACTAAATCTATAAATGAATATTGTAAAAAAAAAATAAAAAAAAATTGTACACATTACTTTACAGTGGCATAGCTAAGGAGCTATGGGCCCTGGTGCAAGTTTAATAGTTTAATATGCCCCCCCACCCCAACCCCAAGCACTCTATACATAACTCGTGATATGTCACACCAAAACCTGCCAAGGATTTCCACAGTGTAATGGGTGCAAGTAGGGGATGGGAAACAGTTTAATGATTACTACTATTTAAAGCATCCATAGAAGTGATCATAACCAGCACAGGACCAATAGAGAGCTAATATTGTGCTTGAGGGAAGGGCCCCTTGGGCCCCTCTGACCCAAGGGCCCTGATGTGGTCGTTACCTCTGCAAACTCTATTGCTACGCCACTGTTAGGTTATTTTCACTACAGTTCCTCTTTAAGGGCTAAAATCAATCTAAAGACTGATCCACAATGTTGATTTTTTTAATGGGCCACTAAATTAATTGATGGTTATTTCAATCAGTTGTATTGACTCAAGTATAAGTCTACCCAGCAAAGTTAATGGCTGCACTTGGGGACCAGGAAGAATTAACAGCTGCAATTGGGGCCAGGAGGGGTTAATGGCTGCACTGCATACAGTATTGCAGCCATTATCCCCTCCTGGCCCATAAGTGCAGCCAATAACATCTCCCCCCCCCCCCCAAGTGCAGCTGTTATTCATTCCCCTTCTTACATCCCAGTATATTTCCCTCCTGCCCCTTCCTTGTTAATTTTGGGCAGGACTTTCAGACCTATGTTTTTTTGGCATTTCCTTTAGCAAGAAAGTGTCACATCATGTCACTGGGTAAATTGCTGCAAATGGGAATGTCACTAACCATTCACACTTTATTCAGTGTGCTCAGTGTTACAGCCATTGGTTGGTAAAAATGTCAACGTCACACAGGCAATGGATGCCTCTCAAACAGGACTGGGCAAACTAAAGCCTGCAGGCTGGATTCGAAACACGACTGCTTTGAAGCCAGATGCCCTTTCGCCTTCTCCCTCATGCTGTCCATTCAAGAATACATATGCAGCACACATAAAAGATAGTCAACTTGCTCAATTCCACTTTTCAGCACTGATCTTCATGGCAACGACAGCATCATGTGACCTGCCACCATGTCACATGACACCGCCATCACCATGGAGATCACCGCTAGAAAGTGCGATTGGGTGAGTTACTACCCAATCTCTTCCCACACATGCTTTTTCTGGAGAGGGCGAGTGAGGACGAGAGGGAGACACTCTAACTGCAGGCCACATTCTAGAAAAATGCGGCCCACCGCCAGAAAAGTTTACCCACCCATTCTCTAAAACTTTTTCATTTCGAAAGAAAGCTATACAAGTTAATGCTTTTCCAAGTCATGGCGGGAGGGGGATTATATAACATGCTGGCCACTGCGGCTCACTCTGCAAAGAGTGAGAGAAAGGCACGCCCCCATCCCCTCCCCCACCTCCTCCCCCACCCTCTTCCCCACCCCCTCGGCTATGAGTCAGACATTTTGGACCGAATCTACTCAAGTACAAGCCTACCTGTAACAATCCCAGGAGAAGCAGCTGCGGGCAGTCTGGATGCCACCGCAGCTGCTTCGGTTTCACTGCCAGGCATGTCTACCGTCCCTCCGGCGTCTAGCACGCCGAGGAGGGGACTGTCAGTTGCTCACAGAGTAGCTTTGTCGCGCGCGCGTGCACAGATGAGATCTTTAGGCGCGTCAGCAGACCGGCCGGTCGGCTGACGTCAGCAGAGGCTTTCAGCGTCTCCGATTGGCTGATGAGCGGAGGCGTGGCCGAAGGGTCTCCTCGGCTTCTTAAGCAGCGAGGTTTCACTTGCAAAGTGTCTGCTGTTGCGAATGCTACGTGTTAGCACTCAGACCCTTAGATAGATCCGGTGTGCTTTGATCCGGGAGGAAACTGGGGATTTCACACAGACTAGGATTATTATTGTTATTTGATATATATTGCTTGATATCTGTGTATGACTCTGGCTCTCTCTTCTGACTTCCCTTCCGCTTAACGCCTTTGTACTATCGCCATCTGATCCTGTTGCTAACTCTGCCTGAATTACCTTGATCCTCTTGCCTGCCGATTCTGTACTGTATCTTCCTGTCTGTTGCCAAACCGATCTGTCTGACTACTCTACTCACCAGTGAGCCCTTGTCACTGGTGAGGTTATTACTATTAGTGCCCACCAGCTTCTCTGGTGAGGACTTCTGCTTAGATAGTCTCCACCAGCTCCTCTGGTGAGAACTATTGCATTTGTTATCATACACCAGCTCCTCTGGTGAGAACCATTGCATTTGTTATCATACACCAGCTCCTCTGGTGAGAACTATTGCATTTGTTATCATACACCAGCTCCTCTGGTAATAGTTCCTGCACTGATAAGTGCTCACCAGCTCCTCTGGTGAGGCTTATTATCCTGATAGTGCTCACCAGCTCCTCTGGTGAGCTATCTGCATTACTGTTGCACCAAGCACGTTACACCTGTTACACCTTTTGTATTTGTTGTCACGGCAACTTCTGATATACCAGCATTATAGGTGATTCTGCAGATCATCTTATATTCAGGTATACATCTGCATTATTGGTGATTCTGCAGATCACCTAATAATCAGAATTCTGCCTTTTGCTGACACAAATCGTTACACTACCCCTATACTTTAATTTAGTGAGCCAGCCCTAAATTTCTAGGCTTATAGTCGAGTATATACGATACAATAGCTGGAAATAAGTATGGGGAATTGGAAGAGGACTGACTAAAGAGGATATTCGTGTGCCTTGCTGTTCCTATAACCTGGTTGGTGTTTAGATGTTGCCCAAAGACACTGGAAGTGGTCGTGGTGGAGAAAATTAGGTGCTGTAGGAAATTGTTGTAGCAAATATTTTTTGTTTTGTTTTCAAAAGTCTTTTAACCCCTTGCCGACCACTCCATGCCAATTGGCGTGAAGTCCTGAGGGTGGAGATTGCAGGGGATCGCGTGAGCCGATGTGCGCACATTCCTGCTTGAATGACAGAGCTCCGCTCCATCATCAGTCTACCAGTGGCGATCGCTGCTAGGAGACTGTTAAATGCGAAACCGCAGTCTATTTACAGTGAATAGCGTTGCGATCTATGGCAGTGCTGTACTGGTGACAGCCGTGTGACACAGCTGTCCCCCTATGAGGCTCAGGAGCGATCAGCTGACAGCCGATCGCTGTCATTGGCTGGTGGAGAGAGAGAGGGTCGGAAAAAAATAAATAGGAAAATTTATTTAAAAAAAATGTACAAACAAAAAAATACAAAAATAAACAAACGGGGGCAGCGATCACAGCCCACCAACAGAAAGTTCTGTTGGTGGGCAGAAAGGGGGGGTTTGAAATAAATCACTTGTGTGCTGAGTTGTACGGCCCTGCAGCCCTACGCCCTCCCTTAAAGCTGCAGTGGCCTAATTTGTAAAATATAGTCTGGTCACTAGGGGGTGTAAGCCTATGGTCCTTAAGCAATTAATGCCTAATTCATATAAAATAATGTCTCATTAAGAGCATATAAATAAACTAAATAAGGCTTGAACATGACCTTTAAAGAGACTCTGAAGTCTCTAAAAATACAGCTTTTTATTGCAAAAAGCTGTTCAACATTATTGCCCTAACTAAAACGCCGCATTCCCGGGGGAAAATTGTGGGGAGCGCTTCCGTGAGAGGCAGAGCTTTCAGCTGCAGCTCTGCCTCTACACGCGTCTATCAGTGCGTATCTCTACCTCTGCCCGCCCCTCTGTCTTCCTTCACTGAAAGGGGCGAGGGAAAGGCGGAGATACGCGCTGATAGTAGAGTGACCAGATTTTTGTGCGTCCAACCTGGGACGGGGAGGGGGGGGGGCGGCACACGCAGCGCGCCGTTGCGAAAAGTGGGGGGACTGAGGAGCACGCAGCGACGAAGACTGGGGGTTGGGTGCTGTGAAAAATGGGCGTGGCCATGACGTTGTATGGGCGGAGCTAATGTAATGATGTAACAGCGAGGCATAAGAAAGCAGTGTTTACGCCATGATGTGGTCAAACGAGACTTTGCATCATGGGTGTGCAGAAACTGTGTGATGCTAATAGTATACCATAACCACAAAGCAGCAAACATAGCCATCTATGACCATTAAATAATAAATGCAGTAACAGTTACCCCGGACACCAGAAAATAAACGCAATGCGGGCAACATGTCAGTATAAAATAAACGCAATGCGGGCAACATGTCAGTACAAAATAAACGCAATGCGGGCAAACATGTCAGTACAAAATAAACGCAATGCGGGCAACATGTCAGTACAAAATAAACGCAATGCGGGCAAACATGTCAGTACAAAATAAACGCAATGCGGGCAAACATGTCGTCAGTACAAAATAAACGCAATGCGGGCAAACATGTCAGTACAAAATAAACGCAATGCGGGCAAACATGTCAGTACAAAATAAACGCAATGAGCAACATGTCAGTACAAAATAAACGCAATGCGGGCAACATGTCAGTACAAAATAAACGCAATGCGGGCAAACATGTCAGTACAAAATAAACGCAATGCGGGCAACATGTCAGTACAAAATAAACGCAATGTGGGCAAACATATCAGTACAAAATAAACGCAATGCGGGCAACATGTCAGTACAAAATAAACGCAATGCGGGCAACATGTCAGTACAAAATAAACGCAATGCGGGCAACATGTCAGTACAAAATAAACGCAATGCGGGCAACATGTCAGTACAAAATAAACGCAATGCGGGCAAACATTTCACCAGAAAATAAAACACAATTCGGGCAAACATTTCACCAAAAAATTAACGCAATGCGGGCAAACATTTCACCAGAAAATAAACGCAATGCGGGCAAACATTTCACCAGAAAATAAACGCAATGTGGGCAAACATTTCACCAGAAAATAAACGCAATGCGGGCAAACATTTCACCAGAAAATAAACGCAATGCGGGCAAACATTTCACCAGAAAATTAACGCAATGCGGGCAAACATTTCACCAGAAAATTAACGCAATGCGGGCAAACATTTCACCAGAAAATTAACGCAATGCGGGCAAACATTTCACCAGAAAATTAACGCAATGCGGGCAAACAGTTCACCTGGAAAAGAAAGCATTTACTCACCTGGCAGAAGTCTCTGGCCTCTTACGCGCTGCTCCCTGGACCACCTTCCTCCTTCTCTTGTCTCCCACGCTGACAGGGCTACGGCAAGATGGCGCCCGAAGCCCTGTACTGGAGACACAAATAGTCTCCAGTACAGGGGTTCGGCAGCCATCTTGCCGTAGCCCTGCTCGCCTGTCCTGGTCATCCCATTGCAGTTTGTGCTTTGTAATCATGTGCCTTTGTAAGGTAGTTGTCCCTACGCGGGTCTTGGTCTTTCCACGGCTCAATTTTTGGTGGCAGAGAGAACAGATGGCATTGCTCTCATCTGAGGCAGACACACAAAAAATTTCCACACCGCTGAGCCCTGGAGTGATGGCACTTTGGTGGTGGCGGCCGACTGAGTGTTAAGCGGGGTGTCAGAATCAGAGCAGGAGGAGAAGATATGTCACGCTTCCGTGCGGAAGCTGAGAAAGATGAGGTGTTGTGTTAAATAGTCAACTACGTCCTGACAATATTGGGGGTTGATGGCACGTGCCTTCTTCTGAACACTGTACTTTGGTTGAGGGCCGCACAAAATCACGACAGTGCGACCTTGAACAGACCTGCCAGGTGGCCTCTGCTTTTGTCCATATTGGGGGGGATGAAGTGAAAGGTATGCACTGACTTGACTAATACAATGTGCAGTCACACAGGTGCAGTTAACAGGTATGCACGGAGTGGTATATCACACTGCGTGCACTCACGTAGGTAGGTGGGTGCACTGAACACAACAAGTAGGTATATGCAGTGATGGGTATTACAAATGTGCACCTGTCACACACACATACCGTGAAAAGGTAGAGTGACTGGTGGTATTAAATCTCGCTCTGCGTGCGCTCACGTAGGTAGATGGGTGCACTGAACACAACAGATAGGTATATGCAGTGATGGGTATTATAAATGTGCACCTGTCACACACATGTACCGTGAAAAGGTAGAGTGAATGGTGGTATTAAATATCACACTGCGTGCGCTCACGTAGGTAGGTGAGTGCACTGAAGTGAACAGGTAGGTATATGCAGTGATGGGTATTACAATGTGCACCTGTCACACACAGAAAGGTACTGGACAGGCACAGTGACACTGCGTGCGCTCACGTAGGTAGGTGGGTGCACTGTGAACAACAGGTAGGTATATTCAGCGATGGGTATTATAATGTGCACCTGGCACAGTAGTAATTATACCACCAAGGGGCCAAAGGCCCGCTGCAACTGGGGCTGTATATAATGCAAGTGGGCCACGCAAAAAAAAAAAAATAGATCACAAGAACAAGATTAGCTCTCAAAAGAGCTGTTGAGGGGTGCTTTTTTAGCAATAAGAATCAGCAAGGAGCAAGCTAACAAGCCTACAAGGGCCTAACTAAGCTTTCCCTATAGGTCTCTGCACAGCAGCTCTCCCTGCTCTAATTACTGCAGGCACACGAGTGAGTCAAATGCCTGACGCTGCCTGCCTTTTATAAGGCGGGGGGGGGGGCTCCAGGAGGGAGTGTAGCCTGATTGGCTACCTTGTGTCTGCTGACTGTGATGTAGAGGGTCAAAGCTGACCCTAATGATGCACTATGGGGGCGAATCAAAATTCCGGAAAAGCGCGGCCGAACCGTTCGGGCCATCTCTACTTAGGGCAATAATGTTGAACAGCTTTTTGCAATAAAAAGATGTATTTTCTGAGACATCAGTGTTTCTTTAAGTCTAGATACACCTAATAATGACCAAACTTTGCAGTCCTTTGTAGCCCCTTACACATTTACACACTCCTAGGAGGTCTGGTTAACCAGAAACTTACTGGGTAATCTGTAACTCTGTATGTTTCAAGTCCTAGCCCATAAAACCACATTAATCCGTGTCATGCACTTATGAGGATCCCCCAATCCAAAACAGTCTGTATGCAGGTTGGATTATTGTAGCTCTGTACAAATAACAAGCTGACACATCATCACATTCCAGTAGTTTTGGAGGTGTGGTTAGCTTACAGGGACAACAAATTATGATTTGCATATTCAGCAGTGATGCATCATGGGACACATCACATGCTCACTCCAACCTGAATTATCACAAATTCCTTCTGTTTTAAGAAGGCAAACTTTTGTTTTGGGTAGCATTTTAGTAAGAGGGCTTTTTGGCCATTTTTAGCCCCATACACACTCCTAGGAGCTCTGGTTCACCTTTAGCTTGCTGGGTAATTTGTAACTAATAATTACCACCCCTGTGATCTGACCATTCATCCCTCTACCACCTGACAAGACCGCTAACATCAATTATTTTGTCTGCAGTAACTAGCAAGTTATCATCTGTGCACATCGACGTTATGGCTGTTAGAAATCGTGTTAGGTGACTACAGATGTAAGAAAATGGAAATGTTCTTCGAAGTGTTCACATAAATAACAGCTTGTCCTGATTCTCTGATATCTTTGGATTGACACTTTAGGAAACAAGTTGATCGATCAGAAGCTGGAGAAGATACAAGCTTGCTTGGAGCGCGGGGAGGAGGTGCAGGGGGAGTACCTAACCTACCTGCTGTCCAGCGGGAAACTGACCAATAAGGAGGTGTATGGCAGCATAGCTGAGCTGCTGTTGGCCGGAGTGGACACGGTAATATGAATTTAAAAAAAAAGAAAAATAACTGCTCACAATTTAATTTTGCTGGAAGTGTTTTGGTGTGTATGTCTACTGTATGAAATCAGCATACAAGGGGCCTGATTCACAATGCGGTGCAAACTGTTAGCGTGCTGGTGAAAAGCCCCTTATCACGCCTAAACTCAGTTTAGGCATGATAAGTTTAGGTGTGATAAGTTTTTAGGCATGATAACTATAGCACCAACTGGGTTAGCACCGCAGTGCACAGCTGATCAAAAGTTTTGCGCTAGCAAAGTCTGGTGCGCAAAACGTCGCATAGAGTTTAATGGCGCTGCTTTGCGAGCGGGACTTTGCGATCTAAACTTATCTAAACTTATCACGCCTAAACTTATCAATGCCTAAACTTATCAATGCCTAAACTTATCAATGCCTAAACTTATCACGCCTAAACTTATCATGCCTAAACTTATCATGCCTAAACTGAGTTTAGGCATGATAAGGGGCTTTTCACCAGCGTGGTGCAATGGTTATCACGCCTAAAGTCTTTTAGGCGTTATAACTGGCTTATCACCGCTTTGTGAATTGAGCCCAAGGATTCCACAATATAAAATTCAACATACTATGATAATCATAAATAAGATTAACAATAACACAATACATAATGTGTATAACAAAAGAAGGCACCCACGCTCGACAGTCATTTTTAAAGGTACTTGTTTTTTTAATTGACCTGAGGAAGCGGTTAATGATCCGTGAAATGTGTTGTCACCTACCAATTGTGCACGAATAAAAAATTATTTTTTACTAAATTGGTGATTTTCACCAGGAGAGGTAAGCTTGCCCCTCTATCTATCTATCTATCTATCTATCTATCTATCTATCTATCTATCTATCTATCTATCTATCTATCTATCTACATTATCAATCTATCTATATTTAAGTTTTTATGAATAGATCCTGGCTTTTGAGTGCCTCCTACCCTTTTTTTTCTATGTATAAAAAAAAACAAAGGGGTCTATTAACCATAACCAAGGAATTAGCATGAAACCCCAGCAGCCCAGAATGGCTTGGGAGCCCCTCGGCTTACATGCATCCACCTTTAACCACCACAACCACGGACACCATACCTGGTAACCAATAACCAGCCAAAACACCTTGCATTTACTGATGTCCGGGGATATTACCCAGCTCTCTTCACCTTGATCCACTGCAGCCACTTCCACCACCAAAGTGACCACCGACAGCTGAAGCAACCCTGTAAAGAAAGTAGAGAACTACACAGTTACCATATATATAACCTCTTGTCTGTAAAAGACCCAGCTACTTACAGGATACCACCCACCTCCTGAACAAACTGTCAGCCATCGGCCCAGTACCTGAGGGAACCATACTGGCCACGATGGACGTGGAGTCCCTGTACACGAACATTCCCCATGATGATGGTATTGCGGCCTGCCGTAAATATCTTCAGGGTCAGGGCATACCTGTAAAGCCTATTACTGGACTGATCAAATTCATTCTCACTCATAATTATTTCACTTTTGGACAGGACCTCTATTTACAGCAGATGGGCGTGGCAATGGGTTCGCGATTCGCTCCACAGTATGCAAATCTATTCATGGCCAAAATCGAAGAGGAATACCTCAATGCATGTGGCATAAAACCCTTGGCCTACTTCCGCTTCATTGATGATATTTTAATCATCTGGTCCGCAAGTGAGGATGATCTTCTCCAGTTCCACAGGAACTTCAATGCCTTCCATCCTACAATCAAATTGAAACTTACCTACTCTCACACAGAGATTAACTTTCTGGACACCACCATATACATCAGGGGTAACAACATACAAACCTCTGTGTATCGCAAACCTACAGACCGTCCCACATACCTAAGATATGACAGTTTTCATCCCAAGCACATTAAGAACTCTATAATTTACAGCCAAGCTATAAGGTACAACCGGATTTGTTCTGACAGGATGGACAGAGACAAGCACCTGGATCACCTTAAGAACACTTTCATTAAACAAGGTTACAGTCCTCCCATGGCTGAGGCCCAAATCAGGAAAGCCAGCAACATCCCCAGGACTGAACTCCTGAAATATAAGCAAAACCAGAAAGAGGAACGTGTCCCTTTGGTTGTCACCTACAACCCACACCTGGAAATCTTAAAGAGACTCCGTAACAAAAATTGCATCCTGTTTTTAATCATCCTACATGTTCCAAAAGCTATTCTAATGTGTTCTGGCTTACTGCAGCACTTTCTACTATGACAGTCTCTGTAATAAATCAATGTATCTTTCCCCTGTCAAACTTGTCGGCCTGTGTCTGGAAGGCTGCCAAGTTCTTCAGTGTTGTGGTTCTGCTATGAACTCACCCTTCCTGGCCCCTCTGCATACTGCCTGTGTGTTATTTAGATAAGAGAGAAGAGAGAAGCTGCTCTAATCAGCTGGATAAATCGTCCTCTGAGCTGGCTGGGCTTTCACATACTGAGGAATTACTAACAAGGGCAAAGCTGTTTGCAGGAAGAAAAGAGCAGCCTGAAACTTCAGTGCATGGGGGAAAGAAACACACAAATGATCTCTTGAGATTCAAAAGGAATGCTGTATACAGCCTGCTTATGTATGGATGTATTTTCTATGTGTAGAAATACTGTACATCAACCTACTTCCTGTTTTGATGGCCATTTTGTTTGTTTACAAACAAACTTTTTAAAACTGTTTTTAACCACTTTTAATGCGGCGAGGAGCGGCGAAATTGTGACAGAGGGTAATAGGAGATGTCCCCTAACGCACTGGTATGTTTACTTTTGAGCGATTTTAACAATACAGATTCTCTTTAAGGAGGATTGCTAAGGAACTTCATCCCATTTTACACAAGGATCACAGACTGAGAACGATATTCCCTAAACCTCCACTCTTGTCATATCGGCAACCACACAATCTAAAACAGATGATTGTCAGGAGCTCTTTGAATAGGCCTCAACAAAACGGAACATCACCCTGCCGACAAAAAATATGTGGGACCTGCAGACACATTTACTCCACTGACAGGGTAACGATACCAGGTTCACAACAGGAGTACAGAGTACAAGGTAAATTTTCTTGTGGGTCCACCAATCTGGTATATCTGATCATGTGTGCTAAATGCCCCAATGTTATGTACGTGGGAGAAACTGGACAAACTCTGCTCAAACGTATGAATGGACACAGGCACACTATTAATGATACCAAATCTGGACTCCCAGTTGCTACACACAGGCTCGGACAGAGCCGCCGAACCACCGACGGTCCCATCGGTGGGCCCCGACTGCCCCTCCTCCTGGGGGCCCCTAGAAGGCGTGCGCTGCATGGGAGAGCCGGGGAGGGCAGCCCGACTGTTTTTTTTTTTTTTTTTTTATGTCCCTTAAAAAAAACTATTTTCCCCGGGGGGCCCCCCTCCTATCCTCCCCCTCCCTCACCTCGGAGGGCCCCCCTCCTGTTACGAGCGGCGGCGGCGGTTACAGCAAAGTTCCTGCGAGGTATAGCAGAAGATAGAGGTCCAGCTGCCTCCCGGGCTACGCTGTCTCCTCTATGCCGCTCGCACTGCTTCCTGGTTTAGTGCGAGCGGCATAGAGGAGACAGCGACTGGGAGGCAGCTGGACCTCTATCTTCTGCTTTACCTCCCCGGAAGTTTGCTGTACCCGCCGGCGCCGCTCGTAACAGGAGGGGGCCCTCCGAGAGTCCGAGGTGAGGGAGGGGGAGGATAGGAGGGGGCCCCCGGGGAAAATAGTTTTTTTTAAGGGAAAAAAAACAAAAAAAAAACAGTCGGGCTGCCCTCCCCGCGGCTTGTAAGGAGGGGGGACACCCAGGTGAGGGGGAGCATAGGAGTCGGGGCCCCCACTGGCTACCCACTCGGCTACCTAACTGCCCACCCTCCCACCTGGCTACCTAACTGCCCACCCGGCTACCTATCTACCCACCCAGCTACCTATCTGCCTACCCTCCCACCCGGCTACCTATCTGCCCACCCGGCTACCTATCTACCCACCCGGCTACCTATCTACCCACCCAGCTACCTATCTGCCTACCCTCCCACCCGGCTACCTATCTGCCCACCCGGCTACCTATCTACCCACCCAGCTACCTATCTGCCTACCCTCCCACCCGGCTACCTAACTGCCCACCCGGCTACCTAACTGCCTACCCTCCCACCCGGCTACCTATCTACCCACCCGGCTACCTAACTGGCTGCCCACCCGGCTACCTATCTACCCACCCAGCTACCTATCTGCCTACCCTCCCACCCGGCTACCTAACTGCCCACCCGGCTACCCTTCTGCCTACCCTCCCACCCGGCTACCCTTCTGCCTACCCTCCCACCCGGCTACCTAACTGCCCACCCGGCTACCTAACTGCCTACCCTCCCACCCGGCTACCTATCTACCCACCCAGCTACCTATCTGCCTACCCTCCCACCCGGCTACCTAATTGCCCACCCGGCTACCTAACTGCCTACCCTCCCACCCGGCTACCTATCTGCCCACCCGGCTACCTATCTGCCCACCTGGATACCTATCTACCCACCCAGCTACCTATCTGCCCACCCGGCTACCTAACTGCCTACCCTCCCACCTGGCTACCTAACTGCCCACCCGGCTACCTATCTACCCACCCAGCTACCTATCTGCCTACCCTCCCACCCGGCTACCTATCTGCCTACCCGGCTACCTATCTACCCACCCGGCTACCTATCTACCCACCCAGCTACCTATCTGCCTACCCTCCCACCCGGCTACCTATCTGCCCACCCGGCTACCTATCTACCCACCCAGCTACCTATCTGCCTACCCTCCCACCTGGCTACCTAACTGCCCACCCGGCTACCTAACTGCCCACCCAGCTACCTATCTGCCCACCTGGCTACCTAACTGCCTACCCTCCCACCCGGCTACCTAACTGCCCACCCAGCTACCTATCTGCCTACCCTCCCACCCGGCTACATAACTGCCTACCCGGCTACCTATCTGCCTACCATGCCATGGGCGTCCCTACATAGGGCAAAATGGGGCATGCACACTCCCCTGGCTAGCTGCTGCCCCCCCCTAGCTACCCGGACGTGGCTGGCCCGCCCGCCCTGGGGTGGCAGCGGAGAGAGAAAAGAAGCGGCAGGCACAGCGGCGCTGCCTGCCGCATCACTTAATTCTAAAGGGGGGAGCGAGAGAGGGGGAGCCCCAAGGTGAGGGAAGGGGGAGGGGGAAACGTCCTCCCTTCCCCACCGCTTCTCTTCTCTCTCCGCTGCCACTGAGGACACCTATAGATCTGGCTATTTAAACTGGGGACACCTATAGACCTGTCTATCTATACTGGGGGGCCCTGTCACTACCTAAACTAGGGGCTCCTGTCACTATATACACTGGGGGGGGGTCCCTGTCACTGCATACACTGGGGGGCTCCTGTCATACCTAAACTGGGGGTACCTGTCACTAACTGAACTGGGGGGGCGCCTGTCAATACCTGAACTGGGGGCACCTGTCACTACCTGAACTGGGGGGCACTGTCACTACCTAAACTGGGGGCACCTGTCACTACATACCCTGGGGGGCACCTGTCACTACAAACACTGGGGGCTCCTGTCACTACATACCCTGGGGGGCACCTGTTACTACCTTAACTGGGGGGCACCTGTCACTACAAACACTGGGGGCTCCTGTCACTACCTAAACTGGGGGGTATCTGTCACTAACTAAACTGGGGGGCTCCTGTCGCTACCTAAACTTGGGGGTCCTGTCACTACCTAAGCTGGGAGGCTCCTGGTGCTACCTAAACTAGGGTGCACCTGTCACTACCTAAACTATCCAGGCCAGCCCAGCATCACCACCAGCCAACCAGCCCAGAATCACTGTCAAAAAGGCCACAGCATCACCACCAACAGTCAGGCCAACATTTACTTCAACCAGCCAAGTACAGCCCAGCATCACCGCCAGGCCGGCCACAGCATCACCGCCAGGCCTTTCAGCCCACACATCATCCCCAATCCAGCCAAAAACAGTATTGCCTGGCACAGCAGCCAGTAGAGGAGAATTCAGAAGCCAGGTGAGAGGTGTCTACCATATTAAGTGGGCATTCTGCCTATTTATGTGAAATGCTGTTTATTTATGTGCCTCATGACTGCTGAATTTGTCTTGTTGGGGGCCTCATGGTTACTGAATTTGTCTTGTTGGGGGCCTCATGGTTACTGAATGTCTTGTTGGGGGCCTCATGATTGCTGAATTTGTCTTGTTGGGGGCCTCAAGATTGCTGAATTTGTCATGTTGTCATATTTGTCATATCTAACCTATGCTGAGGGAAACTATTCTGGCTACCTATATTAGCCCACTGCCTTACTGTTACAGTTACATTACAATTACCCCCCACCCATGTGATGTCATGTCCACACCCATTTTTTTTGTCGCTGCGCGCTTTGCTTTTTTGGGGGGGGGGGGGTGTTGGTAAATTATCCGCACCGGGTGTCAAACACCCTAGCTACGCCACTGGAGGGGGGCACAGCTTGGAAGGGGGGGAATTGGGCACAGAGCGGCGGGGAGGGGGGGAAGCGTCCCCCCCTCCCTCACCTAGAGCCCCCCCCTTCCGCGCACCCCCCTCCTCCAGAAGTGCAGCCAGCAGCGAGCGGAGAATAGCTACAGAGATGATGCTATCTCCGCTCCGAGTCCGCATGCCGCTGCCCTGCTGGTCTCTGACTGTAGTGTGTGACGCTGTCCAATCACGTTCTCGCAGTACTTCCTGCTAGAGCGTGATTGGACAGCGTCACTACAGGAGACAGAGACCAGCAGGGCAGCAGCGGCATGCGGAGCGGAGCGGAGATAGCATCATCTGAAGCTGGTAAGCTATACTCCGCTCGCTGCTGGCTGCACTTCTCGAGGAGGGGGGTGCGCGGAAGGGGGGGCCCTAGGTGAGGGAGGGGGGGAGGCTTCCCCGCTGATCTGTGCCCTCTGCCCCCCCTTCCAAGCTGGGGGGGACTTGCATTGTGTGGGGGTATCTCTGCCACCAACCTGATTGCATTGTGTGGGGGTATCTGCAGCCAACCTGATTGCATTGTGTGGGGGTATCTGCAGCCAAACTGATTGCATTTTGTGGGGGTATCTGCAGCCAAACTGATTGCATTTTGTGGGGGTATCTGCCATCAACCTGATTGCATTTTGTGGGGGTATCTGCCGTTAACCTGATTGCATTGTGTGGGGGTATCTGCCGTCAACCTGATTGCATTTTGTGGGGGTATCTGCCACCAACCTGATTGCATTGTGTGGGGGTATCTGCCGTCAACCTGATTGCATTTTGTGGGGGTATCTGCTGCAATTTGACTACTTGATGAATTATCATGAGGCATGTAACTACTTGAATATACAATGTATCTGGTCGGACCTAATCTCTGTGAATAACGCCGCTACTTATTTTGTGTTTTGTATTTTTTTTTTTTAAGTCTGCCCATGACTCATCATGACCACGCCGATGTTCCAGTGCATGGTGACACCCATTTAGTTTCGCATTTAGACATATCCCTATTGGAGACTGTCCTCAGAATTGCTCACAATCTATTCCCTACCATAAAGTCATGCAAAATTTCTAGAGTACATGTGTATGTGAGCCCAAAATGGGGGGGGGGGGGGGGAGGGAGGAGGAGGAGAGGGGGGTGGGCCCCTGGCTGAAACTTCCTCGGTGGGCCCTTGGTGTCCCAGTCCGACCCTGGCTACACACTTTCGGGCCAACGGACACAGCATGGATGATCTTCGTGTCACTGCCCTGAAGGGCGGCTTCAAAACGTCAAATGACCGATTAATAGCAGAAACAAAATTTATAAATTGTTTCAAAGCTGTGCAGAAGGGGTTGAATAAGGACAACAACTTTCTATATTGGTATGAGATTGATGATATATGAACTGTCTCAGCCACCCTAGCTGAACTTGTGAACTAAGAATTTACGATACCTCTGGGTCAATCCTAATACCAGGTCTGTGAGCAATGGAGTAAACAAGGATCCTTATCTTACCCCATTTAGATGGTCTGTTTGTATTAAGGCATCTTAATGATGTATTTATGCTTGAAAAAAATATCTGTTTTCCCTTTTGATGTTGCATGTATATAAGCTGTCTGTACCACCAGCTTGCAAACTAACAGGATGTAAACCTGACGAAGGCTGCAAGGCCGAAAGCTTGCTTATTCTTATTCATTTGTAGTTAGCCAATAAATGGTATCATCCTGATTTATAACTTCTTGCTATATTCAAATAAACAACCTATCAACCAGGGCCATATCTCACTCTACCCTCAGGGGGAATCTCAGGGATTTATTTATTTTCAAAAGCACTTTGCTGTCCAACTGCCAACAAACTGTGCAGCGAGCAGGGAGGCTGGCCAGCATCATTGTTTAAATCCTTTTTAGGGAATATATTTCTAAAGAATAAAAGCCTTGCTGAGAATCCCCTATGAAGAGATGGACTAGTCCAAAACCTGTCACTTCTATCAGATTTCTACTACCTACTATAAGTGACAGCAACATAGGAGAAAATTCATTTATGGCTCATTTTACTCTGGAAAAAAACATACTTCTTACTTGTCTAGGTTTGCACATATTTAAAATTTTACAATTTTTCATCATAGTGCCCCTTTAACCATGGACTTTTAAGAATATTTTAATTAAACTAAACAGATCAGATTAAACCCTGGTACCAAAGAGAGGACGGGGTTAGACGGAGTGGCTGTGTACATAGATTGGATGTGAAGACTGTATTCTGTGTAGTAACATGATATTGCCTGTCTGTCATCAGACATCCAACACTCTATCTTGGGCGCTGTACCACCTGGCCAGTGACCCCGACACCCAGCAGTCCTTGTACCAGGAGGTGACCAGTATTGTCCCCGGAGACGGAGTACCCACCGCTGAGGACATCGCCAAGATGCCGCTGCTGAAAGCTGTGATGAAGGAAACACTGCGGTAAGAATCATTACCTTCCACAATCCATCTCTGTTTAGCTCCCACACAGAGAAATGATGACCTTTGTTAAAGACTCTGGCTTTACATACATAGTATGTTTTTATATAGTGCCTACACTCCTCATAACAATCATGAGATTTTTTTTTCTGTGGTTTCTTTAAGTTTGGGCTGGTGAGTTATATCTGGCTTAGTAATAATTTGTGCATGCTTATTTTGAAAAAGCACAATTTCTGTGTATAATATATCAATTGTTATTTGTGCCTACAAAACAAATTCCTGCATTTTAATTTCTTCGTATTCATATGATTGGTGAGGGGGAGGGGACCAGAGGCGTATCTAGAGGGGTGCAGGCATGGCTCTTGCCATGGGCGCCACAGCAGCATGGGCGCCATGTCTGCCACTGTGCTGTATTGCCATGCATGCCCAATGCCTTCTCGTCATTCAGACCTCAGATCATATTATTCTGTTATCTGGGGAACCTTGCTAATTAACTTATGTATTTAGGGTGCACTTGGCTTAAGTTAGAAAAGAGGACAGAGAGGTAATAAGCAGGGCTGTGGAGTCGGTACAAAAATCTTCCGATTCCAACTCTGACTCCTCAGTTTATGAAACCACGACTCCGACTCCTTAGTCTAATACTTAACAGGGCTGTGGATTTTGTACAAAAATCATCCGACTCCCGATTCCAACTCCTCAGTTTATGAAATTAACAACTCCAACTCCGACTCCGTGTGCCCAAAATTGCCCTGACTCTGACTCCAAAGCCCTGGTAATAAGAAGAAATATTTCCAAAAAAGTAAATTCAGAAATATGTGTGCCAAAAAACCATGGGCAACCATAACACACGT
This sequence comes from Hyperolius riggenbachi, assembly GCF_040937935.1. Classification (NCBI taxonomy): domain Eukaryota; kingdom Metazoa; phylum Chordata; class Amphibia; order Anura; family Hyperoliidae; genus Hyperolius; species Hyperolius riggenbachi. The sequence continues at coordinate 299,057,920 of NC_090652.1, forward strand.
AGAAAGAGAAAGGATGCTGTTTTTAGAGGGGAAGGGGGCTCTGACCGGGAAAGGAAGGGGGGGGGGCGCAATTTTAGTGTTTGCCATAGGCTCTATATTACCTAGATACGCCCCTGGAGGGGACGGAACAAAGGGTGCCATAATAAAGAGCACCTAAATGGCCAGAGACTGCCAAAGCACACAGAAGAGCATTGGGGGGCATGGAGGGGGCGTGCATAACTTGTCCCTATCACAGCAGAGGCAGCCCCTTCCTCCCTGGGTCGACAAAGCTTGACAAAGAAAAGATTAGATATATTACAGTGACAGTGCAACTAGAAAAGACTGCAGTTATCCAGAGCACATTAGAACAGGTATAGGAACTTATAGGACAGAAGAAATAAGGCTGAAAATGTTGTTACAGAGTCTCTTTAAACCAGCCCTGCATGCAAGCACGCTTTTGATAGGTTGATGCACTGTAGGTAGATTTTTTTTTATCTGGTGCTTATTTTGGAACCCATGTGTACTTAGATGGGAAAGGGGGTGAATTTCTGAGTGAGTAAAGAACTAATTTCCTTCTGGATGGAAACTTGTAGGCTACAATTGTTATTGCACAATAAAAACCTGGAATAAACGATCACTGAATATTTTTCAGCATCTGTTCCTAATAGTGTGGTTTTCCTGCCGCCAGGTTGTACCCAGTTGTGCCGACTAATTCTAGAGTGATTGCGGAGAAAAGTGTAACCATTGGAGGCTATCGCTTTCCAGAAGGGGTAAGTGGTTTCTATAGATGTAAGGATGTCAGATGTAAGGAGACAGTCACCCAATGCCAGTGGCGTAGCTAAGGAGCTATGGGCCCCGGAGCGACTTTCACATGGGGCCCCCTTAAGAACTCTATACATAACAAGTAATAGGGCACACCAAAACCTGCCAAGGACATCCACAGTATGAAAGGTGCAAGAATGGAATGGGGAACAGTTTGTTAATGATTACTGCTATTAAACGCATCTATAGACGTGAATATTACCAGCACAGGACCAATAAAGACAATACTGTAGTTGAGGGAGGGCCCTGAGGGGCCCCAGTGCAGTCGCAACCTCTGCAACCCTAATGCTACGCCACTGCCCAATGCTATCATGTACTGTCAGACAGGGCCTGATTGTACTCCCTAGTCTCCATTTTGGTACTGTCATTAGACACTGTAAGCGGTTGTAGGGAATTTCAGGCCACTTTTTCAAGAGTAACTAACCACATACGTTTGTCACATTAACTAGGATAATGTGAAATTTCTCATACATTTTTACAATTACACCCATTCATAATTGCGATTTGTAAATTCAATTGATTGCGTGTAATCATTCATAACTTTCATGTAATTTTTGCGTAATTTGGTGCCGACTTTAGCGGTGAATAGCAGCACCCCCCATACATGTCATGTTAAGGAGAATCTGTATTGTTAAAATCGCACAAAAGTAAACATACCAGTGCGTTAGGGGACCTCTCCTATTACCCTCTGTCACAATTTCGCCGCTCCCCGCCTCATTAAAAGTGGTTAAAAACAGTTTTAAAAAGTTTGTTTATAAACAAACAAAATGGCCACCAAAACAGGAAGTAGGTTGATGTACAGTATGTCCACACATAGAAAATACATCCATACACAATCAGGCTGTATACAGCATTCCTTTTGAATCTCAAGAGATCATTTGTGTGTTTCTTTCCCCCTGTTCTCATGCACTGAAGTTTCAGGCTGCTCGTTTCTTCCTGCAAACAGCTTTGCCCTTGTCTGTAATTCTTCAGTATGTGAAAGCCCAGCCAGCTCAGAGGACGATTTATCCAGCTTGTAAAAGATAAGAGAGAAGAGAGAAGCTGCCCTAATCTAAATAACACACAGGCAGTGTGCAGAGAGGGGCCTGGAAGGGGGAGTTCATAGCAGAACCACAACACTGAAGAACTTGGCAGCCTTCCAGACACAGGCCGACAAGTCTGACAGGGGAAAGATACATTAATTTATTACAGAGATAGTGATAGTGGAAAGTGCTGCAGTAAGCCAGAACACATTAGAATGGCTTTTGGAACTTGTAGGATGATAAAAAACAGGATGCAATTTTTGTTACGGAGTCTCTTTAAGGAGAATAGAGTGGGTACAAGTCAAAAAACATTTTTCAAAAAGACCCTGTGGTTTTCGAGAAGATTGATTTAAAAATGCAAAGAAAAATGGTTTTTAAACTCAGAAAAATTAGTTTAAAAAACATTTTTGCTTTGCACTTTTTAAAATCCGTTTTCTCAAAAACTACAATGTCTTTTTGAAAATCTTTTTTTTTTTGGCTTTTACCACTATTTTCCTTAACATATGTAGCAATTTCAGTGGCAATAGCACGTATAGGGGCTTTGCTAAATTCGTTATGAAATTGTGTGAAACTTACGCAAAATTACGAATGAGTACAATTTACAGACCAATTTGAATCATGATTTTTAGAACTGAGACTTTTGATTTAAAATGTCTATAGGAAATGGGTGCTCATCATCACTACACTACATAAACATTTGCTGTATAGGCTCTTGACCAAACCACAACATCTTCTTTAACCCTTTGAGCACCTGAGGTTTATACCCCATCATAGTGACAGGCCATGTTTTACATTTCAGCACCTCCCATCTTTAATGGTTTATTGCTCGGTCATACAACTTGGCACCCAACTTGATTGCTGCTGCGATTTGTAGGTTTTTTTTAATTGTGAAAAAAATATTTTTTTTATCCCCCTCCCCTCTAAATTGGCCGATACACTGTTACAAATACTACACTACATGTAATGATCAGTGGCGTATCTGATGATCAGAACGTGCTCTATCAGAACAGTAGTCAGTACTTTATTCAGAGTGTGATCACATATGTATTAGTGCACAGTAATACTCCTAAAGTGATAGCCCTTGGTGGCTGGGGCTATCACTAGACAGAGAGTGGTCGTACAAGCGAGGTCGGTAACGGGTCGGTCTGCACCAAGCACCCACTTAACCCGTACCCGCACCCAAAGTACCTGCATTCAAAACCCATGTGATGCCCAAAGCCCACCCATAGCCAGCACCCAGTAAAGGCATGGCGCCAAGTATTCGCACCCATGTCACATTCAGTACCTGTACCCAGCACCCACATGACATCGAGTACATGCACCCAGATCTTACATGGCACTAAGTTCTTGCAATCAACACCCGCATGACACTCGATACCCAACCATAGCCAGAACCCACATGACACTCAGTACTTACACCCAGAACTCACATGGCACCCATCATCTGCATTCAGCAGCATGACAATCAATACCCCCCTAGCCAGAAACGAGGAGGGGGGAGGCATGCGGGGGAAGGCATTGCCAGGCCCCTTTTTTAAATTTGAGCACCCCCCACTTAAGGACCCTCTGCACGGCCCTGGCTAAATGTATTGGAGGCAGAGTATCAGCAGGACAGCCAGGCTACAGGTATTGTTAAAAAGGGAATAACTATGGCAGCCTCCATATCCCTCTCACTTCAGGTTCCCTGTTGGAGTCTCATGCTCTACCGTCTGAGCTAGCCAGGCTAAGCCATATGATATAGGATGCCTCTATGTACTGTATGTGCCCTTCCTGAGCTTTTTGAGGCCATATTTACACACAGGTTCTTTACTTGTATATGAAACCTTCATGTTGGGAAGACATGTGCTTCCCAGTTGAAGATGTATTTGATCTTTTTAAGGGGCCCATACACTGGTCGATTTCAGCCATTGATAGATCGATCGATTCTATTCTATAGAATCACGGGCAGCACGGTGGCGTAGTGGTTAGCTCTCTCGCCTTGCAGCGCTGGGTCCCTGGTTCGAATTCCAGCCAAGGCACTATCTGCAAAGAGTTTGTATGTTCTCTCCGTGTCTGCGTGGGTTTCCCCCGGGCACTCCGGTTTGGCTCCCCCTAAAATTGGCCCTAGACTACAGTACTTACACTACATAATATAGACATATGGCAATGGTAGGGATTAGATTGTGAGCTCCTTTGAGGGACAGTTAGTGACAAGATATATATATACATTGTACAGTGCTGCGTAATATGTCGGTGCTATATAAATACTAAATAATAATAATAATTCTATAGAATCGATCGATTGATCAGAAATCAATCGATTTGTGGACGATTTTGATCAATTTGATCTGACAGGATGGAAAATCTGGGTCGATCTGCTGCTGGCAGCAGACTGATGGCCCATAGAGTTGCATTGGATCTAATGGGCCAATCAGGGCCGGATTTACCATAAGGCATTGTAGGCATGTGCCTACAGGCGTCTGATGATGGAAAGGTGGCTCACTCACCTACCCAAGTGCCTCCCTCCTTCCTTACAGTCCCGAGTGGAGTGTAAATAAGAGGTTATTCGCTGGGCCTTCGCCTTCCACTGACGATCTCCTTTCAGTCAGGGGCACTTATAGCTACCTAATACTTGGGGGCACTGCTAGATGCTTAATATTGAGGGTACTGCTGGCTACCTAATACTAAGGGACACCTGTAGCAACCTATGATGGGCAAGGGAAGTAAGGGAGGAGTGACAGCTGGGACAGCCAGCACACTTGCGGGGCAGTTCGGTGGGTGTTTGTGGGTTATTGGAGAGGGAAGTCTAGGATGCCAGGACATCTGTGCCTATAGGCTCCTGTGATGTAAATCCGGGCCTGGGTCCAATAATGCATTTAGATCGATTTCCAATAGATTTCATTCTGAAATCTATTGGAAATCTGTTCCTAGTGTGTGCCACACATCAGATAGTTTCCAGTCAGATTGGACTTAACAGGCATCTGCCAGAAATCTATCTGATGGTCGAATCTGCTGCAAATCTATAAGTGTATGGCCACCTTTATTCGAGCCAACACTATATACGTATACGAGCTACAAGATGTACTATGTCTAGACTACAGGAGCAGACATTCTCTCCTTGACCTCTAGGCTACCTCTTTTGTATAAATATTTAGTCCCAGAGCTACAAGATGTACCTTGTCTGTTCTCTAAAGCCTCATCTACACGGTACAATTTTCCATCAAATGGACGGATCTATTAGATAAATCTAATAAGAAATTGCATCATGTGTAGATGTCCAAATAGTTTCAGATCAATTTTGCGATAGATTTTGCTTTAAGTACCCAAAATCTATTGCAAAATCTAACACAATCTGATTGGACCGGTTGGAAATGATCTAATAGATCTGACGGAAAATGTTACTGTGTACATGAGGCTTTAAAGGGGAACTGAAGAGAGAGGTACATGGAGGCTGCCATGTTTATTTCCTTTTAAGCAATACCAGTTGCCTGGCAGCCCTGCTGATCCTCTCCCTCTACTACTATTAGCCATAGCCCCTGAACAAGCATGCAGCAGATCAGGTGTTTCAGACTTTAAATTCAGATCTGACAAGACTAGCTGCATGCTTGTTTCTGGTGTTATTCAGATACTACTGCAGAGAAATAGACCAGCAGTGCTGCCAGGCAACTAGTATTGATTAAAAGGAAATAAATATGGCATCCTCCGTATACCTCTTACTTCAGTTCCCCTTTAAAGTTAAACTTAACTGAACTGATTAACCTTAATTAACGTTAAACTGATTAACTAGTTAATCGCTAACGTTTTTTTTCCCTTAAGGTGCGTACACACGACATACCGCCGCAAACTACGGGTCGTCAGACCCTCCCGCTGGGCGGACGTTCAGCCAACAGTAGCACGTGTGTACGCGCTGTCGGCAGACTGATAAGGCTGTTTCTGAACGATCCGCTCATCTTTCAGCACTCCTCCCTTTCATTCACCAATAACTTAATCACTTCTTAACAAGATTTCATTCACCAATAACTTAATCACTACTTAACCACTTGCCGACCAGTGGATTTCGGTCTGATCTGTGCTGCGTGGACTCTCCAGCCCGCAGCACAGATTAGGTTTTAGCCAGGGCGATCAGACTTACCCCCTTTTTTCCCCACTAGGGGGATGTCCTGCTGGGGGGGTCTGATCGCCGCCGGCTCTCTGCGCTTTGCGGGGGGGGGCTCGTCAAAGCCCCCTCCGCAGCGTTTTCGGCGCTCCGTCCCCCTACCTCCCTCCCTCCCTGAGCTGCGCAGGACGGATATCCGTCCTGCGCATTGTAGGATAGGCTTCAGCCTATCAAATGACGGCGATCCCCGGGCAATCAGAGGCCGGGGATCGCCGATCTCCCATACGGTGTGAACAGCGGGGATTTCTTCCCCGCATGTTTACATTTTGCCGGCGAGCCGCGATCGGCGGCTCTCCGGCTGTTCACGGAGACAGCCTCCGTGAACGGACATGGAGGAGCGGCCGTTTCCATGGAAACCCGCCGACGACCAGTTTACGCCAATCGGCGTTAGCTGGTCGTCAAGAGGTTAACAAGACAAAATGATCCATAATTTTATTTTTTTTTTGCCACCAATTAGGCTTTCTTTAGGTGGCATATTTTGCTAAGAATTATTTTATTCTAAGTGTATTTTAATGGGAATAATAAGAAAAAAAAAATAAGAAAAATCATTATTTCTCAGTTTTTTGGCAATTATATCTGTAGGTTTAAATTAAAAGATTCTACTTTGGCTAAAAACTCATATTTTATTTGCCCATTTGTCCCAGGTTATTAAGTTTAAAATATTTCCCTAGTACAATGTAAGGCGACCATTAGAAGAAGCCCCAGGTAAGTTAAACTCCCCCCGACCCCCTATAGTACTGCTTTAAGAAAACAAGTGTATTCATTCATGAGTCTTAGTGAAATGCAAACTTGTTACATGAGGAGTTATAGTCTTTTGTTTTGGACTAAAGAATGTCAAACAAAAATCTAGGACAGGAAGTTAAAGGGACACTTAAGTCAAACAAAAAAAATGAGTTTTACTCACCTAGGGCTTCCAATAGCCCCCTGCAGCTGTCCGGTGCCCTCGCCGTCTCCCTCCGATCCTCCTGGCCCCGCCGGCAGCCATTTCCTGTTTCGGTGACAGGAGCTGACAGGCTAGGGACACGAGTGATTCTTCGCGTTCCTGGCCACATTAGCACCCTCTATGCTGCTATATGGTATATGATATATGCTATAGCAGCATAGATGGCGCTATTGTGGCCAGGAACGCGAAGAATCACTCGCGTCCCCATCCTGTCAGCTCCTGTCACCGAAACAGGAAGTGGCTGCCGGCGGGGCCACGAGGATCGGAGGGAGACAGCGAGGGCACCGGACAGCTGCAGGGGGCTATTGGAAGCCCTAGGTGAGTAAAACTCATTTTTTTTGTTTGACTTAAGTGTCCCTTTAAAAGGAAATTCTACTTTCATTATAAAATGACCAAATATAGGGTTCCAATTTCTCTATATCTGATTGGATATTGGAATAAAATAGAAGAAAGCATAATTACATCTCCCGTACAGTTGGTCGCCCCCTACTGATTTAATGTTGAACTGTTTTGCTTTTATTTTCTCTTCTTGCAGACGCTGTTTGCTTTAGCTCATTACCAGATCTCCCGAGATGAGAACAATTTCCCCGAGCCGAACAAGTTCCTCCCACATCGCTGGTTACGTGACAACAAGATCAAGAACAACCCGTTCAGCTCCATCCCATTCGGGTACGGGGTCAGAGCTTGTCTCGGCCGGAGGATAGCGGAGCTGGAGATGCATCTGGTCTTATCACGGGTAAATAAAAAACAAACCTTTTTTAAATAAATTGTATAAAAGATACAGAGTGGATTCAAACTACAGTAGTATGGAAAATGTTGTGTACATAAAAATAAACCTATCTGCTGAGACAGTGGTTACATAGCAGAAGGAGCAGGGTAGGAGAGAGGAAGGAGCAGAGTCCTCCAGCAGCACAGAGTATATCAGGAGAGGAGAGTTAGAGGAAGGAGCAGAGTCCTCCAGCAGCACAGAGTATATCAGGAGAGGAGAGTTAGAGGAAGGAGCAGAGTCCTCCAGCAGCACAGAGTATATCAGGAGAGGAGAGTTAGAGGAAGGAGCAGAGTCCTCCAGCAACACAGAGTATATCAGGAGAGGAGAGTTAGAGGAAGGAGCAGAGTCCTCCAGCAGCACAGAGTATATCAGGAGAGGAGAGTTAGATGGAGGAAGGAGCAGAGTCCTCCAGCAGCACAGAGTATATCAGGAGAGGAGAGTTAGATGGAGGAAGGAGCAGAGTCCTCCAGCAGCACAGAGTATATCAGGAGAGGAGAGTTAGAGGAAGGAGCAGAGTCCTCCAGCAGCACAGAGTATATCAGGAGAGGAGAGTTAGATGGAGGAAGGAGCAGAGTCCTCCAGCAGCACAGAGTATATCAGGAGAGGAGAGTTAGATGGAGGAAGGAGCAGAGTCCTCCAGCAGCACAGAGTATATCAGGAGAGGAGGGTTAGATAGAGGAGGGAGCAGAGTCCTCCAGCAGCACAGAGTATATCAGGAGAGGAGAGTTAGAGGAAGGAGCAGAGTCCTCCAGCAGCACAGAGTATATCAGGAGAGGAGAGTTAGAGGAAGGAGCAGAGTCCTCCAGCAACACAGAGTATATCAGGAGAGGAGAGTTAGAGGAAGGAGCAGAGTCCTCCAGCAGCACAGAGTATATCAGGAGTAGAGAGAGGAAGGAGCAGAGTCCTCCAGCAGCACACAGTATATCAGGAGAGGAGGGTTAGAGGAAGGAGCAGAGTCCTCCAGCAGCACAGAGTATATCAGGAGAGGAGAGTTAGATGGAGGAAGGAGCAGAGTCCTCCAGCAGCACAGAGTATATCAGGAGAGGAGAGTTAGATGGAGGAAGGAGCAGAGTCCTCCAGCAGCACAGAGTATATCAGGAGAGGAGGGTTAGATAGAGGAGAGAGCAGAGTCCTCCAGCAGCACAGAGTATATCAGGAGAGGAGAGTTAGAGGAAGGAGCAGAGTCCTCCAGCAGCACAGAGTATATCAGGAGAGGAGAGTTAGAGGAAGGAGCAGAGTCCTCCAGCAACACAGAGTATATCAGGAGAGGAGAGTTAGAGGAAGGAGCAGAGTCCTCCAGCAGCACAGAGTATATCAGGAGAGGAGAGTTAGATGGAGGAAGGAGCAGAGTCCTCCAGCAGCACAGAGTATATCAGGAGAGGAGAGTTAGATGGAGGAAGGAGCAGAGTCCTCTAGCAGCACAGAGTATATTAGTAGAGGAGAGACAGAGGAAGGAGCAGAGTCCTCCAGCAGTACAGAGTATATTAGTAGAGGAGAGACAGAGGAAGGAGCAGAGTCCTCCAGCAGTACAGAGTATATCAGGAGAGGAGAGACAGAGGAAGGAGCAGAGTCCTCCAGCAGCACAGAGTATATCAGTAGAGGAGAGACAGAGGAAGAGCAGTCCTCCAGCAGCACAGAGTATATCAGGAGAGAAGAGTTAGATGGAGGAAGGAGCAGAGTCCTCCAGCAGTACAGCGTATATCAGGAGAGGAGAGTTAGATGGAGGAAGGAGCAGAGTCCTCCAGCAGCACAGAGTATATCAGGAGAGGAGAGAGGAAGGAGCAGAGTCCTCCAGCAGCACACAGTATATCAGGAGAGGAGGGTTAGAGGAAGGAGCAGAGTCCTCCAGCAGCACAGAGTATATCAGGAGAGGAGAGTTAGATGGAGGAAGGAGCAGAGTCCTCCAGCAGCACAGAGTATATCAGGAGAGGAGAGTTAGATGGAGGAAGGAGCAGAGTCCTCCAGCAGCACAGAGTATATCAGGAGAGGAGGGTTAGATAGAGGAGGGAGCAGAGTCCTCCAGCAGCACAGAGTATATCAGGAGAGGAGAGTTAGAGGAAGGAGCAGAGTCCTCCAGCAGCACAGAGTATATCAGGAGAGGAGAGTTAGAGGAAGGAGCAGAGTCCTCCAGCAACACAGAGTATATCAGGAGAGGAGAGTTAGAGGAAGGAGCAGAGTCCTCCAGCAGCACAGAGTATATCAGGAGAGGAGAGTTAGATGGAGGAAGGAGCAGAGTCCTCCAGCAGCACAGAGTATATCAGGAGAGGAGAGTTAGATGGAGGAAGGAGCAGAGTCCTCTAGCAGCACAGAGTATATTAGTAGAGGAGAGACAGAGGAAGGAGCAGAGTCCTCCAGCAGTACAGAGTATATTAGTAGAGGAGAGACAGAGGAAGGAGCAGAGTCCTCCAGCAGTACAGAGTATATCAGGAGAGGAGAGACAGAGGAAGGAGCAGAGTCCTCCAGCAGCACAGAGTATATCAGTAGAGGAGAGACAGAGGAAGAGCAGTCCTCCAGCAGCACAGAGTATATCAGGAGAGAAGAGTTAGATGGAGGAAGGAGCAGAGTCCTCCAGCAGTACAGCGTATATCAGGAGAGGAGAGTTAGATGGAGGAAGGAGCAGAGTCCTCCAGCAGCACAGAGTATATCAGGAGAGGAGAGTTAGATAGAGGGAGGAGCAGAGTTCTCCATCAGCACAGAGTATATCAGGAGTAGAGAGAGGAAGGATCAGAGTCCTCCAGCAGTACAGTGTATATCAGGAGAGGAGAGTTAGATAAAGGGAGGATCAGAGTCCTCCAGCAGCACAGAGTATATCAGGAGTAGATAGAGGAAGGAGCAGAGTCCTCCAGCGGCACAGAGTATATCAGGAGAGGAGAGTTAGAGGAAGGATCAGAGTCCTCCAGCAGTACAGCGTATATCAGGAGAGGAGAGTTAGATAAAGGGAGGATCAGAGTCCTCCAGCAGCACAGAGTATATTAGGAGTAGATAGAGGAAGGCGCAGAGTCCTCCAGCAGCACAGAGTATATCAGGAGTAGAGAGAGGAAGGATCAGAGTCCTCCAGCAGTACAGCGTATATCAGGAGAGGAGAGTTAGATAAAGGGAGGATCAGAGTCCTCCAGCAGCACAGAGTATATTAGGAGTAGATAGAGGAAGGAGCAGAGTCCTCCAGCAGCACAGAGTATATCAGGAGAGGAGAGTTAGAGGAAGGATCAGAGTCCTCCAGCAGTACAGCGTATATCAGGAGAGGAGAGTTAGATAAAGGGAGGATCAGAGTCCTCCAGCAGCACAGAGTATATTAGGAGTAGATAGAGGAAGGAGCAGAGTCCTCCAGCAGCACAGAGTATATCAGGAGAGGAGAGTTAGAGGAAGGAGCAGAGTCCTCCAGCAGCACAGAGTATATCAGGAGTAGAGAGAGGAAGGCGCAGAGTCCTCCAGCAGCACAGAGTATATCAGGAGTAGAGAGAGGAAGGAGCAGAGTCCTCCAGCATCACAGAGTATATCAGGAGTAGAGAGAGGAAGGAGCAGAGTCCTCCAGCAGCACAGAGTATATCAGGAGAGGAGAGACAGAGGAAGGAACAGAGTCCTCCAGCAGCACATAGTATATCAGGAGAGAAGAGTTAGATAGAGAAAGGAGCAGAGTCCTTCAGCAGCACAGAGTATATCAGGAGTAGAGAGAGGAAGGAGCAGAGTCCTCCAGCAGCACAGAGTATATCAGGAGTAGAGAGAGGAAGGAGCAGAGTCTTCCAGCAGCACACAGTATATCAGGAGAGGAGGGATAGGCAGAGGGAGGAGCTGAGTCCTCCAGCAGCACAGAATATATCAGGAGTAGAGAGAGGAAGGAGCAGAGTCCTCCAGCAGCACAGAGTATATCAGGAGAGGAGGGTTGGGCAGAGGAAGGAGCAGAGTCCTCCAGCAGCACAGAGTATATCAGGGGAGGAGGGTTAGACAGAGGGAGGAGCAGAGTCCTCCAGCAGCACAGAGTATATCAGGGGAGGAGAGTTAGACAGAGGGAGGAGCAGAGTCCTCTAGCAGCACAGAGTATATCAGGGGAGGAGAGTTAGACAGAGGGAGGAGCAGAGTCCTCTAGCAGCAGAAGAAAGCATTGTAGTGAACCATGTATGGATCCATAAGCTGCAACCAAATAGAATGAACAATGTAATCTATTTCCTTTCGTTTCTTTGTTTCACAGATAATTAAGAAGTATGAGATCAGGCCAGACCCCCGAGGCGGAGAGGTGACCCCCATGGCCAGAATTGTCCTGACCCCAAGCCGGCCTATTAATCTCCAGTTTATGGAGAGACCTGATACCAGCTTTGTCTAAATTTTCTCAGGGGCATCCCCATAAAAAGACACAGAGCTAAAACTTGGAGATCTAAAGGCAGTGTAAAGCATGGGAGGCAGACCTTGGCCAATGGCCATTCAAGGCCATGTCTGGTGAGATTCTAATGTGTGTACAGCTCAACTATTACAACAGTGAAGAAAGAGTGCATTGTTCCCTTTTTTACCCCGCCCATCACGCCTTCATCCCGCCTCCCCTTTCCATAGCAACAGTACATGTCGCTCACCTGTAGCCAAGCAACGTGTCTGTATACACGCATGCCCATAGCAGTCACCCTAGGGATGGGGTCCCGATAGCTATTTGCTTATGTACGTACATTAAGGCTTCGGAATAATGTAATGAACACTTTTTTCAAGGAGATGATCTTTATCTCAATTGAGTTATAAGGTCCCATCATTTTTCCAGCACAAGTATAACACATTAAATCTGATGACCAAATCATATCTGATCCCATTTTTATATTGACATGGGTTGTTTTCGCCCTAAGACTGTACATTGTATGTGTTGGAAATGTGTGCACAAAATTGCTTACACTCTTGTGCTAAACAAATGTAAATGCAGCCTTAAAATACCAATAACATGACCACTGCATTACCAGGAATAACATCCTTAAAGAGAACCTGTAACAAAAAAAAGTTCCCCTGGGGGGTGCTCACCTCGGGAGGGGGAAGCCTCAGGGTCCCAAAGAGGCTTCTCCCATCCCTGTAGCTGCAGGCAATCCAGCGCTGGCTCCCCTGAAGTATCCCGGAATCCTCCCTCGACAAGCCTGACAAGCGCTGATTTATTTACCTTCCCTGGCTGCAGCGGGGGCGCTGTTGCGGCTCTCAGCACGGAGATAGGTGAAAATAGCCAACCTCCGTCGGGTCCGCTCTACTGCGCAGGAGCCTTGCGCCTGCGCAGTAGAGCGGCCTGACAGCGATCGGCTATTTCCGCCTATCTCCGAGGCGGAGAGCTGATACTGCGCATGCGCTGGAGCCGGGAAGGTAAATATTTACATCACCGCTGTTCGGGGAGCTTTATTGCCGCCGCCGTGGGACCGAGGAGGACGGGGGAAGCCTCAATAGGATCAGGAGGCTTCCCCCACCCGAGGTGAGTACCCCCCAGGGGAGGTTTTTTTCATTACGGGTTTTCTTTAAAGGATTTCCGTGGCAAACAGGTTCATCTTTACTTACCTGTAGCTTCTTCAGCCCCTAGAAGTCATTTTGGTCCCTCACCGGACCTCCTCGGTGTCCCACTGGCCACCCTTGCCGACTCATCGGCTTCTGGGCCCAGTGATGTGGACACGTACACGCTCACATGCAACTGCGCATGAGTAGAAGCGCCGACACACCGATGGGTCAGCGATCTGTACGGGAGGCCAGCGGAGAGTGCGCAGAGGCCTGGAGCTGCGGAGAGGGACCTAAATTACTTCTAGATGCTGGAAGAAGCTCCAGGTACATAAAGATAGATTAACCTGTTCGCCTCGGGAGTCCTTTAAACCAGATATTTAACTGGAAAAAAGTTTTGGTAACACAGAAGCTTCATCATCTTCTTGATCAAAAAGAGCGGTTTCCTGTTTACTCTTCACTGCTATCTGCTGCTAAAATCTAGTACTGCCAGCGGAATACAACAGCTTCCTTATGTCTTGGACTCTCAGTCTTAAAGTCACTTTCTAAAGAACGGAGAGCAATAAAGAGCACTGCTCTTGATTTTTACAGATTTTTATATAAAATCGAAGATACAAACAATACATGGTTACAGACCAGAACATCATAAACACCCCCACCATGCCCAAATGCCCTTTGCCCCACCTGTGGGGGTTGATAGAGGCCTTCAATTCATTATAAATACCCAACCATGCCCAATCTCCCTTTGCCCCACCTGTGGGGGTTGAGAGGGGTTATCATTCCATCAAAACATCATAAATACCCCACCACGCCCAAACCCCCGTTGTCCCTCCCATGGTCCACCACCGCTATCAATCCATCAGAATACAGAGGAAGGAGGAAAATGAACACAGAACCTAAAGTTCAAGTATTATTCCAAACTATGCCTTGATCCTCTATATAAGTCAGCAAAGGGTTCAAAACTTTGAGAAACTTAGAGGGATAGTTACGAAGCAGGTAAGTGATCCTGTATAGAGTTCGAGATTGAATAACTTAAGACGTCCACATAGCAAAAGAGGGAAAATAACTTTATGTAGGCTGGATTTGAACCCATGAAGTTCTGGTCCAAGACAGAAGCTTTACCTTTATGTCAAATCATGGTCGCTGCTCTTGAAAACGCAAGAAAAACGTTCTCCTTCAGACACTGGAGTTGGTGACCTAGGACCCCCCATCAGGGAAGTCTCTGTTTCATGAAAACCGTATCTCTGATTTAAAGTCAATGGAAACCTTTAAAAAAAACAACAGATATTTAGGGAGAGGAAAGACTCTGGGTCCTATAGAGCCTTCCCCGCTCCTCTCCAGGTGCCCGTTCCAGCACTGGCTCCCCCGTAGCAGTGTTTGGCTAAATTAGTCGAATACTGCTCTCTCCGCCGCCGAAGGGAGGCTTTGAAAAACCAGAGAGCTCCCGAAGATGCGGTGCTCGCACATGCACAGTATGGAGCTGCCTGGCTTCGGGAGGACTCGGCTCCCAAAGACTTCTGAATAGAGATGAGCGTAATGACTTAATTACGATTTCGCGAAATTTCGCGTAATTAGTGTAATTACGATTATGGCCGTAAGTACATAATTGTAATGAAGAAGGATTTCGCGAAATTCCGCGTAAGCGTAATTTTTGCGTAATTTTCGCGTTACGGTGGGTATCGCGAAATTACGTTTGCCTTGCATGCAAACGTTTGTAGGCGTAGTTTACACCCTTGAACTGCGCATGCTTAGTTTTTACATTATTTAACGCGAAAAAGCGTTTATATGCGAAAATTTGTTAGCGTTCGTCTGACTACCGCTGATTCGCTTCTGATTGGCTAATGCGAACAAGTAATTTTTTATAGCTAACAAGTAATTACGAAATTCGCGAAATTACGAAGAAATGCGAAATTACGGGATGGTTTAACGCGAAATTACGTTATGGTTTAACGCGAAACTATGTTATGAACGAAACGCGAAATTACGCGTTAAAAATTACGCTTACGGTATTTTCAATTACGATTTTAATGGCAATTACGCTACCATAATTTCGCATCGTAATAGCAAATTTCGCATGCGTAATTATAGTAACGCGAAATTTCGAAAATTCTTCCCAGTTAGTAGAAGTAAACAAACTAGTATCAAACCCAAAGTTATCTTTACTCATAGTTAATTACAAAAGCAAAGGTTAAAAAAGTTTATTGGTCATGTTATGTTACCACTCAGAGCTCTGTTTTCATCTCATGTGAACACATACAGCATTTTGTATAATGTGAAATAAAGTTAATTTTAAGTGTTGGTATTCATATACCAAAGTATAGCTAAAATGTTTGGCATACTTTCATTACTGATTTTAGCCCAGTTTTTAAATATAATTACGACGTCATTCATTTGTTTAAAGCAAAAAGCAACCAGGACCTGATTATGACTAGTTTTGTTTATGCTGAAATGTATGATACTGCTGTTTATTCAGTTGTCACTCGAAAAGTTAAGACTTATGAAACCTTTCATTCATATATTATCACACTGTAATTGTTTGCTGGCCACACAGAAGTTTTATGGCCTATAATTAGTTTTCAGGAGATGTCCCTTTAATCTGCCAAGCCCACTATATGATGTCACGACTTTGTGGCAGTGAAGCCATGACAAACATGGATCGAGTATCTTCAGAAAGAAACTAAAAAGGTAGAAAATAGGGTCTTGAAATCATTGGCCAGAATTAAGGCAGTTAGGATCTGCTCAGAATTTACAATGAAATGTACTTAATTTAAAATACATTTCACTAAAAGGGAACCCAAAGTAATACAAAAAAAGTCAGTTTAACTTAGATGGGGCTTCTGCCTCCTGCAGCCACCCTGTGCCTGCGCCGTCACTAAGGGTTCCTCCGATTCCCTGCAGCACCCTACTTTCTGTTTTGCCGATTCAGCGAGTCGACGGCCGCACCTGCTCATACTGTGCATGCGTAGGATGCTCCCAGCAATTTGAGGATGTGCGTGGCCAGGGCCGTGCAGGTCAGTGGTCATCGACTCACTGAGTCACCCGAACTGAAAGTGGGGCGATGCAGGGGAACGGAGGACCGCCCGGCGCTCAGTGACAGCGCAGGCACAGGATGGCTGCAAGGGAGCCTGTAGAAGCCTCCCTTTTTAACGAGAGCCCAAGGTAGGCTCCTAAAATTTTAAAAAAAATATCTGCCTCCCAAGGAACCGCCTCAGGTTCTTTTTTAGTCTATACAGTGCTAGCTACCTACCAGTCAAGACAATCACAAGTTTGTTTTCGCCTAAAGTTTATATCCCAGTTCAGCCTTTCATTTGTTTTAATGCAGATGTCAGTAAATCTGCAGATAGTTTTTGTACTTTGCTCATCTGTTTTTATTTTTTGCAATATATTGAAGGCACCTGACTTCTGGAAGGCTGCATCCAGTAGATCCTCACTGCCAGGAGATATAATTGCTGCTACCTCACTTTAATTATTTTTGTATTGTATGAATGTAACTGATAATCAGGTGACCTTGTTTACCAAGCAGAGTAATAAAATATTTTCTTCATAAGCAAATCTTGTGTCTGAACTCTAATTACATATCGATTGTTACAAAGTGAAAAATGCTGGACTTTGGGTAAGAACCGGAACAGTTCTGAAACAATCAGAATCAGTGCTCGAAAAATGGATGGAGACTGGAAACTGCATGTGCAGTATTGGACTGGTACCACTATTTGCACTCAATTCCCTGCCCCCCAAGTCTTTTTCTACAGGACAAGGGTGACAAGGTGCCCAGGGAAGATAAAACTTCATTAAAGAGAGCCCGAGGTGGGCTCAGGAAAAAAACAAAAAGTAGGCTACCTGATCCGGAGGGCTGAGCGGATCAGGTAGCCTTAAAAACTGCCACTGCCGTGGGCTGCACTGGCCCACTTTCACTTTCGTGACCTATAGGTCACAACACTGCACAGAGAGACTGTGTGTCTCTCACAACATGCAGGGAGGCAGGGGAGTGACAGGAGACGTGGCCAGGGAGAGCTGCCCAATGACAGCTCTGGAGACCCTGCAGGAACGCTTTTTGAACATTTTGAACAGGGAATCCCTCTCCCTGTGTTTACCTCCGAGATAATGACAAATATGGTCTATAGCGCGGCGGTGGGGGGAGGGGCAGAGAGCGACGGTGTGGGGACACAGAGGCAAGTCATGAGGCACAGAACATGCCTTTGTGCCCCATCTGCCCACCTCGGGTTCTCTTTAGAAGCAAAAGAGGCAGTCCATGACTTTTGGCTCTACTACAGTGGCACTTTTTACTGGCCTGAGGAAGTTGGCTTGTACCCACAAAACGTGTTGCCTGTGCAAATAAAACTGTATTTAAACTCATTCCGCTAGTGTCGTGTGAGAGGTAAGCCACCTTTACCTTAGTTTTATTTTTCTTTTAGTGATGTTTTATCCTCCCTGGGCGTCTCTCCACCCTTGTTGCGGTAGTTTACCACCCCCTTCTGGTGGGAGCCATTGAACCATAGTGGCTTAGCCATCTACCAGTTCCAGTGACTTTTTTCCAAGAGTGCAACCAATCCTTTACTGGAGTTCCCCAGTAAAGACAGGCTTGTTTCTCCATCTGCTTCATGTGTTTGGTTGCGTCTTGCTGCAAGCCACCTTTGTGAGTATCATTCTATCTGGACATTTCTTCCAATAGTAGTCACATATTGTGCTATTGGGCTCCCGTTGTCTCTGTGTCTTTTCGAAGGTGTCACCCTTCTCCCGAATTTCTCTACATGAGGTGATGTTGGGTTATAATACATTTATATCACTTCTTGATCTTCAGTAAAGAACATTGATTGCTTGCATGGTGCCTACTGCCAACCTTTTTCTTCTTGCATGCCATATTCATTGCTCCTCCACACTGGCAAGTGCACAGCAACATAGCTGATGAGCTCTCTCCATGCTGCATACCTGGCTCCTGATCACGTGACAGGTATTGGGAACCGGTAGATGGAAGCATAGAATGTTCGGCTACTGGGAGGAAGAGGAGACCCAATGCAGCACTGGTGGGAGGAAGGAGCAGCGTCTGTCTGAGCTTTTTAGTTGGGATTCGGGAATTAATGTGTTCATTTACTTTCTGGTATTGATTTATGAGTCTGTCTGTGTAAATAAGAAGTGACAAATATTCAGTCATGGATAGACTTTGACCTTAAAGGGGCCCATACACCTAACGCTTTTCCCGCCGATGTACGGCGATTCGATCACAGTGATCGAATCGGCTGTGAAATCGCCACGCACACCGGCGCTGACAGAACGATTGCTTTCCGTCCGAAATCGATCGTTCCCATCGATTCCCGTCGATCCATCCGTGCGGTAGAATTTTCTCGATCGCCGACGGGTCAGGAGTGCGTCGATAGCGGCGTTCGAATGCCCGACGACCGACGCAATACAGCGGGTATACATTACCTGTTCCGGCCGGCGCGAGTCCCCTGGTCCCCGCTGTCTTCTTTCCGCGTTGGGTTCCGGACCGGCTGCAGCTACACAGAACTTCCTGTCCTGGCAGGAAGTTTAAACAGTAGTGCGCCCTCTACTGTTTAAACTTCCCCTGGAAAGGAAGTTCAGTAGCTGCAGGAACGGTCTGGAGCCCGGAGCGGAGAAGAAGACAGGGGACTTGCGCCGGCCGGAACAGGTAATGCATGCAGGGGGGGGCGCAGCAGTGGCAGCTCCACAGATTGTGATGGGTTTCAGGCTGAAATCGATTCACAATTTGTTTGCAGTAAAGGTGGCCATACGATCCCTCTCTGATCAGATTCGATCAGAGAGGGATCTATCTGTTGGTCGAATCTGATGGCAAATCGACCAGTGTATGGCCACCTTAAGAAACTTAATTGGTTGAATGGAGGAGACGGAGCACACATAGCCCCTGTAGGTTTTAACAAGTGGTGTCTGAGGTGTCTTTTGACATATGAAACTGTTAATAGCTGGAGTGTTTTTGGAATGTCGGCATTCGGGTGGTAGCAACAACAGCTGGCCTTGAAGGGCGGGTTGGCTGGATGACCCCAAGTGTATCACTAAATGCTCTATGTGCGAATAACTCCTCTGACACATCAAGTGGAGCAGCTGTGTTGCTAGTGGTAGTGTTAAGTTTTTGTGGGAAACCAGAAGTAGAGCAGGAGGACGACGGTGCGTCAAGGAGGTTCTGTGCAGAAGCTGTAGAAGATGTGGTGCGCTGTTTAAGCCAGTCAAACCTTCTGAGCACTGTACTTTGGTCAAGGACCGCACGAAATCACGCCAGCACGACCTCGAAAATACCTGCGCGGGGAGTGGAGGGGTGGTGGTCTGCCTCTGCATGTTATTTTTTCCATATTGGGGGTATGCAGTACTACTAACAATATTTAAAAGTGTTAGACAGTGGGCTCGATTCACTGAAGGGTGCTAAGTGTTAGCACGGCAGTGAAAAGCCACTTTGCACGTGCAAACTACTTGGCACCCAAGTTTGCATGTGCAAAGCCTTAACACTCGAGTTAGCACATGCAAAGCCTTTACACTCCAGTTAGCACATGCAAAGCCTTTACACGTGATTTATCACGCTTCAGTGAATCAAGCCCAGTGTGTGTAATCACAAAGAGGCACACAATCAGTGTCAAATGCACAGCAGGTGTGTGTGTATCACTGGGCTGTGTACTTTAACACACACACACACACACAGAGATATCCTATAGTACTGTAACAATCGGTGTCAGCAACACAGAGTTTTTTCTGATTATTGGTGATCTGCAGTATCACCAATAATACAGATGCTATACCTGATTATATGGAGATCTGCAGAATCACCAATAATACTAGTATAGCTAGACACAGGACACCCAATGTGATAAAGTTTCTCCCGAAGAGCGGGAGATACAGACACTACTGCAGCCAAGGATTCCCTGAAGAGCAGGGAATCAGACTGCACTGCAGACAGTGGACCCCTGAGGGGCAGGTTGCCACTGACTGTGCGGAAGATAATCTCCTTATGTGGAGGAGATACAGACTGTACTGCAGCTGAGAGTTCCCCGAGGAGCAGGGAACCTTGGATAGTACTGCAGCCAGTGGACACCTGAGGAGCAGGGACCACTGGCTGGGCTGCAGGAGAGAGAACTGAGTGAATGAGAGGTATAATAGAACTGCAGCCGAGGATTCCCTGATGAGCAGGAAATCAGATGGTACTGCAGCCAGTGGACACCTGAGGGGCAGGGACCACTGACTGGGCTGCAAGAGTGGTAACTGGTGAAGTGAGAGATGTGGTTGGGCTGCAGCCAAGGATTCCCTGAGGGGCAGAGAATCAGACTGTGCTGCGGCCAAGGATTCCCTGATGGACTGGGAATCAGACTGTACTGCAGCAAGTGGACTCCTGAGGGGTAGAGACCACTGAATGAGCTGCAAGATGGTCTTTCTGAGAAGCAGGTGACCCTTGCAGCTAATGAACACCTGGAGAGCAAGTGTCACGGACAGTACAATAAGGCTGATCACCCATGGAATGAGTGACAGCCAGAAAGGTCAGACAAGCCAGGTCGGCAACACACGGACAGATAAAGTACAGAGACGGAAGACTGATTCGGTATCCGGGTACAGGCAAGATTGGCAACAGGTTATCAGATAGGCAAAGGTACCAAATCAGTAAGCAGGAGAGTGGTCAGGAAAGCCAGAGATCATAACAGGTAACAGTATATATCTCAATCCTAATCTAGGTGTGAAGTCCTTGATTTCAACACCTGGGAACTAGTCTAACACATAAACAGTATCAATGTAGCAATCTCCTAGTCTTAGGTGTGAAGTCCTTGGTTTCAACATCTGGGAACTAGTCTAACACATAAACAGTAGCAATGTAGCAATCTCCTAGTCTTAGGTGTGAAGTCCTTGGTTTCAACACCTGGGAACTAGTCTACAGAATGGTAATCAAGTCTCACAATACAATAATACTTTTAAGGCTATCAACGGAATCTGACTAAGTGTGAATTCCCAGCTCCGGCTGGTTCTAACACACTGTAAGATCTGACTGGGGTCTGAGCGCTCACACGTAAGCATTCGCAACAGCAGACAACTTGCAACTGACAGGCAAGTCCTATATATACCCAGAGCGCTCCACAGCGCCGCCCCAGTCACTCAGCCAATCCGTAGCATAGCTGGGATCAGCTGATCGGCATGATCAGCTGACTCCCCTTCTGCTAGCATAAAGGTCCTGTCGCCTGGCGCGCGCGTAGCTCTCAATCTGTGTGCACTAGAAGGACCAAGCGAACCAGCAGCATGTTGCTGCGCGGCAGAAGCCGCCGGCTGGAACGCGGAGATAGCCGCTCTGCCGCTTGCCCACGTGTCGGCATCTCCGCTATTCATTACAAGTACATTCAATCACAAATACAGTTGCAAGCTAAGCACTGCTTATGATACACAGTGTGCTGGCTTGCTTTCAATGGTTACTTAGAAGAGTATAGTACAACTACAAGGGCCAGCAACTGACTATAATTCCCAGAGTGCACCTCAAAACCTCTGGAGCCAGAGCTTTCTGTCATGCTGCCCCTATCCTTTGGAATTCCCTACCACACTCAGTAAAGACAACCCCATCCCTGGAGTTATTCAAATTCAGACTGAAAAGCCACCTGCAGACTTATAGAATTCTTCCGCTGTACCAAAAGTTTACCAATAAACCAATTACTCGTGTGAGCCATGCTTATGCGCTTTGAGTCCTACGGGAGGAAAGCGCTCTGCAAATGTTGCTTGCTGTTGTTTCGTATGGCGATTTTATAGAAGAAGTTGAGTTTCCCTCGAAGACGATGAGAGGACATGACAGAGGAGGAGATGCTGTTCCCTCGTCCTGCTCACATGTCATAACAAGCCTCAGCCTGCTCAGATTGTTCCCGGCCTGCTCCTCACACTTAGGTTTTATTTTGCAGCATTATTTCCAGCAGGGAAAGGGTGACAGAGGGATTTGCTGGCTCCAAGCATTGTGTAAGAAGTAGGAGGGGTGCTGGGCAGGATTCCTGAAAGCCACAACACAGATCAGGAAGGCTCAGCTTCCCCTCCAGCCATGCTAATCACCTTCTTCAGGCCAGGCTCCCCGAGTCTGGCCCGGGGGTCCCCATTGCTGCAGACATGCAGAGTTGGGGGGATACAGTCCAGAGCAATAACAGGAGCTGCGGCAGCTGGAGTAGCAGAAGAGGACAAGAAAAAGTTGAAAACATTGGAAGACTTACCTGGACCCTCCTTGCTCACAAACCTGTACTGGATCTTCATCAGGGGGTACCTCCTGCGTTCCCAGGAGCTGCAGGTAAGTCCTGAATTCATACTGAAACATAGCTCCCAAATGTCCCTCTTTCGGAGGTACAGTCAGGGGCGTAGCAAATAGGGGTTGCAGACGTTGCAACTGCATCGGGGCCCTTGGGCCAGAGGGGCCCCGAAGGGCCCTCCCTCAACTACAGTATTAGCTCTCTATTGGTCCTGTGCTCATAATAATCACTTATATAGATACTTTGAATAGTAGTAATCATTAACAAACTGTTCCCCATCCCCTTCTTGCACCTCTGACACTGTGGTTGTCATTGGTAGGTTAGGTTTTGGTGCGCAGTATCAATTGTTATGTATAGAGTGCTTGGGGGGCCCCATTGTAAAACTTGCATCGGGGCCCACAGCTTCTTAGCTACGCCACTGGATACAGTCCCTCTTTGGGAACCCTGTCACTCTGTCCCTCTTTCTTCCTCATTTGTCCCTCTTTCATGACGGATGTACAGTTCTATGTAAATAAATGTATTTTCTACTGAAAAAAAGTGTTTAATTGACTCTAAACTTTATTCCCATCATTTAAATTGGTATATTTCTTATTTTCAAATGTTAAAGTGAAGGAAAACTACTGGTGATAGAAAGGACCAGTATGGTTCGAATGTGAAAACGACATCTTTTGCATCTGAATTCTTTGTAATATGCATAGTGAGGGGTGTGTTGGAGGCGTGGTTAGAGGTATGGCAGGGGCAGTGTCCCTCTTTCTAATGTTAAAATGTTGGGAGGTACGGATACATTGAATATACTGTATTGTAGAGGCATAACTACCTTTCTGTGCAATTATGATGACGTTTCTGCTAATGATGCTTTCCGCCGCTAGTATGGTTCAGGTGAGCCAGAGAAAGAATCCATAGGGAAAGTCCGCTAACGTGAATGGGGTTCTAGTTGAGACATTCCCTCCTCCACCTTTAACAAATAAAACCATCTACATTGCTATAAAAGAAGCATTTCAACTGAGGCCTTATTCACATGATGTGAACGCAGGGCTGGATCTAGACGTTTTGCTGCCTGAAGTCAACTTTCGATGATGTGACATATCAGATGTCGCTGCTTCTGATCAAGTGCAGTGATTGGCCCAATGACGGTACCGTGGTCCCGCCCGCGAGACCATCGGAACCAGTTAGCAAAAGGAGCATTGGGCGGTTGTAATTGGCTGGTCTGGTGCGAGCACCCCTGCCTGATTGGTTGCGTGCCAAAGCTTGCCCTCTGACTGGCCATGGTGATCTCTTGCTGGTGACAGGGTTTTACCATAGCATGCCTTGATAAGAGGCAACACCTCACCTGCTCATGATATTATGGGGCAGGGTGGCAGGTGCCACCAGTCAATGAGGATGGGGATGCGTGGATGAGGAGGGTAGTGTGTGTGAACCAGGAAGGAGGGCGGGAGAGCGGAGAGGAGGGCAGGCGTCAGGTGGCCCAAACTGTTTGTCCAAATGCCACCTCCTAGATTATGCCGCCTGAATCATGTAATAATGTTCAGTAGCATTTTTTAGATAAACAACTGATGCATAGTTACAAAACAATTAACCAATGGATTTTGCAGAGTATTGCTCTGTAATCCAGGGGTGTTGCGATGTTGAAGGACAAATCTCATAAATGTAAAATCTAAAAGTACATGGATTCCCTCCCATAAACAAATAGAATAAATCCAAGCAAAGCTGTTTTCAGGCATAGGCAGACCAGGCAGATGCTTATGATGATGCATGCAGAAAGGGGGGGAGCACAGAGCTACAGTGGGATGCAAAAGTTTGGGCAACCTTGTTAATCATCATGATTGTCCTGTATAAATCGTCGGTTGTTAAGATAAAAAATGTCAGTTAAATATAACATATAGGAGACGCACACAGTACTATTTGAGAAGTGAAATGAAGTTTATTGCATTTACAGAAAGTGCGCAATAATTGTTTAAATAAAATTAGGCAGGTGCATAAATATCATTTTATTGATTTCAAAACCTTTATAACTAATTATTGGAATTCAAATTGGCTTGGTAAGCTCAGCTACATACACAGGTGAATCCAATCATGAGAAAGAAGTTTAAGGGGGTCAATTGTAAGTTTCCCTCCTATTTTAAATTTCTCTGAAGAGTAGCAACATGGGGTCTCAAAACAACTCTCAAATGACCTGAAGACAAAGATTGTTCACCATCATGGTTTAGGGGAAGGATACAGAAAGCAGTCTCAGAGATTTCAGCTGTCTGTTTCCATAGGTAGGAACATTTTGAGGAAATGGAAAACCAAAGTTTCAGTTCAAGTTAAGGCTCGACGTGGCAGACCAAGAAAAATCTCGGATAAACAGAAGCAATGAATGGTGAGAAAAGTCAGTCAATCCACAGACAAGCACCAAAGACCAACTGTACAACATCATCTTGCTGCAGATGTAGTCACTGTGCATCGCTCAACCATTCGGTGCTCTTTACACAAGGAGATGCTATATGTGAGAGTGATGCAGAGTAAGCCTTTTCTCCGCCCACAGCACAAACAGAGCCGCTTGAGGTATGCTAAAGCACATTTGGACAAGCCAGCTTCATTTTGGAATAAGATGCTGTGGACTGCTGAAACTAAAATTAAAGTTATTTGGGCATAACAAGGGGCATTATGCATGGAGGAAAAACAACACAGCATTTCAAGAAAAAGACCTGCTACCTACAGTAAAATATGGTGGTAGTCCCATCATGGCTGTGGGGATGTGTGGCCAGTGCAGGGACTGGGAATCTTGTCAAAGTTGAGGGACGCATGGATTCCACTCAGTATCAGCAGATTCTGG
The DNA here is from genome assembly GCF_040937935.1 of Hyperolius riggenbachi. Lineage (NCBI taxonomy): Eukaryota > Metazoa > Chordata > Amphibia > Anura > Hyperoliidae > Hyperolius > Hyperolius riggenbachi. The sequence continues at coordinate 299,083,065 of NC_090652.1, forward strand.
AGACCAATGTCCAGGAATCAGTGACAAAGCTGAAGCTGCGCCAGGGCTGGATCTTTCAATAAGACAACGACCCTAAACATTGCTCAAAATCCACTAAGGCATTCATGCAGAGTAACAAGTACAATGTTCTGGAATGGCCATCTCAGTCCCCAGACCTGAATATAATTTAAAATCTGTGGTGTGAGTTAAAGAGAGCTGTCCATGCTCTGAAGCCATCAAATCTGAATGAACTAGAGATGTTTTGTAAAGAGGAATGGCCCAAAATACCTTCAACCAGAATCCAGACTCTCATTGAAACCTACAGGAAGCGTTTAGAGCAGGGGTAGGGAACCTATGGCTCTTTTGATGGCTACATCTGGCTCACAGGGGTTGATTTACTAAGCTACATTGCTCAAGCAGCGCAGCTTAGTGTGGCAGCACAAGTAACATTTTCAAAGTAGGCACGCTAATTCTGTAGCATGCACTACTAACTTACTTGCGCTCCCCTCAAAACTAACGGCCGCTCCAATTGTCCAACCCTGGAACCTATCTGGTCCAGTGACTTTGTAGGACAAGATCCCTGCACATTAATTGGCCCAATAGGCTGTCTGTCACGTGACAGATAGCCTATTGGGCCAAAGTGCGGGGATCTCATCCTACAAAGTGAATAAACCCCAAAGTCAGCTAGCTAATTGTACAAGCTGTTAGTCAGTATTTCACCTGTCTGGCTCTTGGGAAAATTGCTGATGTTGCTGAAACCCAAGAGAAACTGAAGACGTGTCTGACACGTCCCCTGCGCCGAGGATTAACGGTGTACAGATCACCATGGCAACAGGGACGTGAGCCCTCTGCTGCACGTGCGCACTGTCCCAGTTTGAAACATATTGTATGGCTCTCATTGAATTACATTTTAAAATATGTGGAGTTTATGGCTCTCTCAGCCAAAAAGGTTCCTGACCCCTGGTTTAGAGGCTGTAATTTCTGCAAAAGGAGGATCTACTAAATATTGATTTCATTTATTTTTTGTGGTGCTCAAACTTATGCACCTGCCTAATTTTGTTTAAACAATTATTGCACACTTTCTGTAAATCCAATAAACTTAATTTCACTTCTCAAATATCACTGTGTGTCTCTCCTGTATGATATATTTAACTGACATTTTTTATTGTAACAACCAATAATTTATACAGGAAAATCATGATGACGATTAAATTTGCCCAAACTTTCGCATCCCACTGTATTCTTAGTTCCATTCAGGGCCGGATTTGCGTTTTTTGCCGACCAAGGCCCATTATCACCAGCTGCCCCCGGACCGACAAAATCCTAAACATCCCCCCCACCCAACACCGCAGGGTTTAGACTGTAGACACCTCTGAGGACATTTAACAAAGTGATGGCAGGGATTACATTATAAGCACTTCTGAGGACAGTTAGTGACATGATGGCAGAGATTTCATTATAAGCTCCTCTGAGGACAGTTAGTGACATGATGGCAGGGATTTCATTATAAGCTCCTCTGAGGACAGTTAGTGGCATGATGGCAGGGATTACATTATAAACCCCTCTGAGGACAGTTAGTGAAATGATGGCTGGGATTACATTATAAACTCCTCTGAGGACAGTTAGTGACATGATGGCAGGGATTTCATTATAAGCACTTCTGAGGACAGTTAGTGACATGGTGGCAGGGATTTCATTATAAGCTCCTCTGAGGACAGTTAGTGACGTAATGGCAGGGATTATATTATAAGCTCCTCTGAGGACAGTTAGTGACATGATGGCAGGGATTACATTATAAACTCCTCAGAGGACAGTTAGTGACGTGATGGCAGGGAATACATTATAAGATCCTCTGAGAGCAGTTAGTGACATGACGGCAGGGATTAGATTGTAAGCTTCCTAGCAATCTGCACATTTGGAGAGCAACAGGCAGTTCAGAGATCACTCTAAGTGCCCGTTAGCTGTTCATTCGTCCCCCGAGAGTCCGATACGGCCTTTGGTAGCCACCCACCGCCATGTGCAAACTCTGTAGCAGGACGAATGTTCAGTAGGCTAACTGCTACTGCTGCCCACAGCCCGCCCCTTGCTTTCCTGATGCCCTAGGCCGTGGCCTTTGTGGCAAAGAAAGGGAGGGATGGTAATTTTGACAGCGCAGGCATCTCTGCCTCTATTGCTGGTGAAACTTGTCCCGGCACTGCCAGCATTTATATGATTTGTCTCGCTGGAGCCCTTCAGTGAAAGTTAACTGCAAATGCTGCTTTTGACTAAAGAAACAGAAAACCTTCCCAAGTGTATTGTATCCACTCCTTACTGACCGGCTCGTGCTGTGATTTCTGTCTTGCAGATAATATACAAGAAGCAGTATGGGCCAATTTGGAAATCGGGGATTGGAATGTACATGAATGTTGTCAACATAGCGGACGCAGACCTGCTGGAGGCGGTACTGAGGCAGGAGGGGAAATATCCAATCAGGGCTGACATGAAACTCTGGAAGGATCACCGGGACTTACGAGACTTGTCCTACGGCCCTTTCACTGAGTGCGTCCACACCTGGCGGGTGATGTATTGTTACAGCAGATCAGTGGTGTTGCTACAGACCTTTGGGGCCTAGATGCAGAATTTGGACCCTCCCCTTCCACCCCAGTATGGTAGCTAGATGTGCCCCCCCTCACTCTCCTTGCCTCCCACCCCAGTATGGTAGCTAGTAGTGCCCCATGCCCTTACCTACCCCTCCCCTCCCACCCCAGTATGGTAGCTAGATGTGTTTGTGAATTTTGTGTGTTTAAAACACAGCCCCTCTCTAGTCCCTTCTTGACATAATCATTTGTCATGTGTGTAGTGGAATGTTGGGGGGGATCGAAAGAGGTGGCACTGACTGCAGGGTTCGGACCTTTAAATCCAAGTAAAGTCACCTGGAGGACAATTGAAGTATGCATGGCTGGATTGGAGGCAAGGCCACAAAGGCCATGGCCTTGGGAACCAGGAAGCAAGGGGCGGACAGGGGGCTGGCACCCTAAGGCAGCTGAAACTGCCAAACCTGTAACCTTCAGCAGTCACACAAACCCAGTCAGTGGCTGCTCAGCTTCCACAGAGGTGAGCGGTGGAGCACTGGTTCTGTGCTCCCCCCATCCTGTGCTGTGCTCCCCCCCAAGCACAGCACAGAATGGGGGAGCACATGACCCGGGAAGTACACAGAATGGGGGCAGCACAAGATGAGAGCACAGGACCAGAGGAACAAATGGGACAGGGGGTAGGGTTGGTGACAGTGGACCTTGGATGGTAAATTGTCCAAATCCGGTCCTGGCTGTATGCTTAGATGGTGGTAGTCACATGATCTTAGAAGTTCATGACATCTTCACTGATGATTATGGAAGTAGTTTAGAGTAGTAGACTGTATATTGCTAAATGAGGTGGTGGGGATAAGAGAGTTTACATGAGTAAGAATTCCTGGAATTAATTTTCAACTGTGTTTAAACTGCAGGTGGGTCCAAAAAAGTTGTCTGCTAAAATACTTCTTGTCCTGGCTCTCAACTTCCTACAGACTGGCAGACCATTCTACTAACTAGTATGAGGTCAGGAGAACCTTTTGCCAGCTCAGTCAGTAGACTGGTGCCCAGGCCAGGACACTGTATCGGGAATCTTCTTCTCACTGTAGAGCAGGGCAGTCCAACTCTAGCCCTGGAGGGCCATATCCATGCCAGTGTTTAGGATGGATTGAGAAATGGAGAAATAGGTTTTCTTCTTGATGAACCACACTTTTCCCAATACAGTCCCATTAATTTATTCGAGCTCTTCCAAAAATGTGTGAGGACCTCGGCCCCTGAGGACTGGGGTTGGACAGCCCTGCTGTAGAGTGTTTTGGATCAAATTGAGGCTACTGTATAAAAAGCCGGCCAAAAAAATGTCTAGAACTATTCAGGGAGCCCAAAAAATGTTAAGGACGACACAAGTCATTGTTCCTAGGTCAATTAATTACTCTTGACCTCTCCGACCCACTTTTGGCCATGCATCCCATCGTTTATCATGATTCTCCAATACAAGTTTGATGACCATCACAAAACCAGTTGTTAGGTCCTCAGAGGATGGCATTCAGCATTCAATGCCTTATGCAATTGTATTAAGAACCAGTAATCTGTTCACCAGCATCTGGTGCAAAAGCCCATCAGCAAAGTTGTTGCCAGCCCTTTGAAAGCTAGCTAGATAGTTAGCACCAATTCCTGTGCACATGGCTCCACCATTCTGTTAGCCCAAGCTGATCCAACATACTGCTCACCACAACAAGAAACCTGCAATTTTACCAGGATTAATCACCTGATACTTCTATGGCACAATATGAAGGTGGTGCCTGGCTCTTCTACTGACCACATATGCTATTGCTCCATTGTTATTGCCTGATGAAGCAAGATCAAACCTGCGAAACGCATGGCATATTTGGAGTTCATAAATAAAATATATTGACTGTTTTTACTACAGTCGTTGTGTGTCTACTTGGAGGAGATAAGTCTACCACTACCTCCTCTATTTACCAAGAATTTGGTTTTTAAGCTCATTTAGCTTCCTTTTATTGTTTTGGCACCTCTGTTCTCCTGCATAACAATATGAATATTGCCCGACTTAATCTGTTTTCATAGGGAAGGTCATCGCTGGCACACCCTGCGCTCTGTGCTCAACAAAAGGATGCTGAAGCCAGCCGAGGCGGTGCTGTATACCGAGGCCATCAATGAGGTGGTGACGGATTTCCTGACCATGCTGGATGACCACAGGAAAGAGACGCCATCTGGAATCATGGTGAACGACATTGCCAATGTCCTGTATCGATTTGCATTTGAAGGTGAGTCCGTGTTTCATCATTATTGCTTTTCTTCTTGCGGCCCTGTTTTTTTTTTATTATTATTACTGTACCAACAATTGCTCTCAATCCAGTAATAACTGATAAAGAGGTTGAGCATTCCGAAATCCATGGTGACCACTTACATGATAAGAGAGTCAAAACTTTGCTTCTTTTCTCTTTCTCCCCAACATACATCTCTTTCTCCTCAACAAAAAAATTCCGGTCGTCGGGAAAGTCATCAGAAGAATTGTGAGGTGGGTACAGACCTTAAAACATTTGCCTCAATTCACTAAGCTTTATCAAACACTTTTGAACATTTGATAATTTACCGCATGGGTAAAATCTAATTTTAAATTCACTAAGGTGTTATATATTTATCGAATGTTTTATCGATAAACCATTCAATAAATCTATAACATTTTAGTGAATTCAAAATTATATTTAACCCATGAGGTAAATTATCAAACGTTTGATTAAAGTGTTTGATAAAACTTAGTGAATTGAGGCCATTGAGTGGAGTTTTCAGTTTATGTATCTATAAAATGTACAGCTGCAAGATTTTGTTAGGCTTGTAAGGGCTGTGAAATCGCTCAACTAGGGCTGGGCCGAGGCAGAGGCAATAGAGGCTCCAGCCTCAGGGCGCAGTGTAGGAGGGGGCGCAGGGCGGGGCCGAGGCGAGAGAGCTCCAGCCTCAGGGCGCAGTGTAGGAGGGGACACACAACTCACTCAGCTATCATTCCCATATTGTGTTTTAAGTAAAGATAAATAAGAAAAGGGGATACATAACAGTGAATGCAAGCCAGATAACCAGAGATTAAGGTGTTGGGGGCCCTGGGGCACCTCTTACTCTAATAGCAATCAGTGTGTGACAGCTGGGATGGGAGGGATGGAGGGGCGCACTTTGGTGTCTCAGCCTTGGGTGCTGGAAGACCTTGTCCCGACTCTGCGCTCAACTGAGATGTAAGATTTTACTTTGTCTTATGATATGGTTCTGTTGATCATTGAGACCCATATCGGCAAGAAGCAGGGCCGGTTTAAGCAACAATGGGGCCCCAGGGCAAAATAAACCTGGGGGCCCCCCCAACATATATCCCGGAACAAAAATCGGCATTAGGGGACCTTTTTTGCAGCTAGTATAGTCCGGGTGTGAAGCCCCAATCGGTCGGAGCTCCACATTCTGGCTATCCCAGCCTGCATGGGGGACAAGGGGCTAAAAAGTTTCAGGAGGGGGGACCCCACATAATTTTTTTTTTTAAATTCCCACACTCTAAACATAAAAAAAAAATTGGGAAAATAGGAAAAAATGCCAGGGATCTTCATACAGCCATATTGTGGCTGTACAGCGAACCCTGGCCAAAGCGCTGCGGCTGCGTATGGACCCCCTGGAAACCCCGTCAGGAAATTTCTTGCACTTTCGTTTGATGCATGTAAAATTACACTACCGTTAGGTTTGCTACTAAAAGTGACATTTACCGCATTTAAAAGTATACTTTTTTCCTTTGAAAATTTAAAATCGATTTTCTCAAAAACTATAATGTCTTTTTGAAAAATTGTTTTTTCCTCCTCTTATTCCTAATGATCTCCTTAACATATCCTGCAAATTTAGGGTTTCTAGCTTTTAAGGTGGATTTGTTATCAACCATTAAAGTCGGCAGGTTTTTAAATGTGTATTTTTTTTCCTTTGAAACTTTAAAATCGATTTTCTCAAAAACTATAAGGCCGATTTATAGCTGCCTCCTTTGCCTCTATGGTAGCGCCGGCCCTGCCTGCAACATTGGATTATCGCTGAGTAAAAGGCACAATAATAACTCCAAGTGTCCCTGCTGGCGCTCAAATCCCTAGTGGCGTAAAATCCTATTCCCCCTCCACGTTGCCGGAACTCAGAGGGAGAAGTAATTTGGGGTCTGGTGATCACTGGAACCTCGAATTACGCTCCCCGCACAGTATAACATTACTGCTATGGCAGTGCCAAATTTTGTACCCGGTGGTGAGCGCCGTGTGCTGAAACCACCTGCTTCGATGCTGGCAGACAGGTTTCCCATGTTCCTCAGCTGTGGCCGTTTCCTCTGGCGAGGTAACCAAACAAACAAGACTCAACATCTCCTGAGATGCACTTCGACAAGAGACTCTTTCTCCGAGATGCACTTCGACAATTGTAACAGTGTGGCAAATAAAGGAGTGGGTAAAACGGTGTAGAGTTTTATTATACCAATAAAATCAAAGTAAATATGGGGACCCAGATCACAGGGTGCTCAAGTTTAAAAAAAGCTCTCTATATAAAAATCACAATTAACAGGAATCAATATGGTGCTGTGTGACTCCAACCCGACCTGTTTCGCCCGCTGGCATCATCTAAATTCTCAACCATCAACATCATCTCTACAGGCTCATGTTCTATGTAACATTGTTGTGCTTATACTCTGTCAGGCACTTAGAATTAGTATTTTACATCTTAGCTCCTCCCTTCTTTCTCAGGAATTTCCTACATCCTGTTTGAGAGCCGCATTGGCTGCCTGGAGAAGACCATCCCCCCAGAGTCCCAGAAGTTCATCGACTCTATAGGGGCCATGTTCAGATATGGTTTATTTGCGGCCGTTCTACCCGCCTGGAGCCAAAATCTGCTTCCCTTCTACCGGCTGTTCTTGGAGAAGTGGGACAACATCTTTGCATTTGGTGAGTGGACAATAAATCCCTACATACAATAAAGCTATTTTTGTCAGCTCTCTGTAGTGTTGAACAGTTTAAATGTATTATTTTTATGCTGCATCATCATTCTCTTCATCACAGCTAGTCTCCAGGTTCCCAATACTTTGAAGTAAAAACGTTAAAATATTGCAGTCTTTGCAAACCGAAAGTGGAAACTACCCAAAAAGACAAATTCATAGACACTCAGAGACTGACAGTTGCCTGCTTATACCCTTGCCATGCTTGCCCGTGCTGCCTGCACCTCCATGCCTCCCCATCACTCACACCTCGTATCAGATTATTTCTGTTATCTGGGACACCTGGCTACTTAACTTATGTATGTAGGGTGCACTTGGCTTTGTGTTAGAAAAGAGGACAGAGAGGAAATAAGAAGAGATATTTCTAAAAAAGTAATTTCAGCAATATTCCAAGCCAAAAAACATAGGCAACCCATAACGCATGCATGCAAGAAAGGATGTTGTTTTCAGAGTGGAAGGGGGCTCTTACTGGGGTGGGGGTTGGGGCGCAATTTTAGTGTTTGCCATAGGCTCTATATTACCCAGATACGCCCCTGGGCATGCCAGGTGTAGGTTGCTAAGAAAATGGAAAGCTATGAGCAGGGGTCTAACAAGAAGCCTCCAGGTCCCAAAACAAAGTTTCCATGTGACCACCTAACACTGTAACACCATCCCCCCCCCCCCACACACACACACACACACACACACACACACACCCAAGTGGCCAGTGACCTTTTTCCCCAGCCTCCGAACCCCCCAGGTTGGCAGAGTTGTGCAGGGAGCTGTGTGATGTTTACCTGTTCCAGCGATGCGTCGAGTGTCCGCTTCCTCCGGGCAGCCACTCCCTTTAAGCTGCCACCCTCTGGTTCCCGATCACATGACATGCATTACGGGTTGTCCGATCACAACATGCATTGTAAGTTGTGGGGGCTGTTGTTACACCGGTTGCTATGAGTATGTGCTGCAGGCATTTCATCTTCTATTTTGCACAATACACAGTGCGTTTTTTTGACTGAGTTTCCCATGTGACTGTGTACCAAGTCTTCTCCGCCCCATGACAGGATATCTCAGGCTCTTGCACACTGCATGTGATTCTGATTTTTTTTTTTTAATCGATTTTCACATGCGATTCCGATTTGCATGCTGCATTTTTCTTTTGATAGCATCCAGGTAAAATCAGAATTGGAAATCGGAATCGCAAATCGGATTTGCAGTGTGCAGAGAGCAACAGCGATTACTTCTCTGCAGCAACTGACTTGTCAGCATTTGCGCACAAATCTTGAGGTAAATGCACAAAAGTGCAGTAATATTGCTGTGCAGACAGCGCACGGAAATCTTACCGTTACTACTGGCAGTGTGTAGTGCAAGTTTTTCTATTAACATGACCTGCGGGACTCGAGTAGCGTGACAGTTTCTACGATAACGCCGCTAGTAGCGCTCACGCCACTCGAATACTCACGGTGCGTGTTGGCGGCAGTAACGATGATATTTCTGTGCGCTGCCTGTCTGTGCAGTGCAATATTACCCCCTTGTCAGATGATTATAGAGATAAGAGAGTGTATAAAGTTTACTGTAGTGATCTTTTCATGAACGGGACTTCCCTGACTTACTGATGTATTTGGATTGATACTTTAGGAAACAAGTTGATCGATCAGAAGATGGAGAAGATACAAGCTTGCTTGGAGCGCGGGGAGGAGGTGCAGGGGGAGTACCTAACCTACCTGCTGTCCAGCGGGAAACTGACCAATAAGGAGGTGTACGGCAGCATAGCTGAGCTGCTGTTGGCCGGAGTGGACACGGTAATATACATTTTTTAAAACTTCTTTGAGAAACTGCGATTTTTCTGAAGAAAAAAAGTTTCCTGTCCTCCTTATACTTCCTGGAAGCGAGAGTGCTCGCTTCCAGGACTAAAAAAAACCCAAAAACATTTTACCATGGCCATCTTGTGGCCAAATAGTAAAACTACATCTACATTTTTTTATGAAATAAATACACACTATTACATTTAAAATTGACTGTTTACCTCCCACACCAAAAATAACCCAAATAAACGTTTTTATGAAAAAAAACAAAAAACATTACAATTGAAAAAACAAGAAACAAAACCTAAATAGTTACCTAAGGGCCTGAACTTTTTTAATATGCATGTGAAGAGGGTATATTACGAATATTATTTTTAAATTATATGGACACAAAACTGACAAAAAGCACCTTTATTTCCAAATACAATATTGGCTCCATACATTGGGATAGGGACATAATTTAAATGGTGTAATAACCAGGACAAATGGGCAAATAAAATACATAGGTTTTAATTATGGTAGCATGTATTATTTTAAAACTATAATGGCCGAAAACTGAGAAATAATTTTTTTCCATTTGTTTTCTTAATATTCCCATTAAAATGCATTCAGAAAAAAATAATTCTTAGCAAAATGTACCACCCAAAGAAAGCCTAATTGGTGGCGGAAAAATCAAGATATAGATCAATGAATTGTGATAAGTAGTGATAAAGTTATTGGCGAATGAACGGGAGGTGAAAATTGCTTGGATGCATAAGGTAAAAAATTACTGAAGGCTGAAGTGGTAAATGAGCACCTTTACATGAGACATTGCAGATTAAATTATGAGCGCTGCCTTCTGTGTAATGTCATGTGATATCGTGTCTCTGCCTTCAGACGTCCAACACTCTATCTTGGGCACTGTACCACGTGGCCAGAGACCCCGACATTCAGCAGTCCCTGTACCAGGAGGTGACCAGTATTGTCCCCGGAGACGGAGTACCCACCGCTGAGGACATCGCCAAGATGCCACTGCTGAAAGCTGTGATCAAGGAAACACTGCGGTAAGAATCATTACCTTCCACCATTCTTCCATATGTCAGATATGGCTGCGACTGCAAAGTCCCCAGTATCCGGCATCAGTGGAGATCACCTGACTGATACATGTGCTTGCCGGTTGCTTGAGCAACTGGCCTAAAAAGCTCAAGCCTTCTACCTGTACAGCATATAAATACTTGCTGAGCCTCCAGCATTCCTAATATGGTATAATGCAAAAACAATGCCTGAAAATTTGGGCGCCAGAAATAGCTGCTAGTAGAATATCCGATATTGTACTGTTTTGCGGTACTACTTCAGATAGTAAATGACACCAATATTTTATTACAGTTAAACTTAATCCTTTACTCAAACAGAGCCCTCCCTCTACCGATCCCAAACCCATCATCATCTCATCTCAATGAGATGCCAGTGTTCATTGACAAAAGTTAAAGTGAAGCATATACACTATTCTTCCTGTGTACTGTTCACAGTACACAAAGGGAGAATAAAGTGGGGGACATCTAGTGGCCAAACAGTAAAATTACACCTACATACATTACATTAAATAAAAATACATAAAATTCCCCATTACGGTAATTAACCCCTTACCTCTCCTCCCATAGTTACTAAAATAAAACACTTGTAGAAAAAATAAGAATAAAGTGTAATTTAAAAAAAAAACATAAATAGTTACCTTAGGGACTCAACTTTTTAAATATCTACGTCATGAGGGTATATTACTGTTATTTTTGAAAATAAGGGCTTGTAATTAGTGATGGACACAAATCTGAAAAAATACACCTCTATTTCCAAATAAAATATTGTCGCCATACATTGTACTAGGGACATATTTTAAACGTCGTAATAACCGGGACAAATGGGCAAATAAAATGGGGCTAAAAAGGGGGTTTTAGCCAGGGATGGGCTCAAATTCGAATTCGAGTGAATCTGGATAGTTGCTATCCGTATTTCACCCAGTTACCTGAGTGGGGTGGGCGGGGGGGTCAAGCTTACCTATCTGACGTCTTCTTTGCTCCGTCCCTCGGCGCCTCCCACGATGCGGTCCATGCGCGGTCAACCCAGAAGGAGGAAGTGCTTGTAATCACATGACCGCCATGTGGACCGCATCGTGGGAGGCGCCGAGGGACGGACCGAAGAAGACGTCAGATAGGTAAGCTTGACCCCAACCCCCCCGCCCACCCCGCACAGGTAACTGGGTGGAATCCGGATAGCAACTATCCGGATTCACCCGAATTTGAATTTTAGCCCATCCCTGGTTTTAGCCATTTAGGCGCTCCAAGCTCTGCATCTTGGCTACCCAGTGACTGCTTTATTTAATCTGAGGAAGCAGACTGTGCTTCGCGAAATGCGTTATCATTTTTGTGTCTGATTATTAAAATGTCTTTCTTATATTGGCGTTGCCCCTTCTTCTTAGAGGTAATTCATTTTATATTCGTTACATCCTTGGTTATTTTTTGGGGCGCCTTCTCTCTTCCAGTGATATTGTTTACAACCCCCTAGCTATTAGAGGTTGCTGTCAATTGTTTTGTGCGACCCATACATTTGGAGACAAAGAACCTGAGTGGGGACGGGATTTCCTCACTGTTTTTTATACTGTGGTTGCTGGTCTTGCTAGTGGAAACGGGCTCTAAGATTCTGATTGTATGGGAGGGATAGTAGTGTAGCATGGAGGAATTTTGGGGAATGTATATTACCACTGCAAAGTAAATGTAAAAATAATAACCTAGAATAAACAGGCAGGGGTCACACTTGGAAAATTTGAGTGCGTTTTCACTCAATGCAAAATCGCACACGAAAAGGAAAATAATTTATTTCCTATGAATCTACCACAGCCAGCACCTGCGATTTGTGCTATGCGATTTATAGGCATTTGTCTTCTATATGTACAAGTGTGACCCCTGTCTTAGTTCACAGTGGTGCGGTGTAGCCGGCCACTTTGTTTCGCAGCTTACCACACTGACTCGCACCACCTATGGGACGTTCGCGGTACGGCTAGTGGGATCGGTTGAAAAGGGCGCCTGAGCTGCCTGTATGAAAAGGGCGCCGCCATAGACATCAATGTTATTTCTGGAAATATGGGCTACAAGGTGTAGAAAAGGGCGCCCGAGTTTTTATATAGGCTACAAGTGGGCTCCCCTTTGTAGCCCATATTTTTTCGGCTACAAGGTTTTCAGCTACAAGCGGGCTCCCCTTTGTAGCCCATATTTTTTTCGGCTACAGTAAGGTGCCCCTCTGTAGCCCATATTATTGACTTTTTTTTTCTAGCCGAAGTTTTTATATGGGCTACAAGTGCTGGAAGCCGAATTATTTCATTCCCCCACTATCCACGGCGGCCTGGAGGGGGAATAGTAATTAACACATCCCAGAGTTTTTTTCTAGCCGAAGTTTTTATATGGGCTACACCAGGCGTCTTTTTTGTAGCCGAAGTTTATATGGGCTACACCAGGCGCCTTTTTTGTAGCCGAAGTTGGTATATATATATGGGCTCCACCAGGCGCCCTTTTTTACCGGCGCCCTTTTTATGTAGACCCCGGCTAGTGTGTTGTGGTTTAATGGGTTTTGGTATGGTAACACACTGCATGCAGTGCATTTCTGTGTGTGTGTGTAAACAGTGACAGTGAAGCATACTTTTCATTGACTTATGCTTCACTGTATGCGACACAACGTGTGGTTTTCGTGCGGCCCTGCTGTCCCGATCTTTTGAATTGTCGTAGCGGCCACTGTAAGCCTACTGACAATGTAACAATGGGGCCCTCGTGCACAATTAACCTGGAGGCCCTCAAACAGACACCCCCACAACCAAAAAAAACAGCAATAGGGGCACTTTGTTGCAGCTAAATTGTGCTCCCCCGGGGCCCTGCAATCTGCCTGCCAGGACAGGTGAGATGATACTCTGCCAAAGACATTGCAGGGGATACCCAGGGGGCCCCTACAAGCGTTAAGGCCCTGGGGCAATTGCCACCTTTGCCTCTATGGAGGGCCCTGTGTACGGAATAATAATGCATAATATTTTCAAGCAGCTCTTCCTAATAATATGTATTATTTCCGCAGGTTGTATCCAGTTGTGCCGGTTAATTCTAGAGTGATTGCAGAGAAGAGCATATCCATTGGAGGTTATCGCTTTCCAAAAGAGGTCAGTGTATTTGGGCAGATGTCAGCGAATCGTAAATGTTTCTCATTTTTTTTCCATTTTGTGCAATTTTTTTTGTTTGCGCATGCAAAGCAAAGTTCTGTGAGGATGCCTGTATCATAGCGATTCTCCGACTGCACGTGCTCCAAAAATCCACTAGGGGTACTCACCTCGGGAGGGGGAAGCCTCAGGGTCCCAATGAGGCTTCCCCGTCCCCTGTAGCTGCAGGCAGTCCAGCGCTTGCTCCCCCAAAGTGTCCCGGAATCCTCCCTCGACAAGCCTGACAAGGCTTGATATATTTACCTTGCCGGGATCCAGCGGGGGCGCAGTAGCAGCTCTTCCTTTGGGTAAGGCGAAAATAGCCAAACCCGATCGAATCCACTGTACTGCACAGGCGCAAAAGGACTTGTGCCTGCGCAGTAAAGCGGATCCGATTGGGTTTGGCTGTTTCTGCCTTACCTGAACGAAAAGACGCTAGTACGCCTGTGCTGGATCTCGGCAAGGTAAATATTTACATCGCCGCACTTCGTGGGACCCGGGCAGGCTAACGGAGGCACGCAGGAGGACGGGGGAAGCCTTGATAGGATCCAGAGGCTTCCCCCTCCCAAAGTGAGTACCCCTCAGGGGCTTTTTTTTTTAAATACAGGTTTTCTTTAAAGCAAATGTCCGAGGAAGAAATAAAATAAAAATCTACTTACCCGGGGCTTCCTCCAGCCCCTGGCAGCCGTCCTGAGCCCTCGCCGCGGCTCCACTTCCCGCCTCTTGCCCCGGGGGTCCCCTCTGGTGCAAGATGCCGACCCCAGCAGGTCGGCATCCACTGCACCTGCGTGAGAGCCGCTCTCGGTCGCGCTGCCGTCATATGGATTGTACTGTGCAGGTGCAGAACTATGGTGCCTGCGCAGTATACACCAGATGATGTCAGCGCCACCGCACGTGGCTCTTGCGCAGGCGCAGTAGAGGACGACCTCACGAGGTCAGCATTTGCAGCGGAGGGGATCCTGGGCCACCGGGGGGAAACGGAGCTGTGGCGAGGGCACGGGATGGGTGGAGGAAGCCCTGGGTAAGTTGTTGTTTTTTTTTCTTCCTCGGACATTCCCTTTAAAGGGGACCTGAACTTAGAACTTTATCTCTGCTCTATAAGATAGCAACAGCATAACAACCTTTAGGCTGGTTTCACACTTCTAACTGGAGTTATATATGCGCTGTGGCGCGATGATCGCATCACACTGCAACACTAAAAATAGCCTTCGGAGATTACCGCAGCAAGAGATTACTGCCAAGTCACATGATTTGAACTCTGGATTTACAATGTCTCCCCATACCCGGAGTCTGTGGCAGCAGACTATGGGCTTGATTCACTAACCGGTGCTAAGCCGGTTAGTGTGCCCTAAGACTTAGTGTGGCGTTAGGTGGTTTGCGTACACACATTGGATGCACGCGCAGCGCAGGTAATAGTGAGTGGTGCGACGATAACGTCGCACCCGCTTTTCCCTTAAATATCGCACATGGTACGATGTTTTAGGGGCAGCGGGTGCGACATTATCGTCGCACCGCGCACTAATACAGGCGCACCCACGCTGCGCGCACTAAGCGGGGCTGTGCGCCAAGTAGCTCTGTGCGCCCGTTAGTGCGCGCAGAGCTACTTAAGGGGCACTAAAGGCTTTTCACAGCGGCGCTAACATTTAGAGCCGCTTTGTGAATCAAGTCCAGTTGGTCTTATCTATTTGTCAAAATTAGCTAGCATGCCTGTGAAACCCTTCTGAAGTGGCAATTAAAGGGACCCTGAGCACACAGCTAAAATTCAAATCTGGACTTACACGAGGCTTCCTCCCGCCCCCCGTAGCCCGCGAGGTCTTCCAGCATCCTCTGAATCCCTGCCGAGGTCTTGCTGACCGGTAATCGGGCGACTTCAGCTGGAGAAACACATGCGCACACCCTGCGCGTCACCAGGTGGGTCGCTGTAAGAGTCCTGAGCATGCGTGGTTCTCTAAATTTACCAATCAACCAATTTCTGGTCTGAGCCATGCTTATGCCTTTTGAGTCCTATGTGAGAAAATCCCTTTAGAAATGTTATTTTTTTGGGCATTGGGCATATCACTCTTTGTAATTGGACATTAGTAGAGAGGACAATGAAGCAAGCCTCTGCTATGGTTGGTCGCCACCTACTGTTTTAATGTTGAACTTTGTTTCTTTCTCTTCTTGCAGACGCTGTTTGCGTTGTCTCATTACCAGATTTCCCGAGATGAGGACAATTTCCCCGAGCCCAACAAATTCCTCCCACATCGCTGGTTACGCGACAACAGGCACAAAAACAACCCGTTCAGCTCCATCCCATTCGGGTACGGGATCAGAGCTTGTGTCGGCCGGAGGATAGCGGAGCTGGAGATGTATCTGGCCTTATCACGGGTAAGTAAATCTTGTCCATAGAACAAGGGGACATGATCTGGGGACATAGAACATACATATCAGCATATCAGATTCAATAATTATTGAATAAAGATTGTAACAGCAATCTTGTTTCCTTTCTCTCGTTTGTTCCACAGATAATTAAGAGGTATGAGATCAGGCCAGACCCCCGGGGTGGAGAGGTGACCCCCATGGCCAGAGTGGTCCTGACCCCGAGCCGGCCTATTAACCTCCAGTTTCTGAACAGACCTGATACTAAGTTAGCCTAAATGGTATAAAAAAGGTCAAAGAAATAAAGCTATCAGTCTGAATGTTCTCAGGAGCATCATCATAAGAAGAGCCAATGCTGAAACCCGGGGATTCGAGTACAAAGTAGGGCTCTGGGGCAGGCCCGTTTCTAGCGCCGTGCAGCCCATGCGGGCACCCTGAGCGCTATTGGGAGGGGGGCGCTGTAATGGATAGGGGAGTCAGCCGCGGGGAGGGCAGCCCGACCTCTCCCTCCCTTCCTCTCCCCGGGCCGCCCTCCATGCTCCCCCCTCCGATGCAGAGTAAAGCGCAGCAGGAAGCGCTGGAAATAGTCACAACTCGCCTCCCTGGTTCCAATCGCCGCTGGTCATCTGCTCTGCATACACGCTGCTTCCTGGTTAGCAGGGAATGATGCCTGCGTCATTGTATAAATCCTTTTCAGTGGGTGTCTTTATAAAGAATAAAAGCCTTGCTGAGAATCCCCCATGAAGAGACGGACTAGTCAAAAACCTGTCGGTTCTGTCAGATTTCTACTAACTACTGCAAGTGACAGCAACATAGAAGAAAAGTAATTCATGGCTCGTTTTACTCTGGAAGAAACCTACTTCTTATGTGTATGTTTACATGTATTTTACATTTTTCGTGATAGTGGTTCTTTAAAGTGTACCTGAGATGGCGTTACTAAAAGATTTGATACTTACCCGGGGCTTCCTCCAGCGAACACAAGGAATCCAGCGCATAGACCGCAATAGGAATTACTGCTATAGCGGCGCCGGCGCACAATGAGTAACTTCGGCGCCGTCAGAAGACAGAGCTGAAGTTACTTTCAAAACACTGTAATTTGGCCGCCAGCAATAGCTGTAAGCGGAGTTACACCATTCCCCACCATCCACCTGGAGGGAGAATAGTAATTAACGCCCCCGGAACTTGTGCAGGGGCAGAGTAAGCCATATATCTGCTGTATCCTGCGCCCAAGTCTCCCGGCGCCCAAGTCTCCCAGCCCCATCAGCACGAATGCGTCCCTCACCATCCTCCCATGTGCCTCCATTTGGCCGCAATCAGCCCCGGTAATCTGGCTCAGTCGCGCCAGTCGCCTCTTCTGCGCATGCGTGTCCCCTCCGCATCAGGGTGCATCGGTGCTCAAGGGACTGGAGGAAGCCCCGGGTAAGTATCAAATCTTTTAGTAACGCCATCTCAGGTACACTTTAAGAACAAATTGTTAGGTTTCTATGCAGCCGTTGTTTGTATTATACATTTTACACCTGTAAATAGAATTTTTTTCTGCAGCTATGAAATAAATTTCATGCCGTGTAAAGTACTCAGTGTTGTATAATGGAGATGGTATTACGGCACTTCTGATAGAGGAATGCCTGTGTTTGTGTGCTGTGTGAATACATGTGTATGAATGGACCGTGTACAGCGGTAGGGGTGAGCATGAATTTTCACCAATTATTTTCACATTGAAATTTTCACAAATATAGGAACAGGTGTTTGCCAGATCCACTTGGATCTTGCACTGTGGAATATGTTAGAGCTATATGAAATACAAAATCAGGGCAGTTTCTAGGCTAAATTACACCCAGGGCAAGGGTTTAAAAATCACACCCTCCCCTAACCCTTGTGTGTGTGTGTGTGCCACTGACACTGCATATGCAGCCCTGTCTATCGCAGCTGGCCCTTGCTATACTGTGCCAGGCCCAGCACAGTCAGTGCATACCTTTTACTGCATCTGTGACTGCACATTGCATTATACCAGCCAGTGCATACTTTTCACTGCATCTGTGTGACTGCACATTGTATTATACCAGTCAGTGCATAACTTTCACTGCATCTGTGACTGCACATTGCATTATACCAGTCATTGCATACCTTTCCCTGCATCTGTGTGACTGCACATTGTATTATACCGGTCAGTGCATATCTTTCACTGCATCTGTGTGACTGCACACTGTATTATACCAGTCAGTGCATACCTTTCACTGCATCTGTGTGACTGCACACTGTATTATACCAGTCTGTGCATACCTTTCACTGCATCTCTGTGACTGCACACTGTATTTTACCAGTCACTGCATACCTTTTAAATGCATCTGCATGACTGTACACTGTATTATACCAGTCAGTGCATACCTTTCCCTGCATCTGTGTGACTGCACATTGTATTATACCAGTCAGTGCATACCTTTCACTGCATCTGTGTGACTGCACATTGTATTATACCAGTCAGTGTATAACTTTCACTGCATCTGTGTGACTGCACACTGTATTATACCAGTCAGTGCATACTTTTCACTGCATTTGAGTGACTGCGCACTGTATTAGTCCAGACAGTGCATACCTTTCTCTTCATCCCCCCCAATATGGACAAAACAACAGGCAGAGGCAGGCTACCCGGCAAGTCTGTTTGAGGTCGTGCTGGCGTGATTTTGTGCGGCTCTCAACCAAAGTACAGTGTTCAGAAGGCACGTACCATCAACCCCCAAGATTGTCAGGACGTAGTTGACTATTTAACACAGAACACCTCATCTTCCTCAGCTTCCACACGGAACCGTAACATATTTTCCTCCTCCTGCTCTGATTCTGGCACCCCACTTAACACTCAGCCGGCAGCCACCACTGCTACTACTAGCATAGTCCCCAACCGTCCCGTTTTCGTCAGGATTCTCCCGATTTGGGGGGCTCTCCCGCTATCCCGGTATGAGCCCCCCAAGTCCCGGGCGGCTGTCAGTATTGACAGCCGCCCGTAGCAGGAGGAGAGCAGCGCAGTGGAGGGAGAGCAGTGAGCAGCGGCGGAGAAAGGGGCCATCTCCCCCCTTCTCTCGCCTTAGGGTCCTCTCCCTCCCTCGCTCTCTCCTCCGATACTAACCGTGGCGGCGTTTGGCAGCGGGCGGGACTTACCTTCCGTGTCGCTCCAAGCGCCGGCCGGAATTTCTGGTGCCGCAGCCGCTGCTCTGGTCTGGATCAGACCAGAGTAGTGGCAAATCATCCCGCGCCGGCGATGAGACCAGACGGAGGAGACACGGAAGGTAAGTTCCGCCCCTCTGCCAGCCACCGCACTTAGTTCCGGAGGGGACAGCGAGGGAGGGGGAGCACCTTAAGGTGAGGGAAGGGGGGGGGGAGATGGCCCCCCTTCTCCACCGCTCTCCCTCTTCTCTGCGCTGCTCCTCTCCTGGGGGGGGGGGGGAGACGACACCTGGCTACCTATTCTGGGGACATATACACCTGCCTACATATACTGGCCACATATACACCTGCCTACATATACTGGCCACATATACACCTGCCTACATATACTGGGACATATACACCCTGGCTACATATACTGGGCACATATACCCCTGCCTACATATACTGGGACATATACCCCTGCCTACATGTACTGGAACATATACACCCTGGCTACATATACTGGGCACATATACACCCTGGCTACATATACTGGGCACATATACCCTTGCCTACATATACTGGGCACATATACCCCTGCCTACATATACTGGGACATATACCCCTGCCTACATATACTGGGACATATACATCCTGGCTACATATACTGGGCACATATACACCCTGGCTACATATACTGGGCACATATACCCCTGACTACATATACTGGCCACATATACACCTGCCTACATATACTGGGACATATACACCCTGGCTACATATACTGGGCACATATACACCCTGGCTACATATACTGGGCACATATACCCCTGACTACATATACTGGGCACATATACCCCTGCCTACATATACTGGGCACATATACCCCTGACTACATATACTGGGCACACTTACCCCTGGCTACATATACTGAGACATATACCCCTGACTACATATACTGGGCACATATACCCCTGACTACATATACTGGGCACATATACCCCTGGCTACATATACTGGGCACATATACCCCTGGCTACATATACTGGGCACATATACCCCTGGCTACATATACTGGGCACATATACACCTGGCTACATATACTGGGCACATATACCCCTGACTACATATACTGGGCACACATACCCCTGACTACATATACTGGGCACATATACCTATGGCTACATATACTGGGCACATATACCTCTGGCTACATATACTGGGCACATATACCCCTGGCTACATATACTGGGGACATATACCCCTGGCTACATATACTGGGCACATATACCCCTGGCTACATATACTGGGCACATATACCCCTGGCTACATATACTGGGCACATATACCCCTGAATACATATACTGGGGACATATACCTCTGGCTACATATACTGGGCACATATACCCCTGACTACATATACTGGGGACATATACCTCTGGCTACATATACTGGGGACATATACCTCTGGCTACATATACTGGACACATATATCCCTGGCTACATATACTTGGGACATATACCTCTGGCTACATACACTGGGCACATATATCCCTGGCTACATATACTGGGGACAACTGGCTGTTTGTCATTATGTGCATTTACTGGTGAAAAGCTGTCTCTTATGTGCATTTACTGGTGAAAAGCTGTCTCTTATTATGTGCATTTACGGGTGAAAAGCTGTCTCTTATGTGCATTTACTGGTGAAAAGCTGTATCTTATGTGCATTTAGTGGTGAAAAGCTGTCTCTTATTATGTGCATTTACTGGTGAAAAGCTGTCTTTTATGTGCATTTAGTGGTGAAAAGCTGTCTCTTCTGTGCATTTAGTGGTGAAAAGCTGTCTTTTATTATGTGCATTTACTGATGAAAATCTGTCTCTCATTATGTGCATTTACTGGGGAAACACTGTCTGTCATTATGTGCATTTACTGGGGAAACACTGTCTGTCATTATGTGCATTTACTTCATATATTTTTTATGTAACTACATTAGCTGGTATAACTACATTACAGTTAGCCCCACCCACGGGCTACAACAGGAGAAAGCCGTCAATGAGTATCTGTACAACTACGGTAAAAAAAAAATCTTCAAAAAACGTTATGGTAGGCGTGACTTGGGGGTGTGGTTAGGGTGTGTGTTAGGGGTGTGGTTAGGGGTGTGGCCTGTGTCCCGATTTCTAATTTTAAAATGTTGGGAGGTATGACAACTAGCACCACATCCTCTCCATTTGAGAGTTCGCAGGAGTTATTTGGTGGGAAATTAACTGATTCACAGCCATTATTGTTACAAGATGAAGGCGCTAAGCGTGTTACACCACCTCATATGTCTGAGTTAGGCATCAGTATGGACATAAGGTGTGAGGATGATGAAGTACCTGCTGTTGGTGCAGTTTTGGAGGTGTCTGATGCAAGCGAAGCTGTGGAGGATGATTATGATGATGATGATCCTGCCATGGATGTCACGTGGGTTCCCAATAGACAAGATGAACAGGGGGACAGTTCAGAGGGGGAGTCAGAGAGGAGTAGGAGAAGACGAGTTTCTGTAAGAAGCAGGGGGAGCTCGTAGCCAGATACAGCTAGTGGCAGTGTCCGGTGCCATGTATCGCCACCTATGGACAGCCAGCCAACACGCCCTTCAAGGTCTGCTGCTACCTCCACCACCAAAATGCCATCATCCCAGGGCTCACCGGTGTGGAAATTTTTTTGTGTATCTGCCTCAGATGACAGCGATGCCATCATGTACCCTCTGCCACCAAAAATTGAGTTGTGGAAAGAGCAAGACCAAGTAGGGATAACTGCCTTACGAAAGCACATGATGAAAAAGCACAAACAGCAATGGGATGACCACCTGAGGAAACGCAGCACACAAACGCAAAGCCACCCTCTGCCTCCTCTTCCTCCTTCAGGTGCAGTATCTTCAGCCGCTTGCACCTTCGCAGCCACCCTCCTCCACTCTGCCTCTCACCTTGAGCAGTTCCTGCTCCTCAGCCCACAGCAGCCAGGTGTCCATTAAGGAAATCTTTGAGTGGAAGAAGCCAATGTCTGCCAGTCCCCCCCTTGCCCGGCGTCTGACATCTGGCTTGGCGGAATTGTTAGCTCGCCAGCTGTTACCATACCAGCTGGTGGACTCTGAGGCCTTCCGAAAATCTGTGGCGATTGGGATACCACAGTGGAAGATACCAGGCCGCAATTATTTTTCTAAAACGGCGATACCCAAACTGTACCATGATGTTGAAAGGCAAGTGGTGTCATCTCTGGCACACAGCATTGTGTCAAGGGTCCATCTGATCACGGATGCCTGGTCTGCAAAGCACGGTCAGGGCAGGAACATTACTTATACAGCATAGTGGGTCAACCTGGTGACCGCTGGCAAGCAGGGAGTACGTGTCTGTGCAGCGGACCTAGTTGTGACACCTCCACGGCTTGCAGACAGGCCTGCTAGTGTTGGGCGAACAGTGTTCGCCACTGTTCGGGTTCTGCAGAACATCACCCTGTTCGGGTGATGTTCGAGTTCGGCCGAACACCTGACGGTGCTCGGCCAAACCGTTCGGCCATATGGCCGAACTAAGAGCGCATGGCCGAACGTTCCCCGAACGTTCGGCTAGCGCTGTGATTGGCCGAACGGGTCACGTGGTTCGGACCCGAACGCGCTCTGATTGGCCGAACGGTCACGTGGTTCGGGTAAATAAATACCCGAACCACGTCATATCTCCGCCATTTGTCTGTGGGTTTAGCTTTGGGTAGGCAGGCAGGGTAGTTCGCGCTCCAGCCACGCTAGCCAGGGTCCCCCCTGTCATTGTGTCACTGCTGGGAACAGTAGTACACCGCTTGCTCAGCCACACTATATAGCATTCTGTTTACTGCCACTCTGTGTACCTCGCTCAGCCACACTATATAGCATTCTGTTTACTGCCACTCTGTGTCTGCTGGGAATAGTAGTACACCGCTTGCTCAGCCACACTATATAGCATTCTGTTTACTGCCACTCTGTGTACCTCGCTCAGCCACACTATATAGCATTCTGTTTACTGCCACTCTGTGTCTGCTGGGAATAGTGGTACACCGCTCGCTCAGCCACACTATATAGCATTCTGTTCACTGTTCTGTGTCTGCTTGGAATAGTGGTACACCGCTCGCTCAGCCACACTATATAGCATTCTGTTTACTGTTCTGTGTCTGCTGGGAATAGTGGTACACCGCTCGCTCAGCCACACTATATAGCATTCTGTTTACTGTTCTGTGTCTGCTGGGAATAGTGGTACACCGCTCGCTCAGCCACACTATATAGCATTCTGTGCACTGTTCTGTGTCTGCTGGGAATAGTGGTACACCGCTCGCTCAGCCACACTATATAGCATTCTGTTCACTGTTCTGTGTCTGCTGGGAATAGTGGTACACCGCTCGCTCAGCCACACTATATAGCATTCTGTTTACTGTTCTGTGTCTGCTGGGAATAGTGGTACACCGCTCGCTCATCCACACTATATAGCATTCTGTTCACTGTTCTGTGTCTGCTGGGAATAGTGGTACACCGCCCGCTCAGCCACACTATATAGCATTCTGTTCACTGTTCTGTGTCTGCTGGGAATAGTGGTACACCGCTCGCTCAGCCACACTATATAGCATTCTGTTCACTGTTCTGTGTCTGCTGGGAACAGTAGTACACCGCTCGCTCAGCCAGAGTATATAGCATTGTGTTTACTGCCACTCTGTGTACACCGCTCAGCCAGACTATATACCATTGTTTACTGACACTATGTGTACACCGCTCAGCCAGACTATATACCATTGTTTACTGACACTCTGTGTACACCGCTCAGCCAGACTATATACCATTGTTTACTGCCACTCTGATTCTGCTGGGAACAGTAGTACACCGCTCGCTCAGCCAGACTATATAGCATTGTGTTTACTGCCACTCTGTGTACACCGCTCAGCCAGACTATATACCATTGTTTACTGACACTCTGTGTACACCGCTCAGCCAGACTATATACCATTGTTTACTGAAACTCTGTGTACACCGCTCAGCCAGACTATATACCATTGTTTACTGCCACTCTGATTCTGCTGGGAACAGTAGTACACCGCTCGCTCAGCCAGACTATATACCATTGTTTACTGACACTATATAGCAGACTATATAGCATTGTGTGTACACCGCTCAGCCAGACTATATACCATTGTTTACTGACACTCTGTGTACACCGCTCAGCCAGACTATATACCATTGTTTACTGCCACTCTGATTCTGCTGGGAACAGTAGTACACCGCTCGCTCAGCCAGACTATATACCATTGTTTACTGACACTCTGTGTACACCGCTCAGCCAGACTATATACCATTGTTTACTGCCACTCTGATTCTGCTGGGAACAGTAGTACACCGCTCGCTCAGCCAGACTATATAGCATTGTGTTTACTGCCACTCTGTGTACACCGCTCAGCCACACTATATAGCATTGCGTACTCTGCCAGTCAGTGTGTATATTGCTGGGATCAGTAATACTCCACTCACCGTCAACCACTATATGAGCTCAACATGAGTTCCCCAGAGACCTCCGCTGTGAGCAGCACTCCCAACAACAGCAACAGCCAACGCCCCACGCAAGCTATAACATCCACCCCAGCAGCCAGTGGTCAGCAGCAGCCCTCCCCGGAGGAGAACGTTGTGTCCATCAGTCCGTCGCCAGAGCGATTAATGAGGGCTGCCATTGAGGAGATGATGGGGCCTGATGTGGAGGAGGAGGTCTGGCTCAGGCCAGCATCCCAAGTTAATGTTGAGGACGATGAGGGGTCTGTGTCTGGGGATGTTGGGGTGGCAGAGGTGGTGGGTGGGTCAGACTCAGGAGAAGAGTTGTATGATGAGGATGATGATCGGGACCATCTGTATGTGCCTCAGAGTCCGACCCCGGAAAACATGTTGTATCGTGTGTTTAGGTACTAAAATCTGCGTTCCCTCCCAGTAGTGTTGGGCGAACAGTGTTTGCCACTGTTCGGGTTCTGCAGAACATCACCCTGTTCGGGGTGACTATATAGCAGACTATATAGCATTGTGTTTAATGCCACTCTGTGTACACGGCTCAGCCACACTATATAGCATTGTGTTTACTTCCACTCTGTGTCTGCTGGGAACAGTAGTACACCGCTCACCCGCCACTGTATAGCATTGTGCTCTGTGTCACTGCTGACAATAGTGGTACACCGCTCACCCACCACTGTATAGCATTTCTGTACTGCCACTGTACTGCTGCCAGTCAGCGTGTACTTTAAGGATAAGTGAAATGAGGAAGAAATCCGGTGAAAGAGGGAGGGGCAAGGGAAGAGGTGTTTCCCCTGACGGTTCACGTACAGGCCACAGGGGAGCACCCAAGAAAACCCACTCAATACTGCCCATGTTGTCCAGGACAACAACCCTCACAGATCCAAAAGAACAGGACCAGATAATTACTTGGATGACCTCTCAAGCGTCCAGCAGTGGGTTAAGCAGCACCAGCACATCACGCACGAGGTCCGAGTCCTCAGCCAGTTAAAGTCTGGGCTTTCTTTGAAGACTGCACTGAGGATGTTACCATGGCGATTTGCAAGGTGTGCAAGACCCGCCTGAGCAGGGGGAAAAGTATTAACAACCTCTCCACCACCAGCATGAGCCGCCACATTCTATCCAAACATCCCACTCTGTGGGCAAACGCGGCAGGACAGGGTACCACCAGCAACACTGCCTCCCTTGGGTTCACCAGACTCACCACCAGACCCGCCTCAGCAGCAGCAGTAGCCCAGCCATTGCGTGGTTCACAACATTCACAAACATCAGACGATGCTGACACTGTCACTTTCCGGACTAGTGCTCTTGAGGTCTCCCAGTGTTCATCAAACACAACAACCAACAGCCCTTCGGTGTGCAGCGCTACGGTTGAGTTGTCTGTCTCTGAGATGTTTGAGCACAAGAGGAAATTGCCAGCAAATGACCCCCGGGCCGTGGCAGTAACAGCCAGCCAGCATAGCCAAGCTTCTGGCCTGCGAAATGCTGCCATATCGAGTGGTGGAGACAAACAGCTTCAAGGGCATGATGTCAGTGGCCATCCCACGTTACGTTGTTCCCAGCCGCTACCACTTTGCGCGCTCTGCAGTGCCTGAGTTGCATGAGCACGTGGTCAGCTAAATAACCCGAAGCTTGAAGAATGCCGTTGCCTGCAAGGTTCACCTCACCACTGACACCTGGACGAGTGCGTTCGGCCAGGGTCGATACATCTCCCTTACCGCGCACTGGGTGAACCTTGTGGAGCCTGGCAGCGATTCCTCACCTGCTACGGCGCGGGTGTTGCCCACGCCGCAAACAGCTGGATAACAACAGCAGCACCTACCTCTCTGACTCCTTCTCCTCCAACGCATCTCAAAGCTGTACCTCATCCGGAAATGCTAACCCAGCACCAGCAGCAGTAGGATCGTGGAAGCAGTGCAGCACAGCTGTTGGCATGCGTCAGCAAGCGTTGCTGAAGCTGATCTGCCTTGGGGATAAGCAGCACACAGGGGAGGAAATTTGGAGGGGAATAAAGGAACAGACGGATTTGTGGCTGGCACCGCTGGACCTGAAACCGGGCATGAAGCTAGACACCTGGCACGAACTGGCAATGTACGCAATAGAGGTGCTGGCTTGCCCGGCAGCCAGCGTTATGTCGGAACGCTGTTTCAGTGCTGCCGGAGGCATCATCACAGATCGGCGTATCCGCCTCTCCACAGAAAATGCAGACCGTCTGACTCAAATTAAAATGAATCAATCCTGGATTGGAAACGACTACGCAACACTCCTGGACCCCAACCAAGTAACATGACCGATGAACATCTGGGATGGTTTAGCGTTTCCGGTCCCTGTTTATTGAACCTCTCATCTGTATTACATTTATGACTGCATGGCGGCAAAAAGCATTGCTGCTATATCCGCACGCTTTTTGTCCTCATGCAAGGCCTGGGTTGTTGTGTCTCACAAAGCGTGGCCTTCTCCTCCTGCGCCTCCTCCTGTTCCATCACGTGTGCTGCTGCTGCTGCTGCTGCTGCTGGGTTACCGTTGCCGCGTGGTCCCTGTTTATGGAACCTCTTATCTTTATTACATTTATGACTACATGGCGGTACAAAGCATGCTATCCGCACGCTTTTTGTCCTCATGCAAGGCCTGGGTTGTTGTGTCTCACAAAGCGTGGCCTTCTCCTCCTGCGCCTCCTCCTGTTCCATCACGTGTGCTGCTGCTGCTGCTGCTGCTGGGTTAGCGTTGCCGCGTGGTCCCTGTTTATTGAACCTCTTATCTTTATTACATTTATGACTACATGGCGGTACAAAGCATGCTATCCGCACGCTTTTTGTCCTCATGCAAGGCCTGGGTTGTTGTGTCTCACAAAGCGTGGCCTTCTCCTCCTGCGCCTCCTCCTGTTCCATCACGTGTGCTGCTGCTGCTGCTGCTGCTGCTGGGTTACCGTTGCCGGTCCCTGTTTATGGAACCTCTTATCTTTATTACATTTATGACTACATGGCGGTACAAAGCATGCTATCCGCACGCTTTTTGTCCTCATGCAAGGCCTGGGTTGTTGTGTCTCACAAAGCGTGGCCTTCTCCTCCTGCGCCTCCTCCTGTTCCATCACGTGTGCTGCTGCTGCTGCTGCTGCTGGGTTAGCGTTGCCGCGTGGTCCCTGTTTATTGAACCTCTTATCTTTATTACATTTATGACTACATGGCGGTACAAAGCATGCTCTCCGCACGCTTTTTGTCCTCATGCAAGGCCTGGGTTGTTGTGTCTCACAAAGCGTGGCCTTCTCCTCCTGCGCCTCCTCCTGTTCCATCACGTGTGCTGCTGCTGGGTTAGCGTTGCCGCGTGGTCCCTGTTTATTGAACCACTTATCTTTATTACATTTATGACTGCATGGTGGTACAAAGCATGCTATCCGCACGCTTCTTGTCCTCATGCAAGGCCTGGGTTGTTGTGTCTCAAAGCGTGGCCTTCTCCTCCTGCGCCACCCTCCTCCTGTTCCATCACGTGTGCTGCTGCTGGGTTAGCATTACCGGTCCCTTTTCCTGGAACCTCTTATATGTATTACATTTATGACTGCATGCCGACAAAAAGCATGTTACCTGTGCAAAGAAAACAGACATTTCCCGCATTTAAAAGACAGTTTTCCCTTTGAAACTTTAAAATCGATTTTCTCAAAAACTATAAGCTCTTTTTGCTAAATTTTTTTTTCCTCTTGTACCCACTCCCAAGGTGCACATACCCTGTAAATTTGGGGTATGTAGCATGTAAGGAGGCTTTACAAAGCACAAAAGTTCGGGTCCCCATTGACTTCCATTATGTTCGGAGTTCGGGTCGAACACCCGAACATCGCGGACATGTTCGGCCTGTTCGGCCCGAACCCGAACATCTAGATGTTCGCCCAACACTAAGGCCTGCTGCCACCTCCTCTCCTTCTCCTTTGACTCCGTCCTGCTACATCCTCTTCGCTGTCATCCTCCTCCTAGGCTGGGTGGCAGTGCTACTCTACTGGTGCTGCGATCTCCTCTCCAACTACACACCCCAAGCTCCCCAGGGCCTATTCCGCATGCCAGGAATGACGATGTTACGCCATCTTGGACATGTCTTGCCTCAAAGCTAAGAATCACACCAGAGCAGCACTCCTGGCCGCTCTGAACAAACAAGTGGATCAGTGGCTGACCCCGCACCAACTGGAGATCGGCAACGTGGTGTGTGACAATGGCAGCAATCTCATTTCGGCTTTGAGTTTGGGCAGCTTGACACATGTACACTGTATGGCATGTGCTGAATCTTATAATCCAAAGATTTGTGTGTAAGTACCCAGGCTTACAGGAGGTCCTGAAGCAGTCCAGGAAGGTGTGTGGGCATTTCAGGCGTTCCTATACGGCCATGGCGCGCTTGGCCGATATTCAGCAGAGAAACAACTTGCCGGTGAGGCGCTTGATTTGCAACAGCCCGACTCGCTGGAATTCAACGCTCCTCATGTTTGACCGCCTGCTACAACAGGAGAAAGCCGTCAATGAGTATCTGTACAGCTACGGTCAAAGGTCAGGCTCTGGGGAGCTGGGCATTTTCTTGCCGAAGTACTGGACACTCGTGCGTAATGCCTGCAGGCTCATGCGCCCGTTTGAGGAGGTGACAAACCTGGTGAGTTGCAGTGAAGGCGCCATCAGCGACTTGATCCCATATGCTTTCTTCCTGGAGCGTGCCGTGCATAGAGTGGTGGATCAAGCTGTAGAGGAGCGTGAACAGGAAGAGGAGGAAGAGTTGTGGGAACCATCACGACCAGAACCAGATTTTTCGTCAACACCTGTGGCAGCACAGAGGAGGGGGAGGAGGAGGAGTCGTGTAGGGAAGAGGAGTCGATGAGGAAGGTGGTTTGGTTTTTTTAGGAGGAGGCGGAAGAACATCCGCAGCAGGCGTTGCAAAGGGCTTGTGCTGCTCGCCTTTCTCATGGTATTGTTCGTGGCTGGGGGAGGAGGAGAACTTACCGGACGTCACTGAGGAAGAGCAAGAGGAGATGGCTAGTAGGTCGGCATCCGACTTTGTGCAGATGGGATCTTTCATGCTTTCCAGCCTGTTGAGGGACCCCCGTATAAAAAAAACTCAAGGGGAATGACCTGTACTGGGTGGCAATGCTACTAGACCCTCGGTATAGGCACAAAGTGGCGGAGATGTTACCAAATTACCACCAGAAGGCAGAAAGGATGCAGCACTTGCACAAAAAGCTGGCAAGTATGCTTTACAGTGCGTTTAAGGGTGATGTCACAGCACAACGGAATAAAGGTGCCACTGCAAGTAATCCTCCTCTCATGTCCACGCAGGCAAGGACAGGACGCTCTAGCGATCTCATGGTAATGTAGCACATATGGACATTATTTAGTCCAACGCCTCACCTTAGCCCTTCTGGATCCACCCTCCACCAACGCCTCGACCGGCAGGTAGCCGGCTACCTGGCCTTAAGTGCAGATATAGACACTCTGAGCAGCGATGAACCCCTGGACTACTGGGTGCACAGGCTTGACCTGTGGCCAGAGTAGTGTTGGGCGAACAGTGTTCGCCACTGTTCGGGTTCTGCAGAACATCACCCTGTTCGGGTGATGTTCGAGTTCGGCCGAACACCTGATGGTGCTCGGCCAAACCGTTCGGCCGCATGGCCGAACTAAGAGCGCATGGCCGAACGTTCCCCGAACGTTCGGCTAGCGGTGTGATTGGCCGAACGGGTCACGTGGTTCGCACCCGAACGCGCTCTGATTGGCCGAACGGTCACGTGGTTCGGGTAAATAAATACCCGAACCACGTCATATCTCCGCCATTTCTCTGTGGGTTTAGCTTTGGGTAGGCAGGCAGGGTAGTTCGCGCTCCAGCCATGCTAGCCAGGGTCCCCCCAGTCATTGTGTGTCGCTGCTGGGAACAGTAGTACACCGCTCGCTCAGCCACACTATATATAGCATTGTTTACAGCCACTGTGTACCTCGCTCAGCCACACTATATATAGCATTGTGTTTACTGCCACTCTGTGTACACCGCTCAGCCAGACTATATAGCATTGTGTTTACTGCCACTCTGTGTACACGGCTCAGCCAGACTATATAGCATTGTGTGTACTGCCACTCTGTGTACACGGCTCAGCCAGACTATATAGCATTGTGTGTACTGCCACTCTGTGTACACGGCTCAGCCAGACTATATAGCATTGTGTGTACTGCCACTCTGTGTACACCGCTCAGCCAGACTATATAGCATTGTGTGTACTGCCACTCTGTGTACACCGCTCAGCCAGACTATATAGCATTGTGTTTACTGCCACTCTGTGTACACCGCTCAGCCACACTATATAGCATTGTTTACTGCCACTCTGTGTACACCGCTCAGCCAGACTATATAGCATTGTGTGTACTGCCACTCTGTGTACACCGCTCAGCCAGACTATATAGCATTGTGTTTACTGCCACATGGTGTACACCGCTCAGCCAGACTATATAGCATTGTTTACTGCCACTCTGTGTACACGGCTCAGCCACACTATATAGCATTGTTTACTGCCACTCTGTGTACACCGCTCAGCCAGACTATATAGCATTGTGTGTACTGCCACTCTGTGTACACCGCTCAGCCAGACTATATAGCATTGTTTACTGCCACTCTGTGTACACGGCTCAGCCAAACTATATAGCATTGTTTACTGCCACTCTGTGTACACCGCTCAGCCAGACTATATAGCATTGTGTGTACTGCCACTCTGTGTACACCGCTCAGCCAGACTATATAGCATTGTGTGTACTGCCACTCTGTGTACACCGCTCAGCCAGACTATATAGCATTGTGTTTACTGCCACTCTGTGTACACCGCTCAGCCACACTATATAGCATTGCGTACTCTGCCAGTCAGTGTGTATATTGCTGGGATCAGTAATACTCCACTCACCGCCAACCACTATATGAGCTCACCATGAGTTCCTTAGAGACCTCCGCTGTGAGCAGCACTCCCAACAATAGCAACAGCCAACGCCCCACGCATATAACATCCACCCCAGCAGCCAGTGGTCAGCAGCAGCCCTCCCCGGAGGAGAACGTTGTGTCCATCGGTCCGTCACCAGAGCGATTAATGAGGGCTGCCATTGAGGAGATGATGGGGCCTGATGTGGAGGAGGAGGTCTGGCTCAGGCCAGCATCCCAAGTTAATGTTGAGGACGATGAGGGGTCTGTGTCTGGGGATGTTGGGGTGGCAGAGGTGGTGGGTGGGTCAGACTCAGGAGAAGAGTTGTATGATGAGGATGATGATCGGGACCATCTGTATGTGCCTCAGAGTCCGACCCCGGAAAACATGTTGTATCGTGTGTTTAGGTACTAAAATCTGTGTTCCCAGTAGTGTTGGGCGAACAGTGTTCGCCACTGTTCGGGTTCTGCAGAACATCTACACTATATAGCAGACTATATAGCATTGTGTTTACTGCCACTCTGTGTACACGGCTCAGCCACACTATATAGCATTGTGTTTACTGCCACTCTGTGTCTGCTGGGAACAGTAGTACACCGCTCACCCACCACTGTATAGCATTGTGCTCTGTGTCGCTGCTGGCAATAGTGGTACACCGCTCACCCACCACTGTATAGCATTTCTGTACTGCCACTGTACTGCTGCCAGTCAGCGTGTACTTTAAGGATAAGTGAAATGAGGAAGAAATCCGGTGAAAGAGGGAGGGGCAAGGGAATAGGTGTTTCCCCTGACGGTTCACGTACAGGCCACAGGGGAGCACCCAAGAAAACCCACTCAATACCGCCCATGTTGTCCAGGACAACCACCCTCACAGATCCAAAAGAACAGGACCAGATAATTACTTGGATGACCTCTCAAGCGTCCAGCAGTGGGTTAAGCAGCACCAGCACATCACGCACGAGGTCCGAGTCCTCAGCCAGTTACAAGGATCCAGTGGGCACAAAGCTGACACAACCGGCAGCGACACCACGCACACAACTGCCAGATAACCAGACGACGTTGGAGTGAGCTGCGCAGAGGTTGTTCTGGGGAGCTCTACTCCACGGCGGCGGCCCTCCACAATGACATATGACGAGTTTGAGGAGATGGAAGAGGAGGGTATGGACAATGTGGACATAGACCCAGATTTTGTTTGTGAACGAGAACATCGCCGTCGTAGCAGCAGCACAGAGTAGTCTGTTGAAGAACCCACTGCTGCACGAGTTCGCCTTGTGCCACAAGGTAGACGGCGCGCAATTTCAGGCACCACAAGCGTGGAAGTTCAAGTGAGAGGCAAAAGAGGCGCAAACAGAAATCGCCAGCAAGGCAGGTGCTCCAAAGTCTGGGCTTTCTTTGAAGACTGCACTGAGGATGTTACCATGGCGATTTGCAAGGTGTGCAAGACCCGCCTGAGCAGGGGGAAAAGTATTAACAACCTCTCCACCACCAGCATGAGCCGCCACATGCTATCCAAACATCCCACTCTGTGGGCAAACGCGGCAGGACAGGGTACCACCAGCAACACTGCCTCCCTTGGGTTCACCAGACTCACCACCAGACCCGCCTCAGCAGCAGCAGTAGCCCAGCCATTGCGTGGTTCACAACATTCACAAACATCAGACGACGCTGACACTGTCACTTTCCGGAGTAGTGCTCTTGAGGTCTCCCAGTGTTCAAACACAACAACCAACAGCCCTTCGGTGTGCAGCCCTACGGTTCAGTTGTCTGTCTCGGAGATGTTTGAGCGCAAGAGGAAATTGCCAGCAAATGACCCCCGGGCCGTGGCAGTAACAGCCAGCATAGCCAAGCTTCTGGCCTGCGAAATGCTGCCATATCGAGTGGTGGAGACAAACAGCTTCAAGGGCATGATGTCAGTGGCCATCCTACGTTAAGTGGTTCCCAGCCGCTACCACTTTGCGCGCTCTGCAGTGCCTGAGTTGCATGAGCACGTGGTCAGCAAAATAACCCGAAGCTTGAAGAATGCCGTTGCCTGCAAGGTTCACCTCACCACTGACACCTGGACGAGTGCGTTCGGCCAGGGTCGATACATCTCCCTTACCGCGCACTGGGTGAACCTTGTGGAGCCTGGCAGCGATTCCTCACCTGCTACGGCGCGGGTGTTTCCCACGCCGCAAACAGCTGCACCGCCGTCCCTCCCACTGGATAACAACAGCAGCACCTACCTCTCTGACTCCTTCTCCTCCAACGCATCTCAAAGCTGTACCTCATCCGGAAACGCTAACCCAGCACCAGCAGCAGTAGGATCGTGGAAGCAATGCAGCACAGCTGTTGGCATGCGTCAGCAAGCGTTGCTGAAGCTGATCTGCCTTGGGGATAAGCAGCACACAGGGGAGGAAATTTGGAGGGGAATAAAGGAACAGACGGATTTGTGGCTGGCACCGCTGGACCTGAAACCGGGCATGAAGCTAGACACCTGGCACGAACTGGCAATGTACGCAATAGAGGTGCTGGCTTGCCCGGCAGCCAGCGTTATGTCGGAACGCTGTTTCAGTGCTGCCGGAGGCATCGTCACAGATCGGCGTATCCGCCTCTCCACAGAAAATGCAGACCGTCTGACTCAAATTAAAATGAATCAATCCTGGATTGGAAACGACTACCCAACACTCCAGGACCCCAACCAAGTAACATGACCAATGAACATCTGGGATGGTTTAGCGTTTCCGGTCCCTGTTTATTGAACCTCTCATCTGTATTACATTCATGACTGCATGGCGGCAAAAAGCATTGCTGCTATATCCGCACGCTTTTTGTCCTCATGCAAGGCCTGTGTTGTTGTGTCTCAAAAAGCATGGCCTTCTCCTCCTGCGCCTGCTCCTGTTCCATCACGTGTGCTGCTGCTGCTGGGTTAGCGTTGCCGGTCCCTGTTTATGGAACCTCTTATCTTTATTACATTTATGACTGCATGGCGGTACAAAGCATGCTATCCGCACGCTTCTTGTCCTCATGCAAGGCCTGTGTTGTTGTGTCTCAAAAAGCGTGGCCTTCTCCTCCTGCGGCTCCTCCTGTTCCATCACGTGTGCTGCTGCTGCTGCTGGGTTAGCGTTGCCGGTGACGGTCCCTGTTTATGGAACCTCTTATCTTTATTACATTTATGACTGCATGGCGGTAAAAAGCATGCTATCCGCACGCTTCTTGTCCTCATGCAAGGCCTGGGTTGTTGTGTCTCACAAAGCGTGGCCTTCTCCTCCTGCGCCTCCTCCTGCTCCATCACGTCTGCTGCTGCTGGGTTAGCGTTGCCGCGTGGTCCCTGTTTATTGAACCACTTATCTTTATTACATTTATGACTGCATGGCGGTAAAAAGCATTCTATCCGCACGCTTCTTGTCCTCATGCAAGGCCTGGGTTGTTGTGTCTCAAAGCGTGGCCTTCTCCTCCTGCGCCTCCTCCTGTTCCATCACGTGTGCTGCTGCTGCTGCTGGGTTAGCGTTGCCGGTGACGGTCCCTGTTTATGGAACCTCTTATCTTTATTACATTTATGACTGCATGGCGGTAAAAAGCATGCTATCCGCACGCTTCTTGTCCTCATGCAAGGCCTGGGTTGTTGTGTCTCACAAAGCGTGGCCTTCTCCTCCTGCGCCTCCTCCTGCTCCATCACGTCTGCTGCTGCTGGGTTAGCGTTGCCGCGTGGTCCCTGTTTATTGAACCACTTATCTTTATTACATTTATGACTGCATGGCGGTAAAAAGCATTCTATCCGCACGCTTCTTGTCCTCATGCAAGGCCTGGGTTGTTGTGTCTCAAAGCGTGGCCTTCTCCTCCTGCGCCTCCTCCTGTTCCATCACGTCTGCTGCTGCTGGGTTAGCGTTGCCGGCGCGTGGTCCCTGTTTATTGAACCTCTTATCTTTATTACATTTATGACTGCATGGCGGTAAAAAGCATGCTATCCGCACGCTTCTTGTCCTCATGCAAGGCCTGGGTTGTTGTGTCTCACAAAGCGTGGCCTTCTCCTCCTGTGTCTCCTCCTCCTGTTCCATCACGTGTGCTGCTGCTGGTGCTGGGTTAGCGCTACCGGCCCCTTTTCCTGGAACCTCTTCTCTGTATTACATATATGACTGCATAGCGACAAAAAGCATGTTACCTGTGCAAAGAAACATGACATTTTCCACATTTAAAAGACAGTTTTTCCTTTGAAATTTTACAATCAATTTTCTCAAAAACTATAAGCTCTTTTTCAAATATTTTTTTCCCTCTTGTACCCACTCCCAAGGTGCACATACCCTGCAAATTTGGGGTATGTAGCATGTAAGGAAGCTTTAAAAAGCACGAAAGTTCGGGTCCCCATTGACTTCCATTATGTTCGGAGTTTGGCGCGAACACCCGAACATCGCGGCGATGTTCTGCGAACATTCGCGAACCCGAACATCTAGGTGTTCGCCCAACACTAGGCCAGAGCTTTCACAATTTGCCATCCAACTTCTGGCTTGCCCTGCCTCAAGCGTCCTGTCAGAAAGGACCTTCAACGCAGCTGGAGGCATTCTCAGTGAGAAGAGAAGTTGCCTGGGTCAAAAAAGTGTTCAGTACCTCACCTTTATCAAAATGAATGAGGCATGGATCCCGGAGGGCTACTAGCCTACTGCCCGCCCAAAGACCAAGTCAGTCCCCACACACAGCATCTCTGCCTGCACACCGCTTGACTGCCTGCCCGAAGACTAAGGGCTGGTGCACACCAGAGCAGTTCTGGAGCATTTTTTAAAACGTTTGCAGGGGAAAACCGCTTGGGTAATGAAAGTGAATGGGATGGTGCACACCAGAGCGGTTCATTTTTTCCACAAACGCAAACTCGGGGGCTGCAGCATTTTTTCGATTTCTGAGGCGTTTCTGCCTCAATGTTAACGTATAGGAAAGTGGAAAACAGCTCTAAAAAATGCTAGATCAGAGCGGTTTTCCAGACGTTTTTTGCAGCTGTACTGTAACAATATTTTACATCTGCTACACAAAAACGCTCCAAAAATGCTAGGCATGATTAGAAAACCTCTCTAAACATGCCTAGAATAGCTCTGTAACCTGTTTCAAAAACCTCTAGTGTTTTGTGGATCTGCTAGAAGTTTTTGGTGTGCACTGGCCCTAAGTCAGTCCCCACACAGCATCTCTGCCAGCCTGCCTACCGGCCGGCCGCTTCTACCTGCAGACGCGTATCTTGGGGTGGGCGGGGTAGGTCACGTGCCCCCAGGCGCTGGGTACCTAAGGGCGAATATTCCTCCTTCAAATGCAGAGCTGGCAGCAGACTGAGCGGAGGGACTGTGTATTTGTCTCCGCACAGTTGTACTTTTCCAGTCTCTCTGGGACGCGTCTCATGTGAGCGCCCCCTCCCCTCTCCTCCTCTCTCTAAGGGCGGGGCTGAGCAGAGGAGACCGGGAAATTCGAGACAGGAAGAAGCTGTGCATGGAGTCAGCTGTGGAGGGAGTCAGGTAGCTATGCGGGAGAGGGGATTGTGTAGAGATGAATCTGTGTATCAGTCAGCATATACGTAGCTGCACACAGTGCGTATAGAGGCTCTCTGGCAAGCATTCCTCAGTATCATGCTGCTGTTATGACCCATACTCACGGGCTACATTTGTGGCTTGTCGCTAGCACACGTGAGCGTTTGCGCGACAGGCCGGCGACAGCTCGTCGCCAGGTCCCTCCGCGTACACACGCGGTGACGCGGAAGAGGGATCAGCTGTGCGACGGAAGCTGTCGCCGATGTTCCTCCTCCCCAGCCGGAAACTCAGTTCTCTGGCTATCAGGTTGCTGTCCCTAGTACACACGCGGACTAGCGACAGTTGCGGCGAAGTTGC
This sequence comes from Hyperolius riggenbachi, assembly GCF_040937935.1. Classification (NCBI taxonomy): domain Eukaryota; kingdom Metazoa; phylum Chordata; class Amphibia; order Anura; family Hyperoliidae; genus Hyperolius; species Hyperolius riggenbachi. The sequence goes on from NC_090652.1 coordinate 299,120,380, forward strand.
GGTGGCAACTGTCGCTAGGCAATTCACCACGCCAATCGCCTGGCGACAGCAGCGACAATCGACGGTTCGGGGCGCGTGCGCCATACTCACGGGCGACCTGTCGCCGCAACACGCGCGCGCCACGTGGTTTAGGGTTGTCAGGTCGGCTGATGGAGAAAACCGGACAGGGGGTGGAGTTAGGGGCGGAGTTAGGGGCGGAGTCAGAAGCGCACTTTTATGTAGAGTGGGGCTAAGCAATGGGCTTTTTTTAAAAAAAATGTATAGTATTTATATCGCACTGACATCTTCTGCAGCACATTACAGAGTACATAGCCATGTCACTAACTGTCCTCACCAGTAGTACTGGTCTAGTGCACATAAGAGACAGTTTTTCACCAGTAACTGCACATAAGAGACAGCTTTTCACCAGTAAATGCACATTATAAGAGACACCTTTTCGCCAGTAAATGCACATAATAAGAGACAGCTTTTCCCCAGTAAATGCACAAGAGACAGCTTTTCACCAGTAAATGCACATAATAAGACACAGCTTTTCACCAGTAAATGCACATAATAAGAGACAGCTTTTCACCAGTAAATGCACAAAAGAGACAGCTTTTCACCACTAAATGCACATAATGACAAACAGCCAGTGTTCCCAGTATATGTAGCCAGGGATATATGTGCCCAGTATATGTAGCCAGGGGGTATATATGTCCCAGTATATGTAGGCAGGGGTGTAAATGTCCCAGTATACGTAGGCAGGGGTATATATGTCCCAGTATATGTAGCCAGGGGGTATATGTGCCGAGAATAGGTAGCCAGGGGGTATATGTGCCCAGAATAGGTAGCCAGGAGCTATATGTGCCCAGAATAGGTAGCCAGGGGCTATATGTGCCCAGAATAGGTAGCCAGGGGCTATATGTGCCCAGAATAGGTAGCCAGGGGCTATATGTGCCCAGAATAGGTAGCCAGGGGCTATATGTGCCCGGAATAGGTAGCCAGGGGCTATATGTGCCCGGAATAGGTAGCCAGGGGGTATATGTGCCCAGAATAGGTAGCCAGGGGCTATATGTGCCCAGAATAGGTAGCCAGGGGGTATATGTGCCCGGAATAGGTAGCCAGGGGCTATATGTGCCCAGAATAGGTAGCCAGGTGCCCCCCGCCCCCCCCCCCCCCCCGCAGGAGGAGAACAGCGCAGCAGAGAGAGAGCTGGGAGCAGCGGTGGAGAAGGGGGGCAATCTCCCCCCCCCCTTCCCTCACCTTAGGGTGCTCTCTCTCCCCCGCTGTCTCCTCCAATATGATGTGCAGGCTGGCGGGTGGCTGCGGGCGGAACTTACCTCTGTGTCGCAGGCGCCGGAAGTTCGGGTCCCGCAGCCGCTGAGATTCGACTCAAAAAAGATCCGGATCAAAGATTCGAATCATTCATGAGCCGGACAACACTATTCACTATTCACGACTGATTAGTGTTGTCCGGCTCATGAATGATTCGGATCTTTGATCCGGATCTTTTTTGAGTCGAATCTCAGCGGCTGCGGGACCCGAACTTCCGGCGCTGGAGCGACACAGAGGTAAGTTCCGCCTGCAGCCACTCGCCAGCCTGCACATCATCCTGGAGGAGACAGCGGGGGAGAGAGAGCACCCTAAGGTGAGGGAAGGGGGGGGGGAGATTGCCCCCCTTCTCCACCGCTGCTCCCAGCTCTCTCTCTGCTGCGCTGTTCTCCTCCTGCGCTGCGGGGGGGGCTCTTAACCGGACAACTTAATTGTCCGGTTTAGCATGCCTTTTTGCACCGGACACAGCGCACAAAAACCGGACTGTCCGGTGTAAAACCGGACACCTGGCAACCCTAACGTGGTTGCGGCGACAATTGTAGCCCGTGAGTATGGGCCATTACACTCTCCCCTGTCTCTGGAGTCCTGGGTCAGTCCTGCACGCTAGCTGAGCAAACAGCATTCCTGTCAGCCTGGAGTCCAGCGTTATTGTTACTGTCCCCCCAGCCCCCCTCCTTATCAGCCCAACAGCAGTAACTATCCACTTTCCCTGCACAGCCCTCCCCCTTCTCTTGCAGCCACAGTGACCAGATACAGTGTCTCTAAACACAATATATAGACTGATAATAAGTGTTCTGAACAGCTCTTGTTGTTTTGGCATATACGGTAATGCTATGTACCTCTCATCCTATACATACGGTACATCACACAGCAAGCTAAATGCATGTGTATTGGTGTGCAGTGCCACATTCTGTTAACCACTTAACCTCCCTGGCGGTAAGCCTGTGCTGAGCACGGGCTATGCTGCTGGGAGGCACCGCTCAGGCCCCGCTGGGCCGATTTGCATAATTTTTTTTTTGCTGCACGCAGCTAGCACTTTGCTAGCTGCGTGCAGTGCCGAATCGCCACCGCTACCCGCCGATCCGCCGCTATACGCGTCGCCGCAGCCGCCCCCCCCCCCCAGACCCCGTGCGCTGCCTGGCCAATCAGTGCCAGGCAGCGCTGTGGGGTGGATCGGAGTCCCCTTTGACGTCACGACGTCGATGACGTCGGTGACGTCATCCCGCCCCGTCGCCATGGCTCCAGGGATCTCCTGATCTCCAATCGCCGGCGGCGATCGGAGGGGCTGGGGGGATGCCGCTGAGCAGCGGCTATCATGTAGCGAGACCTCGTCTCGCTACATGAAAAAAAAAATGTTTTTTTAAAAACCGTATTTGCTGCCCCCTGGCGGATTTTAACAAACCGCCAGGAGGGTTAAGGTGCCCATACATCAGACGATGTATGGGCAGATCGACCAAGAGACAGATCTTTCTCTGATCAGAGGGAGCTCTGTTACCTGCCCATAGCCCACAGGCCAATTGCCGGTAAATACGTACTTGTATGACGTCACACATGCGCCCATATTACCAATCACATGGGGTGCATGTACGCGGAGGGAGCCAGTGATGGGCAGCTAAAGTATACTGCACCGGGGGGTAGTTTACAATAAGGGGGACAGCGCCAGGGGTTCCATCGTGTTCTTTGCTCATCCCAATATTGCACACCTTTCCCACATCACACCCAATCAAGCAAGTCGGCCCGACATCTTGCAGCATGTTCCATCAATTCACGTGACCAATTTTGGCTCAAAAGTGTTCGCATTGATCAGGCATGGTCTTGGCGGCATCGATTTTCATACTATCTGATTATAATACTCGAATTGGATGGTCGATCAGCCACCAAGTCGCCTGATGTATGGCCACCTTTATACTATTATCTTCATCATCATCGTGTATTGTTTATGTAGCGCTGACATCTTCTGCAGCACATTACTTAGTACATAGTCATGTCACTGACTGTCCTCAGAGGAGCTCACAATCTAATCCTACCACAGTCATAGTCTAATGTCCTCCCATATTATTATTATTATGTATTTATATAGCATTGACATCTCCTGCAGCACTTTACAGAGTACATAGTCATGTCACTGACTGTCCTCAGAGGAGCACACAATCTAATCCTACCATAGTCCTAGTCTAATGTCCTACCATATTGTTATTATGTATTTATATAGCACTGCCATCTTCTGCAGCACTGTACAGAGTACATAGTCATGTCACTGACTGTCCTCAGAGAAGCTCACAATCTGATCCTACCATAGTCATAGTCTAATGTCCTTCCATATTATTATTATGTATTTATATAGTGCTGGCATCTTCTGCAGCATATTACAGAGTACATAGTCATGTTACTGACTGTCCTCAGAGGAGCTCACACTCTAATCCTACCATAGTCATAGTATAATGTCCTACCATATTATTATTATGTATTTATATAGCAGTGACATCTTCTGCAGCACATTACAGAGTACATAGTCATGTCACTGACTGTCCTCAGAGGAGCTCACAATCTAATCATACAATAGTCCTAGTCTAATGTCCTCCCATATTATTATTATGTATTTATATAGCACTGACATCTTCTGCAGCACTGTACATCACCCCATCTGCCTGTAAGCCATTGCATATTACACTGCTCCATCTTCCCTCTGCCCCAAGTGATGCGTTGATATGAGCTTGTAGTCACAACTGTATCCCTAGTCCCAATCCCTATGGGCGATAGTTATTGAACGTGTGTACACTGTTAAGTTGACTATCTATGATACAATTTAGATTGTACGTTACCGTGAGCGTTACCTTGCCGCGGTGAAGGGGCTTGCATATCCCAATGAAGTTATGACCTATATGAGTGTGTTGGGGGCACACCCAAGATAATAAGGTCGTTGCTTCATTGTGGACAGACCAAATTCGATCAGCTGGACAGTAACTGTTGTTCTGTCATTGAGCTACCTCAGCCCGACCATATGGGCTTGAAAACTGCCACGGCCTGCACTCTCGCCATGGTGCGCACCAGTCCAGCACGGCCGTCACTATGCAAACAGCTGTCTGCGGTGCGTTACACAGTGAGTTTGGTCTGTCAGTGTGAAGCAGTACACTACTTACACTACCTGCTGGATTGCAATGTGATTTCTGCCCTTTAGTGATTATAACACCAAAGAAAATGCTCACTGACAGACAGCACTCTACCACATATATATAGTCTGCAGACTGCTTGTCAGCCAATAAGAAGTGCAAATACATTACACCTAGTCTGCAATACTCAATTAAGCAGAGGCTGTGCAATACAGCCAATCGTTGGAGAGGGCTTCAGTCGCATATAGACAAAGGCTATATGACCAGCAGGGGGCACCAGCGTGCAGGAATCTCCCTCTCATCCACCCCCCTCCTAACTAAACTGTATGAGGAGCTACAAATGAATTAAAATATGCAAACACTAGTGCACATGACAGGTAGGGGCCCCAAGCACTTCCACTGCTCGGGACCAGGGGCGTAACTAGAAATCACTGGCCCCCCCTGCGAAAAAAGGGGGATGGGGCCCCCCCCATAGGCACCAAATAATCGTAATGGGGCAGCGTTTCACTATAAAGTAATCCTAATGCAGCAATGTTTCACCAGAAATGAATCGTAAAGTGGGCAGCATTTCACCATAAAATAATCGTAAAGTGGGCAGTATTCCACCAGAAATTGATCATAAATTGAGCAGCATTTCACCAGAAATTAATCATAAATTGAGCTGCATTTCACCAGAAATTCATCGTAAATTGAGCAGTATCTCACCATAAAATAATCGTAAATTGGGCAGTATTTCACCAGAAATTAATCGTAAATTGGGCAGTATTTCACCAGAAATTAATCGTAAATTGGGCAGCATTTCACCAGAAATGAATCATAAATTGGGCAGCATTTCACCAGAAATTAATTGTAAATTGAGCAGCATCTCACCATAAAATAATCGTAAAGTGGGCAGCATTTCACCAGAAATTAATCGTAAATTGGGCAGCATTTCACCAGAAATTAATCATAAATTGGGCAGCATTTCACCAGAAATTAATTGTAAATTGGGCAGCATTTCCCCATAAAATAATCGTAATGTGGGCAGCAGCCAGCAGAAAATAATCGTAATGTGGACAGCAGTCATCAGAAAATAATCGTAATGTGGGCAGCAGCCAGCAGTCACCAGAAAATAATCGTAATGTGGGCGGCAGTCATCAGAAAATAATCGTAATGTGGGCAGCAGCCAGCAGTCATCAGAAAATAATCGTAATGTGGGCAGCAGTCACCAGAAAATAATCGTAATGTGCCCTACTCCATAGCCCTACTCCATAGAGCAAAATTAATCCATGCCATGCACTGATGAGGATCAAACAATCTGAAACAGTCTGTATGCATGTTGGATTATTATGGCTCTGTACAAATTAACAAGCTGACACATCATTGCATTCCAGCGGTTCTGGAGGTGTGTTTAGCTTCTAAGGGTACAATGGTTAATTTGCATATATTCAGCAGTGTTGCTCTGGGAGAGATCTCAAGCTCACTCCAACCTGAATTATCGCAAATTCTTTCTGTTTTAGGAAAGCAAACTTTTGTTAATCGTAATGTGGGCAGCAGTCACCAGAAAATCGCAATGTGGGCAGCAGGCACCAGGAAATCGTAATGTGGGCAGAGTGCAGGGCTATGGCAAGATGGCTCCCGAAACCCTGTACTGGAGACACAAATAGTCTCCAGTGCAGGGCTTCGGCAGCCATCTTGCCGTAGCCCTGCTCTGCCTCCCGGGAGACTGCAGGCTGCGGGGAAGAAGTTCCACACCTGGCTGGGGGCTCCCGCAATCAGGAGGGCATCAGCGCTCCCTCCACACACGTCTGGCGGGCCCCAGAGGGGCCCTGGGCCCCCCTGCGGCCGATGGGGTTGCATCCCCAGTAGTTACGCCAGTGCTCAGGACCCCAAAAAAACAGCATGTAACACAATAAGGAGGCGCAGGCAAGCCCTGGAGCTGCCTTTGTCTATATGCGACTGAAGCCCTCTCCAACGATGGGCTGTATTGCACAATCTCTGCTTAAGAGACACTGAAGCGAACTTATTTTGCCTATTTTACCTTATAATTCGCTTCAGTGCTCTAATGCCAAGTAATCCGCCGTGTCCCCGCCGCTAAACGAGGGCTGCAGAGCCCGCAAATCCCTCTGCAAATACCCACGACCAACTTGGCTGTGGATTTTGCTGCGCTGAGGGGCAGAGCTTCCAGCTGTAGCTCTGCCCCTCCTGACGTGAATCGCCGCATGGATCTCCGCCTCTCCCCGCCCCTCTCTGTAAAGGAAGTGTGAGAGGGGCGGGGAGAGACGGCGATCCGCCGCGATTGACATCAGGAGGGGCAGAGCTGAAGCTGAAAGCTCTGCCCCTTCCAGGAAATGCCTGCCGGATTGCCCCCCAGGGATTTGCGGGCTCTGCAGCCCTCGTTTAGCGGCGGGGACACGGCGGATTACTTGGCATTAGAGCACTGAAGTGAATTATAAGGTAAAATAAGGCAAAATAAGTTCGCTTCAGTGTCTCTTTAAGTACTGCAGACTAGGTGTAATGTATTTGCACTTCTTATTGGCTGACAAGCAGTCTGCAGACTATATATACCGTGTATACTCGCAAGCAAGCCGACCCGCATATAAGCCGACCCCCCGACTTTTGCCTGAAAAACCAGGAAAAAATTATTGACCCTCATATAAGCCGGGGGTAGGAAATGCTGGCCGCATGATCCCCCCCAGTGTGTCCCAGTATAGCTAGTATAGTGCCCAGTATGGGAGGGTAGTGCCTCAGTATAGCTAGTATCGTGCCCAGTATAGCTAGTATCGTGCCCTGAATAGCTAGTATAGTGCCCAGGATAGCTAGTATAGTGCCCAGGATAGCTAGTATAGTGCCCAGGATAGCTTGTAAAGTGCCCAGGATAGCTAGTATAGTGCCCAGGATAGCTAGTATAGTGCCCAGGATAGCTTGTAAAGTGCCCAGGATAGCTAGTATAGTGCCCAGGATAGCTAGTATAGTGCCCAGGATAGCTAGTATCGTGCCCAGTATAGCTTGTAAAGTGCCCAGCCCAGGATAGCTAGTATAGTGCCTAGCATAGCTAGTATAGTGCCCAGGATAGCTAGTATCATGCCCAGTATAGCTTGTAAAGTGCCCAGTAGAACTAGTATAGTGCCTAGGATAGCTAGTATCGTGCCCAGTATAGCTAGTATAGTGCCCAGGATAGCTAGTATAGTGTCGAGGATAGCTAGTATCGTGCCCAGTATAGCTAGTATAGTGCCCAGGATAGCTAGTATTGTGCCCAGGATAGCTAGTATTGTGCCCAGGATAGCTAGTATAGTTCCCAGGATAGCTAGTATAGCGCTCCCCCCGCCCTCTCCCACCCGCTCCCCCTGCGGCCGTTGCTATTACCTTAGCTCCGCGGCTTCCTATTCCCCTGTCCTGCTCTTAATTAACAGCAGCTCGCCCCACGGTGGCTGCTGCGTGATGACGGAGGAAATGCAGAGAGAGTTTCCCATAGTAACCAGGAAGCCGCTCTCTGCGACTTCCTCCGGCATCACGCAGCAGCCACCGTGGGGCGAGCTGCTGTTAATGAAGAGCAGGACAGGGGAATAGGAAGCCGCGGAGCTAAGGTAATAGCAGCAGCCGCGGGGGAGCGGGTGGGAGAGGGCGGGGGGGACGACCCTCAGGCACATCACTCGCAAGCAAGCCGACCCCCCAACTTTTGACCCACTTTTTGTGGGTCCAAAATTCGGCTTGCTTGCGAGTATATACGGTAAGTGGCGGAGTGCTGTCTGTCGGTGAGCATTTCCTTTGGTGTTTGGTAAGTTGAAGGAGTGGTGGGGGCAGGTTCCTGGTGCTGGCAGCTCCAGGGCTTGCCTACGCCTCCTTATTGTGTTACATGCTGGTTTTTTGGGGTCCCAAGCAGTGGCAGTGCTCGGGGCCCCTACCTGTCATGTGCACTACGGTAGTGTTTGCATATTTTAATTCATTTGTAGCTCCTCATACAGTTTAGTTAGGAGGGGGGCGGATGAGAGGGAGATTCCTGCACGCTGGTGCCCCCTGCTGGTCATATAGCCTTTGTCTATATGCGACTGAAGCCCTCTCCAACAATTGGCTGTATTGCACAGCCTCTGCTTACTGCAGACTAGGTGTAATGTATTTGCACTTCTTAGTGGCTGACTATATATAAGTGGCAGAGTGCTGTCTGTCAGTGAGCATTTTCTTTGGTGTTTGGTAAGTTGAAGGAGTAGTGGAGGCATGTTCCTGGTGGTGGCAGCTGCAGGGCTATTGTGTTACATGCTGTTTTTTTGGGGTCCCGAGCAGTGGCAGTGCTCGGGGCACCTACCTGCACTAGTGTTTGCATACTTTAGTGATTATAACCCTGCTCTGCGTCAAATCCGTAATTTTCACTAAACCGTGATGACTCATATTACGGGTTTTTTGCGCACGTTATAACGCACATAACTGTTTTCGCGCGCAATCGCGAATTTTTCACGCGCAAACACAAATTTTCAGTTCATTTGATATCCGTTATCACGGTTTACTGAATAAAGCCCCTTATCAAAGATCTCACACCTTATCAAAGTTAACACTCCTTATCAGAGTAGCATAGTGAGTGCTACAAACTTATGCCTGCTAATTGGCAATGGTACTCGTTCTGCCCTGAGCCCCTGCGGGTTCGTAGTGCTCGCTATGCTACTCTGATAAGGCGTGTTAACTTTGATAAGGCGTGATGTCTTTGATAAGGTGTGATATTTGAGTTATCACGGTTTAGTGACTCAAGCCCAATGTGTGTCTGTATGTGTGAAAACATGCACATTTTATAACAGAAGCTAATGTAATTGATAGAGAAATTATGCTTCACTGCTGTTTTTATCTGCATGGTTAAAACCATTTCAAGTGTGCACTGGGGGGGGGGGGGATCAGTGATTTCTAGTTATGCCCCCGTGTGACGCCATTGACTTAGAGACTGTTCCATAGTCTTTCATTACTTTAGCGTTACCCTGCAGTAAAAACGGGTAACACAACTCACTGAAAATGCCCCACTGTGAAAGGGGCTTCGGGGTTGGCAAGTGCCGGGCTCTCGGTAAGCATAGATTGTTGTACATGGAAAGAGGATATAGTCACAATACATTCATGATGGAATTCGAGATTTGGGGAGTTTTGTTGATGTCATCACATGACTTTATCTGAATAAGCATTGATTTTTAGTTTAAAGAGAAACTCCGACCAAGAATTTAACTTTATCCCAATCAGTAGCTGATACCCCCTTTTACATGAGAAATCTATTCTTTTTCACAAACAGACCATCAGGGGGTGCTGTATGACTGATATTGTGGTGAAACCCCTCCCACAAGAAACTCTGAGGACCGTGGTACTCCTGGCAGTTTCCTGTCTGGGAACCTTGTTGCATTGTGGGAAATAACTGTTTACAGCTGTTTCCAACTGCCAAAAAAGCATGCAGCAGCTACATCACCTGCCAACAGTAAAAATGTCACCATGTGATAAATGTCAGAATGTAAATCAGGGATTTAAAAGATTTTACAATGGGTAAACACTGACTAAATCATTTATACATAATTATTGTAAAAATGAAGCACTTTTTTTATTACATTATTTTCACTTCAGTTCCTCTTTAAGAGTAAATGTAGCTTGTTGTTCATGGAAATATAAGACATCCCCTGAAAATAAGCCCCAACACATCTTTTGGAGCAAAAATTAGTATAAGACCCTCTCTTATTTGGGGAGGTAACACGGTAGCAACCAGGGGCGTGAACTTAGCTGTCATCCTGACTACAGAGTCTGTGTATACTACTGTAAGTGTACATCACAGGAACTTATAGGCACTCTAGACTTCACCCTCCATTAAACCCCCGCCGAACCACACCACAAGCGTGCTGTCGTGTCTAGCTGTCACCTCTCCCTTACCCAGCATAGGTAGCCACAGTTGCCTCTTAGTATTAGGAAGCCAGAGATACCCTCAGTAGTGCCCGCCCGTGACCATACCTCCTAACATTTTAAAATAAGAAACCGGGACACACCCCTAACCACACCCCCTAGTCACGCCTACCATAAAGTTTTTTTGAAGATTTTTTTAAAATTAATATTGATGCCCTTATATTTTTTTAATAAATATATCCTCATACACCCTGCCCGTGAGTGGGGAGGAGGGTAAGGGTGCCTGTGGGTGGGGAGGAGGGTGAGGATGGCCGTGGGTGGGGAGGAGGGTAAGGGTGCCCGTGGGTGGGGAGGAGGGTGAGGATGGCCGTGGGTGGGGAGGAGGGTGAGGATGGCTGTGGGTGGGGAGGAGGGTAAGGGTGCCCGTGGGTGGGGAGGAGGGTGAGGATGGCCGTGGGTGGGGAGGAGGGTAAGGGTGCCTGTGGGTGGGGAGGAGGGTGAGGATGGCCTTGGGTGGGGAGGAGGGTGAGGATGGCCGTGGGTGGGGAGGAGGGTGAGGATGGCCGCCACTGTAAAAAAAAATGATCGAGGTGCCAGCTGCGCCTAAGTGGGATGCGGGCATTACATTACTACCTCCCTCCCTTGAAATCTTCCCCCTGTGTGTCCCCCCGTTAGCAGAGTGAGCAGCGGGCTGTCACCTGCGTCCATCCATGCGTACCGTAATCTGTCTTCATCCAGCTTCCTGCTTCCTGTGATGTCACAGGAAGCAGAGTGAAGCCGGACATCGGTACGCGTGGATGGACGCAGGTAAGATGACAGCCCGCTCCGCTGCCCTGCGCACTCTGCTAACGGGGGACACAAAGGGGGCAGTTTTCAAGGGAGGGAGGGAGGTAGTAATGTGATGCCCGCATTCCCGCATCCCACTTAGGCGCGGCTGGCGCCTCAATCATTTTTTTTTTTTTACCCTCACTGCCCACTGCCACCAGGGACTTGGGGGTAGAGGTGTACCGAACGGTTCGCCGGCGAACGGTTCCAGGCGAACATTGGGGGTTCGCGTTCGCCTGCGCCAGGCGAACTTTTCCGGAAGTTCGATTCGCCCCATAATGCACTATGAGGGTCAACTTTGACCCTCTGCATCACAGTCAGCAGGCACATTGTAGCCATTCAGGCTACAGTAAGCCCTGGAGCCCCACCCCCCTTATATAAGGCAGCCTCCGGCGGCCATTACAGTCACTCGTGTGCCTGCTAGAGAGAGGAAAGGGACAGCTGCTGCAGACTTTTTCTCTTAGGGACAGATTAGTTAGGTTCTAGGCTGCTTTGCTTGTTCCTGACTGATTACTATTGCTTTTAAAGCACCCAGCAACAGCTCTTTTCAGAGCTCAACCTGTACATTTTTTTTTCTGACACTTTTGTTGCATGCACAGCCTTGCTAATTGATAGTGTGTGTGCCACTGCCAGCAGCCCAGCACATTCAGTGACTGACTGCCTGTGTGTGTGACAGGGAGCTGCACATTGTACTACCCAGTACTGCATATACCCCAATACCTGTTGTGTTTACTTAACCCACCTCATCACTGCATATACCTAGCTTTGTGTTGAGTGAACCCAGCTCACTGCATCTAACTACCCAGTACCTGTTGTGTTTACTTAACCCACCTCATCACTGCATATACCTAGCGTTGTGTTGAGTGAACCCAGCTCACTGCATCTAAGTCTAACTACCTGTTGTGTTGAGTGAGAACCCACCTCACTGCATCTTAAGTACCTTTACTGTATACTGTTCAGTGAACCCAGCTCACTGCATCTAACTACCCAGTACCTGTTGTGTTTACTTAACCCACATCATCACTGCATATACCTAGCGTTGTGTTGAGTGAACCCAGCTCACTGCATCTAACTACCTGTTGTGTTGAGTGTGAACCCACCTGGCCACCTCACTGCATCTAACTACCTGTTGTGTTGAGTGAGAACCCACCTCACTGCATCTTAAGTACCTTTACTGTTGAGTGAACCCAGCTCACTGCATCTAACTACCTGTTGTGTTGAGTGTGAACCCACCTGGCCACCTCACTGCATCTAACTACCTGTTGTGTTGAGTGAGAACCCACCTCACTGTATCTTAAGTACCTTTACTGTTGAGTAAACCCAGCTCACTGCATCTAACTACCCAGTACCTGTTGTGTTTACTTAACCCACCTCATCACTGCATATACCTAGCCTTGTGTTGAGTGAACCCAGCTCACTGCATCTAGCTACCTGTTGTGTTGAGTGTGAACGCACCTGGCCACCTCACTGCATCTAACTACCTGTTGTGTTGAGTGAGAACCCACCTCACTGCATCTTAAGTACCTTTACTGTTGAGTGAACCCAGCTCACTGCATCTAACTACCTGTTGTGTTGAGTGTGAACCCACCTGGCCACCTCACTGCATCTAACTACCTGTTGTGTTGAGTGAGAACCCACCTCACTGCATCTTAAGTACCTTTACTGTTGAGTGAACCCAGCTCACTGCATCTAACTACCCAGTACCTGTTGTGTTTACTTAACCCACCTCATCACTGCATATACCTAGCCTTGTGTTGAGTGAACCCAGCTCACTGCATCTAACTACCTGTTGTGTTGAGTGAGAACCCACCTCACTGCATCTTAAGTACCTTTACTGTTGAGTGAACCCAGCTCACTGCATCTAACTACCTGTTGTGTTGAGTGTGAACCCACCTGGCCACCTCACTGCATCTAACTACCTGTTGTGTTGAGTGAGAACCCACCTCACTGCATCTTAAGTACCTTTACTGTTGAGTGAACCCAGCTCACTGCATCTAACTACCCAGTACCTGTTGTGTTTACTTAACCCACCTCATCACTGCATATACCTAGCCTTGTGTTGAGTGAACCCAGCTCACTGCATCTAACTACCTGTTGTGTTGAGTGTGAACCCACCTGGCCACCTCACTGCATCTAACTACCTGTTGTGTTGAGTGAGAACCCACCTCACTGCATCTTAAGTACCTTTACTGTTGAGTGAACCCAGCTCACTGCATCTAACTACCTGTTGTGTTGAGTGTGAACCCACCTGGCCACCTCACTGCATCTAACTACCTGTTGTGTTGAGTGAGAACCCACCTCACTGCATCTTAAGTACCTTTACTGTTGAGTGAACCCAGCTCACTGCATCTAACTACCCAGTACCTGTTGTGTTTACTTAACCCACCTCATCACTGCATATACCTAGCCTTGTGTTGAGCGAACCCAGCTCACTGCATCTAACTACCTGTTGTGTTGAGTGTGAACCCACCTGGCCACCTCACTGCATCTAACTACCTGTTGTGTTGAGTGAGAACCTACCTCACTGCATCTTAAGTACCTTTACTGTTGAGTGAACTCAGCTCACTGCATCTAACTACCTGTTGTGTTGAGTGTGAACCCACCTGGCCACCTCACTGCATCTAACTACCTGTTGTGTTGAGTGAGAACCCACCTCACTGCATCTTAAGTACCTTTACTGTTGAGTGAACCCAGCTCACTGCATCTAACTACCCAGTACCTGTTGTGTTTACTTAACCCACCTCATCACTGCATATACCTAGCCTTGTGTTGAGTGAACCCAGCTCACTGCATCTAATTACCTGTTGTGTTGAGTGTGAACCCACCTGGCCACCTCACTGCATCTAACTACCTGTTGTGTTGAGTGAGAACCCACCTCACTGCATCTTAAGTACCTTTACTGTTGAGTGAACCCAGCTCACTGCATCTAACTACCTGTTGTGTTGAGTGTGAACCCACTTGGCCACCTCACTGCATCTAACTACCTGTTGTGTTGAGTGAGAACCCACCTCACTGCATCTTAAGTACCTTTACTGTTGAGTGAACCCAGCTCACTGCATCTAACTACCTGTTGTGTTGAGTGTGAACCCACCTGGCCACCTCACTGCATCTAACTACCTGTTGTGTTGAGTGAGAACCCACCTCACTGCATCTTAAGTACCTTTACTGTTGAGTGAACCCAGCTCACTGCATCTAACTACCCAGTACCTGTTGTGTTTACTTAACCCACCTCATCACTGCATATACCTAGCCTTGTGTTGAGTGAACCCAGCTCACTGCATCTAATTACCTGTTGTGTTGAGTGTGAACCCACCTGGCCACCTCACTGCATCTAACTACCTGTTGTGTTGAGTGAGAACCCACTTCACTGCATCTTAAGTACCTTTACTGTTGAGTGAACCCAGCTCACTGCATCTAACTACCTGTTGTGTTGAGTGTGAACCCACCTGGCCACCTCACTGCATCTAACTACCTGTTGTGTTGAGTGAGAACCCACCTCATTGCATATAGCTAGCATACCCCCGAGATGGACAAAATGGACAAACCAGGTAGAGGAAGAGGTAGAGGCAGACCCAGAGGAAGGCCACCAGGCACCGGCAGGTCTGTGGCTGTGCGAGGTGCTGTTGCTGTGATTTCATGCGGACCTGCCCCAAAATACAGTGCTCAGAAGAAGGCACGTGCCATCACTTCCCAAAATCGTGAGGAGGTGATTGAGTATTTAACACAGAACACCTCATCTCCCGCAGCCACCAGCGCTACAACAAGCACCACATCCGCTGCATTTGACACTTCGCAGGAGTTATTTGGTGGTGGTGGTGAAATCACTGATTCCCAGCCACTACTGCAACAACAACAAGAAGGCGCAGGTACACCACCTCATACGTCTGAGTTAGGTGGCGATAGTATGGACGTAACGTGTGTGGATGGGGATGATGGTGGACCACCTGAAGTTGGTGCACTTGAGGAGGTGTCTGAGGAAAGCGCAGCTGGCCAGGAGGATTATGATGACGATTATACGGATACCACATATGTTCCCGGTAGAGGAGATGACCAGGGGGACAGTTCAGAGGAGGAGTCAGAGAGGAGTAGGAGTAGACGACTCCATGATAGAAGCAGAGGGAGCTCGTCCTCAGAAACAGCTGGGGGCAGTGTCTGGTGCCATGTATCGCCAGCTATGGCCAGGGAGCACACATGCCCTTCAACGTCAGCTGCTGCTGATGCCACCGTAGCGCCATCACCCCAGGGGGGCACAGCGGTTTGGAAATTTTTTCACGTGTGTGTCTCAGATCGGAGCAAAGCCATCTGTTGTCTCTGCCAGCAAAAATTGAGCCGTGGAAAGGCCAACTCTCACGTAGGGACAAGTGCCTTACGAAGGCACCTGGAGAGAAGGCACAAACAGCTATGGCAAGAACACCTGAGTAAAAGCAGCACTCCTCAAAAGACAAGCCAAACTCCTTCTCCTCTTCCTCCTTCAGGTGCATCGTCTTCATCCACTTTCTCCCTTGCACCTTCACAGCCACCCTCCTCTTCCCTTGAGCGGTTCCTTCTCCTCTGCCCACAGCAGTACCCAGCTGTCCGTGAAGGAAGTATTTGAGCGGAAGAAGCAAATGTCTGCCAGTCACCCTCTTGCCCGGCGTCTGACAGCTGGCGTGGCGGAACTATTAGCTCGCCAGCTATTACCATACAAGCTGGTGGAGTCGGAGGCTTTCCGTAAGTTTGTGGCCATTGGTACACCGCAGTGGAAGATACCAGGCCGCAATTATTTTTCTCAAAAGGCCATACCCAAACTGTACCGTGCAGTTGAGAGGCAAGTGGTGTCATCTCTGGCACACAGCGTTGGGTCAAGGGTCCACCTGACCACGGATGCCTGGTCTGCCAAGCACGGGCAGGGCCACTACATTACATACACAGCCCATTGGGTCAACCTGGTGACCGATGGCAGCAAGCAGGGAGTACGTGGCTGTGCAGAGGACCGACTTGTCACACCTCCACGGCTTGCAGGCAGGCCTCCAGCCACCTCCTCTCCACCTGCTATCACCGCTTCGCTGTCGTCATCCTCCTCCTCCTCCTCCTTGGCTGGTGCCGCCATCTCCTCCCCAGCTACACAGCCCCAGCACCCCAGGGCCTATGCTGCATGCCAGGTGCGACGGTGTCATGCAGTGTTAGACATGTCTTGCCTGAAAGCGGAGAGTCACACTGGAGCAGCTCTCCTGGCTGCTCTTAACAAACAGGTGGAGCAATGGCTGACCCCACACAAGCTTGAGATCGGCAACGTGGTGTGTGACAACGGCAGCAATCTCATTGCTGCGTTGAATTTGGGAAAGCTGACACACATACCCTGCATGGCACATGTGCTTAATCTGGTCGTGCAAAGATTTGTGTCCAAGTACCCAGGCTTAGAGGACGTCCTGAAGCAGGCCAGGAAGTTGTGTGGGCATTTCAGGCGCTCTTACAAGGCCATGGCACGCTTTGCAGAGATTCAGCATAGAAACAACTTGCCGGTGAGACGCCTGATTTGCGATAGCCCGACTCGCTGGAATTCCACCCTGCTGATGTTCTCTCACCTGCTAGACCAGGAGAAAGCCGTCACCCACTACCTGTATCAGAATCAGAATTTATTATCGCCAAGTACAACGGTGGGTTGTACCCGGAATTGGTTTTGGCACATACAGGGTCGTCGATGAAAAAGACAAGAAACAGCATACGGATAAGCATGGTACATACATAGACAGGGGACAAGCATACATAGGACGGAGACAGTAAATTCGGGCGCCTGAGGCTAGTGGACAAATCGGGCGTCGCCATTCACTCCTATAATAAATATCGTTTAATGGGCGCCCGATAGGAAAAAAGGGCGCCGGAGAAAACTAACGTTTTAAAAGCGGCGCCCGGAGACTTAATGTTTTATTACTGTTTCTCATGATTACACATTATTTAATGATTTATACATTTTTAAATATTATTTTTAAACGAAAAACAGTACTTTTTTTTTTTTTTTTTTACATTATTTTTAAACGAAAAAACCAACAGGGGGGTCTTAGGTTTAGGCACCAACAGGGGGGTCTTAGGTTTAGGCACCAACAGGGGGTCTTAGGTTTAGGCACCAAAAGGGGGGTCTTAGGTTTAGGCACCAACAGGGGGGTCTTAGGTTTAGGCACCAACAGGGGGTCTTAGGTTTAGGCACCAACAGGGGGTCTTAGGTTTAGGCACCAACAGGGGGGTCTTAGGTTTAGGCACCAACAGGGGGGTCTTAGGTTTAGGCACTAACAGGGGGGTCTTAGGTTTAGGCACCAACAGGGGGGTCTTAGGTTTAGGCACTAACAGGGGGGTCTAGGGGTTAGGGGTAGGTACAGGGAGGGTTACTTAGGCACCAACAGGGGGGGTCTTAGGTTTAGGCATCAACAGGGGGGTCTAGGGGTTAGGGGTAGGTACAGGGAGGGTTACTTAGTAATTTTTTTTTTAAACGTTATTATACGTTTTACTATTTAAACGAAAGATTAACGTTTTTACAATTGCCGATTTAATGCACATTATTTAATGATTTATAACTTTAAAAAACATTAATTTTAAACGAAAAACAGTACAATACATTTTTAAACGTTATCCATGCTTATCGTTAAAAACCCGGCGCCCTTTTTTCCCAGCGCCCCTTTTTAACGTACGCACATAGGACAACATTGTGCGTACAATTAAGCAGAGTGCAGCATTGCATACAGTAAAGCATGGTACATACATATAAACAATAAAAAGCAAAACAGAGAGCATTACAGCATACACGTACAGTTAACGTAATACAAACAGAGCATTACAGCATACACATATAGTTAACATAATACAAACATAGCAAAGCATACATTGATAGCAGGAAAAGAGTGGGACTGGAGGAGCAGCCTGAGAGCTGATATGAGCGCTGCCATTTTCGGCACTGGACGCTACACAGCGACACGCTCCCAACAAGACAGGTGCTACCGATTGTCCACGAAAGTAGAGAGAGAAGGCTGAGGAAAAAAAAAAAAAACTGAGGGGCATCATGATGGAGGCGGACAGCAGAGTTCACTCGGACCAGGTTGCCCGAGGGGTAGCACCCCTGGTTTCAAGTCTGCACGGCTGGTAATGAGGGTGCAGACGCAGTGGTGGCCCTGTGGGGCCAGGAGGCACCTTTGCTGGGCCGCAGTGGTGGTGGATGTGGGGCCGGGGGCAGCAGTGGTGGACAGGCCAGGGGGGTTTACCTTGGTGGTGGCAGGACATCAGATGCAGCAGCCAGCAGTAGGCAAAGGTAGTGGACCTGGCAGCCAGTAAATTTAGCCCCCGGCTTGTGGCCTAGTGCAGGTAGGATGTAGGTGGCCAGGAGGTCAGCAGCACAGTCCTTTAGAAAAAATGGTGGTCTGGTGGATCCCGCAACAGCAGCGGTAGGCCGGTGCAGCTGCAGGGGGCAGATGGATGGATCTGACAGTGGCATGCTGGTGTACCTGGCAGTGGGAGACCTGCGCTGAGGAGCAGAAGAGCCCGCTTCTCCTCATCATGCTGTGGCAGCGGTGTTGTGTCTGGCGGCTCCCTTCCCAGCTCGGAGCACATGGCCCAGCGATGATCAGCTGACTGTCCGGCGCATCCGATTCCCGGTCAGCTGATCCAGCGGCAGCCAGCAGTGGGCCAGAACCAGTGATGTTAGAGGAGCCAGCGCTGCACGTGTGGCGATCCCAGGGCATGGGCGCGATCTGCCGAGCGCTCGATCAGCGCTGTGTGGCGGCGTTCCGGGTGGCTGGCTGAGGAGTCCCCGCACACGTGGCCGATCAGCTGGCATCCCTCGGCCTGCTCAAACTCTGCGGCCCACCGGCTCCCACCCGCGACCTCTGCTATCGCCGCATCTTCCCCCGCATCTTCCCCAGAGGGGGAGAGAGAGCAGGTGAGGGATAGGGGGGAGAAAGAAGAAAAAGACCGGACCCCTGTGTGCGTCCTGTTACGGCGCCATCTTGGGTGTAAAAATGCCTTGTACTGTATCATTACAGTACAAGGACACAATCTGGGAGGATGGGGATGTTGTGGCCCAACAACTGGACACTGATGCGAAATGCATGCAGGGTCATGGAGCCCTTTGAGGAGGTGACCAAACTGGTGAGTCGCGATGAGGGCACCATCAGCGACTTGATCCCCTACGCCTACTTCCTGGAGTGTGCCGTGCGTAGAGTGGTGGATACAGCTGTGGAGGAGCGTGAACAAGAAGAGTTAGGGCAGCAGGATTCATTGGAGCCATTTACACACGAACCCGATGTTTCCACAACACCGGCGGCAGCACAGAGGTGGGAGGAGGAGGAAGAAGAGGAGTCATGTGGGGAAGGAGAGGAGTCAGACTCTGATGATGGTGATGATGAGGAAGGTGTTTCTGTGGAGGAGGAAGAGGCAGCGGAAGGAGAACAACCGCGGCAGCCATCACAGGGGGCTTCTGCTGCTCCACGTTCCCGTGGTATTGTTCGTGGCTGGGGGGAGGAAGAGGAGTTGCGTCCCGTCACTGAGGAAGAGCAAGAGGAGATGGAGAGTACCTCTGCATCCAGCTTTGTGCAGATGTCCTCTTTCATGTTGTCCAGCCTGTTGAGGGACCCCCGTATCAAAAAACTCAAGACGAATGACCTGTACTGGGTGGCCACGCTACTAGACCCTCGGTACAGGCACAAAGTGGCGGACCTCTTACCAACTCAACAAAAGGCGGAAAGGATGCAGCACTTGCAGAACAAGCTGTCGATGATGCTTTACAATGCGTTTAAGGGTGATGTGGCTGCACAACGCAATCAAGGTACCACTGGCAGTAACCCTCCTCCTCCCAAGTCCACGCAGGCAAGAACAGGACGCTCCAGCGATCTCAGGGTGATGTCGGACATGCAGACGTTCTTTAGTCCAACTCCTCGCCATAGTCCTTCCGGATCCACCCTCCACCAACGCCTGGACCGGCAGGTAGCCGACTACCTGGCCTTGAGTGTGGATGTAGACTCTGCGAAAAGCGACGATGAACCCTTGGACTACTGGTTGCGCAGGCTTGACCTGTGGCCAGAGCTGTCCCAATTTGCCATACAACTTCTCTCTTGCCCTGCCGCAAGCGTCCTGTCAGAGAGGACCTTCAGTGCAGCTGGAGGCATAGTTACTGAGAAGAGAAGTCGCCTAAGTCACGACAGTGTTCAGTACCTGACCTTTATCAAAATGAATGAGGAATGGATCACGGAGGGCTACTGCACGACCAGGGCCGGCCCTAGACTTTTTGCCGCCTGAGGCAAAATTAGAAAAAAAATCGCTCCCCCCCCCCCGTGGGTGGGGGGGGGGGGTGGTGCCGCCGAGCTGGAGGGGTAGCTAGCAGAAAGGGGGTATTGGGCCTAGCGGCGGGGAGGGGGGGTCGGACCCCCCCCTCCCTCGCCTGGGTCCCCCGATCTGCGCTCCTTCTCCAGCGTAAAGTACCAGCCAACCTGCATATGAGAAGAGGCAACGGGCGGGGGTATCACTCACCTTCCGCGTTCCATCGTGCGCTCCACCGACGTCACTTCCTGCAAGGCCGTCCACTTACAATACAGTGGGCGGCGTTGCCGGAAGTGACGTCAGTGGAGCACGCGACGGAACGCGGAAGGTGAGTGATTCCCCCGCCCGTTGCCTCTTCTCATATGCACGCTGGCTGGTACTTTACGCTGGAGGAGGAGCGCAGATCGGGGGACCCAGGCGAGGGAGGGGGAGGTCCGACCCCCCTCCCCGCCGCTAGGCCCAATACCCCCTTTCTGCCCGCTACCCCTCCAGCTCGGCGGGCGGCCCCAGCGTCCATGGACGGGCGGGTGCCGCCCCCCCAGATCTGCCGCCTGAGGCAAATGTTTCACCCCGCCTCATGAGCGGGCCGGCCCTGTGCACGACCGAAGACTAAGTCAGTCCACTCCCCACACACAGCATCTCTGCCTGCAGGCCGCTTGACTGCCTTCTCCGCCACTACCAACAGGGTCCAGGACTCTAGGCGGATTCCTGAATTTTTAAGGCCGCTGCTAGCAGCGGCCGCTACACTAATTTTTCTGGTGCGTGTACATGTGCCCACCCCCCTTCGTGATCATTACCTTGCCGCGGTGAAGGGGCTTGCGCATCACAATGAAGCAATGACCGCCGGCTATTTGAGTGTCTCGGGTGGGGGTGGCACACAAAACATATTAAGGTCGTTGCTTCATTGTGGTCAGACCAAATTTGATCAGCTGGAAAGTCACTGTTCTGTCATTCAGCTACATCAGCCGGGCAAGCATATGGGCTGAAAAGCCACCATCACCTGCACTCTCGTCACGGTGCGCACCAGTCCAGCACGGCCGTCACTACACAAACGGCTGTTTGCAGTCACTGCATACCTTTCACTGCATCTGTGACTGCACATTATACCTGGCAGTCAGTGCATAACTTGCACTTGAATGGATACACTTTCAAACAATTTAAAAATACAACCATCTAAACTTTCAAACAATTTAAAAATACAACCATCTAAACTTTCAAACAATTTAAAAATACAACCATCTATCATTTTTAAAAAATTAAAAAAAAAGGGCAAAAAAACTTGCCCTCCGTAAAACATTCTTGGCAAATGCTTTCGACTTGGTTTGTCTTCCGCTGGCTCAAGGGTCCATCTGACCACAGATGCCTGGTCGGCAAAGCACGGTCAGGGCAGCTACAGCATGGGTCTCAGCAGGCTCCCACTTCGGGCCGGAATCCAACCTTCATTCCCCGCGGTGACAATGGCAGACTTGCCCTCCATAACGGATTCCCGTTAAAGGATTTAAAGTTAGTTCATTTCAATTAGGGCCGCAAAAGGTCCTCCTGAGTCCTGTATTGTTATTTTTGGTCACTACCTCGGGGCTGGCGTGCATGCCTGCCTGCTTCCCTCCTTGCCTGGATGTGTGGTGGTAGACGTTGATCAGGCTCCAACTCCGGAACGCAATACAAGAGGGAGCTCGTCCTCAGAATCAGCTGGGGGCAGTGTCCGGCGCCATGTATCGCCAGCTATGGCCAGACAGCCAACATGCCCTTCAACGTCAGCTGCTGATGCCACCGTAGCGCCATCAGCCCAGGGGGGCTCAGCGGTTTGGAAATTTTTTCACGTGTGTGTCTCAGATCGGAGCAAAGCCATCTGTTGTCTCTGCCAGCAAAAATTGAGCCGTGGAAAGGCCAACTGCCACGTAGGGACAAGTGCTTTACGAAGGCACCTGGAGAGAAGGCACAAACAGCTATGGCAAGAACACCTGAGGAAAAGAAGCACCCCTCAAAAGACAAGCAGCGGAGAACAACCGTGGCAGCCGTCACAGGGGGCTTCTGCTGCTCCACGTTCCCATGGTATTGTTCATGGCTGGGGGGAGGAAGAATGGGTACACTTTTAAACAATTTAAAAATACAACCATCTAAACTTTCAAACAATTTAAAAATACAACCATCTAAACTTTCAAACAATTTAAAAATACAACCATCTATCATTTTCAAAAAATTTAAAAAAGGGCAAAAAAACTTGCCCTCCGTAAAACATTCTTGGCAAATGCTTTCGACTTGGTTTGTCTTCCGCTGGCTCAAGGGTCCATCTGACCACAGATGCCTGGTCGGCAAAGCACGGTCAGGGCAGCTACAGCATGGGTCTCAGCAGGCTCCCACTTCGGGCCGGAATCCAACCTTCATTCCCCGCGGTGACAATGGCAGACTTGCCCTCCATAACGGATTCCCGTTAAAGGATTTAAAGTTAGTTCATTTCAATTAGGGCCGCAAAAGGTCCTCCTGAGTCCTGTATTGTTATTTTTGGTCACTACCTCGGGGCTGGCGTGCATGCCTGCCTGCTTCCCTCCTTGCCTGGATGTGTGGTGGTAGACGTTGATCAGGCTCCAACTCCGGAACGCAATACAAGAGGGAGCTCGTCCTCAGAATCAGCTGGGGGCAGTGTCCGGCGCCATGTATCGCCAGCTATGGCCAGACAGCCAACATGCCCTTCAACGTCAGCTGCTGATGCCACCGTAGCGCCATCAGCCCAGGGGGGCTCAGCGGTTTGGAAATTTTTTCACGTGTGTGTCTCAGATCGGAGCAAAGCCATCTGTTGTCTCTGCCAGCAAAAATTGAGCCGTGGAAAGGCCAACTGCCACGTAGGGACAAGTGCTTTACGAAGGCACCTGGAGAGAAGGCACAAACAGCTATGGCAAGAACACCTGAGGAAAAGAAGCACCCCTCAAAAGACAAGCAGCGGAGAACAACCGTGGCAGCCGTCACAGGGGGCTTCTGCTGCTCCACGTTCCCATGGTATTGTTCATGGCTGGGGGGAGGAAGAATGGGTACACTTTTAAACAATTTAAAAATACAACCATCTAAACTTTCAAACAATTTAAAAATACAACCATCTAAACTTTCAAACAATTTAAAAATACAACCATCTATCATTTTCAAAAAATTTAAAAAAAAGGGCAAAAAAACTTGCCCTCCGTAAAACATTCTTGGCAAATGCTTTCGACTTGGTTTGTCTTCCGCTGGCTCAAGGGTCCATCTGACCACAGATGCCTGGTCGGCAAAGCACGGTCAGGGCAGCTACAGCATGGGTCTCAGCAGGCTCCCACTTCGGGCCGGAATCCAACCTTCATTCCCCGCGGTGACAATGGCAGACTTGCCCTCCATAACGGAATACCGTTAAAGGATTTAAAGTTAGTTCATTTCAATTAGGGCCGCAAAAGGTCCTCCTGAGTCCTGTATTGTTATTTTTAGTCACTACCTCGGGGCTGGCGTGCATGCCTGCCTGCTTCCCTCCTTGCCTGGATGTGTGGTGGTAGACGTTGATCAGGCTCCAACTCCGGAACGCAATACAAGAGGGAGCTCGTCCTCAGAATCAGCTGGGGGCAGTGTCCGGCGCCATGTATCGCCAGCTATGGCCAGACAGCCAACATGCCCTTCAACGTCAGCTGCTGATGCCACCGTAGCGCCATCAGCCCAGGGGGGCTCAGCGGTTTGGAAATTTTTTCACGTGTGTGTCTCAGATCGGAGCAAAGCCATCTGTTGTCTCTGCCAGCAAAAATTGAGCCGTGGAAAGGCCAACTGCCACGTAGGGACAAGTGCTTTACGAAGGCACCTGGAGAGAAGGCACAAACAGCTATGGCAAGAACACCTGAGGAAAAGAAGCACCCCTCAAAAGACAAGCAGCGGAGAACAACCGTGGCAGCCGTCACAGGGGGCTTCTGCTGCTCCACGTTCCCATGGTATTGTTCATGGCTGGGGGGAGGAAGAATGGGTACACTTTTAAACAATTTAAAAATACAACCATCTAAACTTTCAAACAATTTAAAAATACAACCATCTAAACTTTCAAACAATTTAAAAATACAACCATCGCCCTATTTATAATTTATAACCTATCTATAAACGTTCTAACCTAGCGACTAGAAGGCACAATAGTCCTAGGCTTCTTATTCATTACCTCCCCATCTCGCTTCCTCACCCTCTTGTTGGCTCCAGAGGTTTCTTTGTTCCTCTTAATATTACAATTCTAAGCTAAGTAAACCACTTCTTGATACACTCAGACTGAAAGGCTAGCTATTGCTAGTTAAAAAGTATACTAAGACCAAGGTGTTGGAACCAAACAATGAAAGACCACCCCTCCTTAACATACCACCTCAACCTACACCACAGCCCAGACCAATATTATTTATATTATGGTGTTCCTCAGGTTATACTACTCTCAGCACAAGCACTTGTCAGGTAGTTGGCTTAGCCCCTGTTAAAGTGCCCCAGACCAACACAAACCAGAATAACCCAGGTTCACCCAATCAAGCTCCCCCCCCCCCCCCCCCCGTCCTCCAGGACCTCGCCGGAGGCCAGGGTTTGAAACGCAAATACAAATACCAGCTAAGAGGACGTAGAGGACCTCAGCCCAAACAAATCTCTCTATTATCACAAGAAAAGTAACTTCAGGGTATTTCTACCAACACCATCCAAAAATTAATGTACTATAGAACAAAAACAACCCCTAACCACAGCTTGGCCTTTGTTTATGGGTTAAATAAGAGGGTTCATGCTCTATACTTACGGGGAAGGTAAATGTTTTGACTCAATGTTAATGTATTGACTTAATGTTTTGAGTCAATCTTGTTCATTGATCAAGTTAGCAGTTAATGTTTGAAGTTGACGCTGTTGATATTGGTTCATTATCTATGTCAAACTGTTGAAGAAAATTTCAATAAAAAATTTATTGGAAAAAAAAAAAAAAAAATACAACCATCTATCATTTTCAAAAAATTTAAAAAAGGGCAAAAAAACTTGCCCTCCGTAAAACATTCTTGGCAAATGCTTTCGACTTGGTTTGTCTTCCGCTGGCTCAAGGGTCCATCTGACCACAGATGCCTGGTCTGCAAAGCACGGTCAGGGCAGCTTCAGCATGGTTCTCAGCAGGCTCCCACTTCGGGCCGCAATCCAACCTTCATTCCCCGCGGTGACAATGGCAGACTTGCCCTCCATAACGGATACCCGTTAAAGGATTTAAAGTTAATTCACTTCAAATACACAGCAGGGCCTCGAAAGTCCGCCTCCTGTATTGTTATTTTTGGTCACTACCTCGGGGCGGGCGTGCATGCCTACCTGCTGCCCTCCTTGGATGTGTAGTGGTAGCCGTTTCTCAGGCTCCACACCGGATTCCATCCCTCATTCCCCGGCCATTACCCGGGGTCACAGATGACAGACTTGCCCGCCTCCATATGATTCTCGTGAAAGGAATGTGGTGTCATCTTTGCCCGCCATAACTGGTTCTCGTTAAAGGATTTAAAGTACATTCATTTCAAATACACAGCAGGGCCTCGAAAGTCCGCCTCCTGTATTGTTATTTTTGGTCACTACCTCAGGGCGGGCGTGCATGCCTACCTGCTGCCCTCCTTGGATGTGTAGTGGTAGCCGTTTCTCAGGCTCCACACCGGATTCAAACCTCTCATTCCCCGGCCATTACCCGGGGTCACAATGGCAGACTTGCCCGCCTCCACAGGATTCTCATTGTAGCGGTACTGAACAAGTACACAGCAAGTAGAAAATGTAAATTAAAAACAAAACGTAAGCTTTTTAACAATGCCATGGAAAGTTGAGAAGGAAGTCACACATTACCTGACATCACTGAGTGTGGAAGAGCAATCACGCCATGTTGCGCAGTAGTCCAGCATGGCCGTCACTACACAAACAGCTGTTTCAGAATCAGAATCAGAATCAGAATTATTTATTTCGCCAAGCATGACAGGATCATG
Organism: Hyperolius riggenbachi; assembly: GCF_040937935.1. Taxonomy (NCBI): domain Eukaryota; kingdom Metazoa; phylum Chordata; class Amphibia; order Anura; family Hyperoliidae; genus Hyperolius; species Hyperolius riggenbachi. Next base: position 299,146,703 of record NC_090652.1, read on the forward strand.
CCTGGAATTGGGTTTGGCACATTACAGAGCTCAACATCTACAAGGACATGAATAACAGTGCATTAAACAAGAGAGATACATGATAAGCATTTAAACAAGATACAACAGATAGTGGAGGCAGGCTATGAGGGCTCGGCCCACAAGTTCCAAGCGCGTCTGTGAGTCTAAGAACAATGGGGTGGAGATGAGCCGTGGGCGGAGTTCAGGAGATTGACTGCCGAAGGGAAAAAAGAGTTCCTGTGCCTCGTGGTCCTGGTGGGGATGACCCGGAATCTACGCCCTGAACGCAGGCGACTGAAGTAGCAGTGGCCAGGATGAGAGGGGTCCATGGCTATCTTTAGCGCCCTCTTGTGTAGACTAGAGGTGTAGAGAAGATCAAGCGGAGGGAGGGGTTTCCCGATGATTTTCTCCGCTGATCTAATGACCCTCTGGAGTTTTTGTCTGTCCCTGGTAGAGTTGGGCCGAACCTCCGATTTTCGGTTCGCGAACCGGGTTCGCGAACTTTCGCGAAAGGTTCGGTTCGCGTTAAAGTTCGCGAACCGCAATAGACTTCAATGGGGATGCGAACTTTGAAAAAAAAAAATAATTATGCTGGCCACAAAAGTGATGGAAAAGATGTTTCAAGGGGTCTAACACCTGGAGGGGGGGATGGCGGAGTGGGATACATGCCAAAAGTCCCCGGGAAAAATCTGGATTTGACGCAAAGCAGCGTTTTAAGGGCAGAAATCACATTGAATGCTAAATGACAGGCCTAAAGTGCTTTCAAACATCTTGCATGTGTATACATCAATCAGGTAGTGTAATTAAGGTACTGCTTCACACTGACACACCAAACTCATCGTGTAACGCACCGCAAACAGCTGTTTGTGTAGTGACGGCCGTGCTTTACTGGTGCGCACCATGGCGAGAGTGCAGGTTTTGGTGGCTTTACAGCCCATATGGTCACCTGGCTGATGTAGCTGAATGACAGAACAGTGACTGTCCAGCTGATCAAATTTGGTCTGACCACAATGAGGCAACGACCTTATTATCGTGGGTGTGCCCCCCGAGACACTCATCTAGGCGCCGGTCATTGCTCCATTGTGATACGCAAGCCCCTTCACCACGGCAAGGTAATGATCACGAAGGGGAATGGGCGCATGTACATGCCTTTTCTTTTGTTGTTGCAGCTGCCCGCAGTGCAGCCAGAAAAATTAGGCAGTCATGTACACGCACCCGAAAAATTATTACAGCGGCCGGCCTGAAAAATTCAGCAATCCGCCTGGAGTCCCGGACCCTGTTGGTGGTGGCGGAGAAGGTAGTCAAGCGGCCTGCAGGCAGACATGCTGTGTGGAGGGACTGGGAGCGACTTAGTCTTCTTGGGGCAGGCCAGGCAGCCAGTCACACGGCGTGCAGGCAGAGATGCTGTATGTGCGGGGACTGACTTAGTCTTGGGGCGGGCAGCAGCCCTC